>NW_006159832.1:1993872-2074046 GCF_000334495.1 Tupaia belangeri chinensis | reverse complement strand
AGGGAAAGAACTCCAGTGGACTCTTACATTCATTAGCAACAAAGATGATCACAAACTCATGTAGCAAGCAAACATCCTGACTTTTAGATGGTGGAGATCTGGTCATCAATTCTGAATACGTTTCACTGCACATCTAACTCTCATGTGTAATGGTAGGAGGCAAATAATGAAGAAAAGGTACAAGATACAGAAACATCCAATTTTATAATGCATCGAAGGACAGAGGCAGCCAATCTGCATTTATCTCTACAGCTGAACTAGCAACACAAAACATGACTCATCTTATAGATTACTACCTCCTGCTTTGGGGAACAAAGTTTTAGCCAAAGTGAGTGAGGGATTTCATTGTTATCATTTAAGAATCATTGCATGTTTTCTTTCAGAAGGAAAAAACATAAAATGCAACGTATGTATTGTTAAAATAAATGGCTAATCTTTTTATCTTTACATGGTATATTCTCTTCTTCGGATTCTTCAATATCACTATGGATTAAAAAATCTTTCAAAGTATTTATTGCACACTGTACATAGGAATTGTGTTATGCTGAGGGCTGAGACAGTCAACAGAACATTATCTCTGTGTTTTGAAAAGAGCATGATGCACAGGTTTCTGAGGCTAGGATCAGTTCATCTGAATAAACTGCTTTAAACTACAAAGTCAGGGGCCAGACCCCCTGTTAACAGAGCCAGATGCCACATGACCAACTACTGTTGAAATTCAGTTCGGGTGGCATGAGAAATATTCTAAGCACATGTTCAAACATGCCTAAAATTCCCATAGGCTGGGAAAATAGAGAAGCATGACCATGCTCATCGGAGTGTGTGATCTCTCTTTCCTTCTGATTTTCTCTCTGTCTCTCTCTGGCAAGGGCATATGTCCTCTGGCAATTAAAAAAGTAAAATACAATTGTAATATTCAATGGACAGTATGTTATTGGGGATTTCAAAGGTAAGAACAATTTATTATAAAGTTTACAATAATACTGAGAGAAAGATGTTAGTCTAGGAGCTGGAATACTGCTTATTTTCATACATTAAGAAGTTGATTCTAAAATTTGTAAGGATATTTAATAGACCTAGAATAGCCACAAAAACTCCTAAAAAAAAAAAAAAGAAAAGAAATTTTCAAAGATTCCTACTTCCCTAATCCAATAGTTTCTACAAAACTACACTAATTAAGGTTGTAATAAACTGGCAAAGAATTAGACACATTGATTAATGATCTAGAATTCAGATCCAGAAATAAAACTTCACATTATACATCAATTTTATTTTGCAAAGATTCAAAAAAATTAATGGAGGAAAAATATAGTCTTTTCAACAAAATATGCTGAGGCAACCAGGAATCCTCGATGGAAAGAATAAAGTGTGCTCCTGCCTTGCACCGCACAAGAAATAATTTATAATGAGTCATAGATCTAAACTTAGGAAATAAAAGTATGTGTATTTGAGAAAAACGAGACGTAAATCTTCACAATTTTGTACTAAGCAGTCTTCTTGGGTAAGACGCGACAAGTATAAATAGCAAAATAAATAACTGGACCTCACTCAAAATGCAAAACAGTACAGTTCAAAGAACCAATAAAAAAATGACAACAAGCAAGAGAAGAGAAAACTTTTGCCAGTTATATATACAATATGAAACTTGTATCTAAAGCATAGAAAGATGTCTTACAAGTTAACAAAGACAACTTACCTAAATAAGTAGTGAGAAAAAATACGGCTAGGCACTAGTTCAAAGAAGATATACGAATAGCCAAGAACTAGATGAAAAATTGGTCAACATGATTAGCCATCAAAGAAATGGAAATCAAACAAGGATACATCAATTTATTAGAATGGTTCCAATTGTAAAGAAAAATACGAAGTACTGGTGAGGATGTGGAGGAAGTGGAACACTCATACATAGCTGAGGAGAATGTATAATGGTGCAACTGCTTTGGAAGACACTCTAGAACTTCCATAAAACATTGCTATATAATGCCCAAATCCACTCTTCAATGTAAATGAAAAGGTGTCCATGCAAATGCTTGTACACAAATGTTTATGGCAACATTATTCATAATCACAAAAAGTGGAACCAATCAAATGTTGGCAATGAATTATAAATGTGGCATATATTCATAATTTCATGTATTATTAAAAAATACAAAGAAATAAACTTATAGTTCATCCTACAGCATGAATGAAGCTTAAAAATATGCCAAGTGAAAAGAGCTGGTCTCAAAAGAGATTTTCTCTGATCGCATTGAAATGATATGTCCAGTATAAGCAAATCCATAGAGATGAAAAGAGATCTCTGTTGTCAACTCAGTGTTGCCTGTCTATGATATGAAATTCACCACTACACAGGACTGTTTTCTCAAGATCTAACACATAATAGGGTTTTCCTAGGACTCAGGGTTGGGACTGTTGAGGGACAATGGACACTGAGTGTTAATGAATTCTGGGTTTCTTTTTTAGTTGATGAAAATGCACTAAAATTAGTTGTTGGGATAGTTGCATAACTGAGGATATATATGAAAAACACTGAATTGTACATTGTTAAGTGAACTCATAGTATATGGATATTTCAATATAGTCTTATAAAGGAAAACAGAGCAGGGACCAGCAGTTAACATAATAGCTATGTTGCTGGCCTCCCACGTAGTCAACCACAGTTCGAGTCCCAGACCCAGTGGCTTAAAACTCATGCCACGCACATGTGCGTGTGTGCCCAAGATCCCGAGAGGAGAATGGAGGAGAAGGGATTGCAGCCATGGTCATTCCCCCTGGAGGGTGATTTCTCACTTACTGTCTCTCTGTCTCTCTCTGGTGAGCGCATGCACCCTATAGCAAAAAAAACTCTAAAAAAAAAAATACAGCATAAAATAGATTTAAAAATTCAAATTAGTTATAGCTATTGGTTTCATGTTAGTTACAGCACATGATACCTACATTAACTCAATTTGAGAACAACAACCAAAAAAGGAATAGGATCAGAACAGTGAAAAAAAAAAGTACAGATTCCTTGTTTTTTTGCAAAGGAAGAATAAAGTAGGACTCAAAATCTTCAAACTGGTAAGTTTTTCCCTTCACCTACAAATTTACTTCCTCGATACTGCACTTAAAAGATCCTTAAAGATTCACACTGCTGTATTAATTTTATTAATGGTGTCCCTTTCCACTTTTGAGTGTTCTAATTATCGTTGTTAATTATAGAGTAACCCTAATCATGTCCTGGTCTGTACCAGCATGAACAAGAGGAGGTAGAAGTGGTGGTGTGGTGTTAAGGCCTGTGCCAGGGACCCTTGATTTCCTACTGTGTACTTACTACCTAGACGAGATGCATATGCTCTCACATCATCTTGTGAGAGAAGATAGATGGGAGTGGAAGATGATCATAACCTGGAGACAGGAACCTCAAAGCAGTAGTTCCTGTATGAACTGCCCAAAGCCTGACAGAGAATGTAGCTGGGTTCACAAAATCATCGAGAGCCTAAGTTTAGCTGTGAGGGATGATAGCCAGGTTCTATAGAATCTGTCATAGTTTCTGAAAGACTAGAACACAGTTATTCCATTTGTGTGTGCTTTGAGCAAGAATGCAATGAGGGCATAAATAGGTCCTAAAGATATCATAGCACGACCTACACCTCAACTGAGTTCAGCAGAGGTAAACATTCTAACAAGATATACTCTCTCCCCTCCTACACATAATGCTGCAATAGTTCTTCGTATTTATATGCACCCTGATACTATCTGCGGAATAGTGAAAAAAAAATGGAAAGGCTGAGAATTTACTCATGACTCAGTTTGACTGATATGTAATGGTTTTTACTGGGAGAGCCAAACAGTTCATTTTCAGGAAATAAAGTGTTATTCAAGTAACATTTGCAAGCATTAGGTACTAGGGAGATGAAATTCGCTTTGTTATGTATATACACACACACACACATTTTTTTTTCCCCATAAGACATGTGTGCTGGCCAGAGAGAGACAGAGAGGGAGGGAAAGTGAGAAATCACCACCAGCCCCCCAACCCAGGAGAATGGCCACATTGCAATCCCTTCTTCTCCATTCTCTTCTCAGGATTTTGGACACCCAGGTACAGACACCAAAGTGTTTTTCAAGCTGCCGGCTCCAGGACTGGAACCACAGAGTTGGCAATGTGGGAGTCCAGTGCCTTAAACATCATACCATCTGCTGTCCCAAGGTTATGGAAATTTTACTGTCCAACAAACACTACATCCCTACAGTATCTCAGGCCAACCAAGCACTTTATGCTTTCACTAATGAAACTATCTGGAACCTCTCAATTTTCTTGGCCAACTGAGGGCCATGGGAAAAAGACCAAAGAGCAGCAGAGAAATGATGCCATGGAAATAGGTTGTGGGGTAGAGAAGGATGGATGAGAACATGCTGAGATAATAAATATGTAGAAACACATTCGATTGGCAAATTATTCTTATTACTACTCAATGAAACTACAACTTAGGGAAAAATTCAAAACCAGCAGGACCCTTATCTCTTGATTATAATATAGTTTTATAAAGACTAAAATATTTTGAGGAACAGAATCTCTGTGATCTTAAAAACTGCCATAAGAACAATGATGGGGACCAGCAGGTGGTGTGGAGGTTAAAGCCCTGGACTCCCACATAGCTGACCACATTCAAGTCCCAGACCTGGCAGCTTAAAACTCATGCTGACTGTGTGTGTGTGTGTGTGTGTGTGTGTGTGTGTGTGTGTGTGTGTGGCCAAAATCCCAAGAGGAGAATTGAGGAGAAGGGACTGTGGCACTGCCATATCCCTTGTCAATCCCCATTTGGAGGTGACTTCTTATTGTCTATTTCTCCCTGTGTCTACAGAGAGTGCACACACTTTATAGAAAAATCTCTTTTAAAATAATAATGATGGTGGTGTGAGATCAGGATATCTCCCCTGTGTAAACTTTCCAGATAACTGGACCAGTTAAGGAATAAGTTGTGAGGAGGAAGAAGATATAAGAAAGAAAAGGAAAAAAAAAGAATAGAAGAAAGAAAGAGGAAAGAGAAAAATCTGATCCAGGTCACTGACAAAGAGATGGCTATGGAAATGTATATGCACACACAGCCGAAGAAAAAACACTTATCTTGATATTGTCTTCTAATATAAATCATAAAAGAAAATGAGGACCACATATTGAACAAATGATGAAATATATGAGCTTTGTTTAGCAAGTGATGATGATGAGTTGTGTTTGGAACCAAATGAACAGAGAAGTGTAGACAAACAAATATTGCATAGCATCATGAAGAGTTGAATTTTTTTTTTTTGTAAAGGTTTTTGCTATAGGGTGCGTGCACTCTCCAGAAAGACAGAGAGAGACAGAGAGACAGAAAGCAAGAAATCACCCGTCCCAGGGGAGATGGCCATGCCACAATCCCTTCTCATCCATTCCCCTTTTGGGATCTTGGGCATGCATGCACATGTACCCGGCATGAGTTTAAGCCACCAGGTCCGGGACTCGAACCTCGGTCGACTACATGGGAGTCCAGTGACATAGCCATTACGCTAACTGCTGGTACCAAGAGTTGAGTTATTCTAAGAACTCATAAATCAGTTTACTATCTTTCTAGCTTGACTTAAACGATTTATTTTTTTTAATATGGCAGAGGCCCAGTGATGCATTTGGTAGGTCACTGCTCTGCAATTCTAAAGCCACCACCAAGACCACATGGTAGGTTTGGGTTCTAAATCAACCTGAAACACACAGAGTACACTTATGAGCACCCCAAGATTCTGGCTAGCTGAAGGACTGGTGTGTAGGAGAGGAGATTGCAAAGTGACAAGACCCAGTCAGCAATACTTGTTTCTCTCTCAATAAAATTTGCCAAATAAACATCTCTTTTCTTTTTTTTGGAGAACTTTTTGCTGTAGGGTGCATGTGCCACCAGAAAGACAGAGAGACAGAGAAAGAGAAAGCAAGAAATCACCCCCTGAGGGTGGTGGGCACACCGCAATCCCTTCTCCTTCTCCTCCATTCTTCTCTCGGGATCTTGGGCACGTAAGCACATGAGTCCAGCATGAGTTTAAACCACCGTGTCTGGGACTAGAACCTCGGTCAACTACATGGGAGTCCAGCAACATAGCCATTACGCCATCTGCTGGTCCCACCAAATAAACATCTCTTAACTCACAATACGATTCTTCAACTCCAAAAGTTTGTTGAAAATTTTAGAGGATCAGTGGATGGTGTAATGATTACAAAGCTGGACTCCCACATAGTAAACTGTGGTTCTCAAGTCTGCAGACCCAGAGGTTTTCTGTCTCTCTTTCTCTCTCTATCTCTCTCTGTCTCTCTGACCAGCACATGTACACTGTAGCAAAAATCTCTAAAACAAAAACAAAAAAAAAAGAAAGAAAAATAATTTATGGACAGTGTATGATGAATTAATATTTCCCAATTATTACACCATATCGAACATCAAATTACAGAAATAAAAATATCATATATAAAACTAGATCAAGATAAGTATGTAGAAAAATAAGCCGTTTTAAAACTCACATCCATAGAACAATTTTGAACAGTAGAAATCATCTTTCAGAATGACCTCTGCCATGAAAACTTCTATAGTTATTTTCAATCATTTCAACTTGAAATTTTACCATGTGCCTACACTGAAAAAAATATGGCCATGCACTGTTTGCATTCCCTTTGCAGTTAGGAGCAGTTCAGCTCTAAGTGCTTTCTGCACGTCACTCAACTGGCTTCAGAAAGGCAACAAAAAGTCTGTATCTTGGCAGAAAAATTAAGAGAAGAAAAGTGATTAGCTTTGATTTCTTTTCACATTTCTACTTAGTCTTGCCCTAGATTCTTTAGAGTCACAAAAAAAAAAAAAAAAAGGAAAGAAATTTTAACGTTCTGTAAACAATGTTCAAAGTCCTTAACAATTTCCTTGTGTCTGCACAAAGCTCCCGGGGACATGTTCCAGCTAATAATCTACTTCGATTCATATTCAATTAAGCCAATTCATGACGAGGAAATAAGGAGTCACTGTACAGATTATTTAATTGACCCATTACTGAATGTGTAATTCGTGCACCTGGATCAATTCAAATGTCTTCATTCCCTGCTCATCCCCTCCCCGCTTTTTCCCTTAGACTACCCGGCAGTCTTGCTTCTAAAACATTAATCAATGCAGGCTGTTTGTGTGCATGTAAATCATCTAGCAGTAGGACTGAGCAGAGAGAGTGCTGCTGCTACGCCAGCCCCTTTCTTTCTTTTCTTTTTTTTTCAGAGGTTTTTGCTATAGGGCGTGTGTGCTCACCAGAAAGACAGAGAGACAAATAGAATCACCCTCCGGCCCTCCCAGGGGGGATGGCCACACCACAATCCCTTCTCTTCCATTCTCCTCTCAGGATCTTAGGCACACACGCACATGCACCTGGCATGAGTTTAAGCCACTGGGTCTGGGACTCAAACCATGGTCGAGTACATGGGAGTCCAGCATCATAGCCATTACACCAACTGCTGGTTCCAGCACATACTCTCTTAACTCAGCATATCAAATTTGGGAGAAATTGTCATGTTCATAAAAAGAAAAAAGAATTCTTTTTTTCTTTTTATCCCCTTCAGCAGTTAGTGAATTATAACAATTCTTTTCTGCTTTATGAAATAGCCTGTTATTTTACATTTATTTTCCAAATTAACAAAACCAAGGTACAGATGGAAAAATGGTAGACTAGGGGCCAGAAGGTGGCGTGGTGGTTAAGATGCTGGATTCCTCATGGGCAACTGTGGTTCGAGTCCCAGACCTAGTGGCTTTTTTTTTTACTTTTCCCTCACTTTCCCTCTCTGTCTCTCTCTGGTGGGTGTACATACCCTGTAGCAGACAGAAAAAATAGTAATAATAATCAATAAAATTAAATTTTTAAATGGTAGACAAGCCAATTATTTTATTTTGAATTTCAAACTTGATAATAAAACTAACAAAATCTTGGACAAGATTTTATTCCTTTTGAGATATTTACCTTTTATATTATTTTTACATACTTTGGAGAAGAACTAGAAAGGAAATAATTGGAGAAATCATGTAAAAGAAGTTCTTTTCAAGACAAAATGATGTTATTGATTGAGCACTGGTTTTTAACCAGTACAGTTGGAATTGCATTACTGAAATAACATATCAATATTATTATATGGAAAGTCTTAATCACAGAAACCCTAAACTATAAATTTTTGTAGTAAGAATTCCATCTCTCACCTGGGTTATTGTAACAGGCTCTGTTCTTACCCTTACTCCTAACATGCCTTTGAAACAGTTTATCCAGTTGCTTTCATAAAGAAATACCTACAATTACAATATTCAAACAAACTTTTCTGCTTAAAAATCCTACAGCTCTCGGGTTGACCATGGTCCAAGTCCCGGACCCAGTGACTTGAAAAACAACCCAGGTGCGTGTGCGTGCTTGCCCAAAATCCTGAGAAGAGAATGGAAGAAAAAGGGATTGGGGCATGGCCATTTTGCCTGGGGTCAAATTCTCACTTTCCCTTTCTCTGTCTCTATCTCTCTGTGGCAAGTGTATGCACCCTATAAAAAATAATCTAAAAAAAAAAAAAAAGACCTCAACTTATAGCTCTTTATCTTCCACACTGTACCAGTGCATGCCCGGCTATACTAAGGAAGGAAATTAGTGGAGCTCCCTCAAGATATGCCCTGGAGAAAAAAGGGAATTAGCTGACTTCTTTGGTTTCTATCCCCGTCTTTTTCATCCCGAGAACCTGAGAAAGTACTTATCTTACTGCTATTGATTGGGTGACTTCTTTTTAAGGCCCTTATAAAGTTGCCAACCTTTTTAAAACCCACTAATGAAGACAATAACATTTTAATCTTAAATCTTTAGCCTGGTAGACAAGACTTACTTTGATGAGACTGAGGCTACAGTTTCAAACCTTGTGCTTTAAACCCTTAACACACTGGATGATTTATATCCCTTGAACATGTTCTATTCTAGTTCTTCTCACAGGAATGCATTTACACACTTGTTTTCCTGCTAAATCCTACTTCATGTATTCATTCATTCAAACACAAATGATTTTTTCAATATTCCATTTAAAGAAAAGTTCCTTCTAAGGTTGAATAGATTTATTTCCTGGGAATCCTTTCTAGGGTATATTTTAATCATCGTGCTTAGCATCGCTTAGAGAACATGTCTTATGGTGACTCTACATTAGATTTCCTAGACGTCCCAACCAACTTAACATGCCCTACATTTTTCACATAATGAGTAATCATCTATGTTGAGTTGAATTTAGCCCAGAGGGTGATAGAATTATCAACTGAGATAATTATAAGATAGAACAAGGGATGATTCACCCAATAGGAAAGGAATGCTATGCCAGGAGACCATGGTGGTTAAGGCAGCTAGATCCCACTGGCCAACTGCATGGTTGGAGTCCTGGATCCAGTGGTTCAAAGTGGGTGCCCAAAACCACAAAAGGAAGGAAAAATGGAGGAGAAGGGATTGTGGTGTGACGGACGTCATGGGGGAGAGGTAGGGTTCTTTCTCACTTCCTCTTTCTCTGTCTCTGTCTCTCTCTGTCTCTCTGTATCTCTCTCTCTGTGTCTCTCACTCCAATGAGTACATGTGACTGCTGGCAAATTAAAAAAAATTAGCAAAGCAATGGGAAAAAAGCTGAAAACCGTTAGGTGAGTAATGAAGGTATTTAAAGAGTCAAACCAATATTATGCTAGGTAAAGTAAAGCTCTTTATAATCTAAATAATGCATAGTAATTGACTGTATAAATAATAATAGCAATAATAATAATAAAGAAAAACCTATTTGGGAGCTAAACTGAATGAGTCCAACAAATATAACTGATCTTCATTGAAAACCTGCATTTACAATATTTCTCTAAGAAAGTCTGAGTTCGCAAGGGTTATCTGGCAGATTAAATACCAAATACAATTTAAAAATAAATAAATAAATAAATAAATAAGAGTCAAAGTGAATGAGGCTGATATGAGATGGGTATGGTTTTCTTATCGGAAACTCTAAAAGAGAACAAAAGCTCAAACGATAATAGCAGGTTCTCTATCTTAAATTCTAATAAAATCACAATTGTTTCTTATGGAGAAGGAAAGGAAGACCTTTTTAAACAGATCGGTGTGGCTTCACTGGAGTTCTATTATGCTATTCATTTAGATTACCAGTGAGAAGCAGGAAGATAGGTCATCATCGGACTTACCTAAAGACAAATACTAAAGAATGGCAGAGGGAAGTAAAATAGAATCATGAGGGCTGATGAACTGGAGCAAGCAAAGCTCACACAAAGGATTGAGAGTCTGGTGAGCAAAGGCCTTTTTTGTCAGAGTGGACTATACTTCAGAAAATGTAAGTGCTCTGGTTGGGGTTAGAGAATATAATTACAAGCAATGACTAAAAGAAAGCAAAATGACTGGAGTCCAGAGCCTGCCATTTTTCCAGATTCAGAATATGATCTAGAATGAAAATTGTGAAATTGATTTACATGAAGCGTGCAAACTCAGATGAAGACAGGTGAGCGGATTTTACCTAGAAGCAAGCCTTCTCCTGTAGATGCTCTGTTCTCAGTTAACATCAACTCAATTCTTTCAGACAGTTTTGCCAAAATCCTGGAGTTGGCTTTGTCTCTGCCCATCCTCCAATCTCCTCAGTACAGCTCATTCTGAGGCCAACTTCTTACTCTGCCTCTATAATCACCCCAAGGTTGTTGAACTGATTTCTCAGGGACCTGATTTCTCCTTTCTTCCCTGGCCCCTTAGCAGTCTGCACACAAAAGGGCAGTTATCACTACCTTTTCTTTTTTATTTTTTCAAAGATTTTTGCTATCAGATTTGTGCACTCATTGGGCAGAGAAGGAAAGGAACAAGTCAGTCTCCAGGATGGATGGACACACAGCAATCCCTTCTCCTTCGTTCTCTTCTGTGTCTCTGTCTCTCTCTCTCTGTCTCTTCAGTGAACACACTCACCCTATAGCAAAAATCTCTCTTAAAAAAGGGGAAAAAAACCCTGCTTTCCCATGCATTATTAATCTTAATAGTGATATTTCTGAATTGTTACTCTGTGTTCTTTAAAGAACTGCAGAGAATGGCTAAAAGTAGAAAACTAAGGACACAACCATAAAAGTCAAAACAAATAAAGGAAAAAATTGCGAATTACTAAAATAGACCGAGATTAGCCAACTTTCAAGTGTTTTCTGAGCATGTTCTTCAGGATCATCTAAATCTATGTTGTCTCTGAACTAAGTTCTTTCATTATTTTTGAGCTTATTTTTTTAAAAGCGATTTTTCAATCCCCCCCTACTTCCCCAAGGGGGATGGCCATGTCACAATCGCTTCTCCTCCATTCTCCTCCTGGGTCCTGGGATCTTGGGCAAGCATGCATGAGTCCGGCATGAGTTTTAAGCCACCAGGTCGAGGACTCAAACACTAGTCGACTACTTGGGAGTCCAGAGACATAAACATTATACCATGTGCTGGTCCCTCTTTTTGAGGTATTTAAAGTTGTAAATTATAGGGCCCGTGAGGTGGTGTAGTAGCTAGGGTACTTGACTCTTACATAGCCATCCACAGATGGAGTCCTGGATCTGGTGGTGTGAAAATCATGCTGGGTACATGTGTAAGAGTGTCCAGAATCCTGAGAGGAAAATGGATTGAGGTGTGGTGATCCTCCCAGGGGGGTAATTTCTCACTTTCCCTCTCACTGTCTCTCTCTCTCTCCCCCACAAGTGCATGTGCCCTGTGGCAAAAACTTAAAAAAAAAAAGAAGGTTAAAAAATAAAATAATAAATTATAGATAACACAATACAATGCAAATTGCCCTTTTCCATAAATATATAAACAAGTGTTTTTAGGATTTTCTTCTTCCCACAATAAGCCAGTTTTGTATCTAGTTATCATTTATTTAATCATTAAATACAACTTATATTTGGGTGTTTTACAAAATTCTCTCTTGAACAATTTGTAACATCCTATAAACTTTCTTATTAATTAAATAAAATATTTGATATATTTATTCCGTATTTTTACAAAACACATAACTTTTTTTTTTCCGCCTCTCACCTTTCATGTCCACATTTTCTCCTATACATTTAGTGGGTTACCCAGTTTCATTTATGATTATGCTATTGTAAAAAATATCTTTTAACAGAACTGAACCATTATCACATGACAGGCTTTATCTACTTTAATCCTAAATACAATACTGTGGGGGGAAGGGAGAGATCCTGCAAGAGTTGTGTTGTACTCACAAAATGGTATCTTACTTAATAAAATAAAAAATAATATATTTGAAAATAAAATTCAGATTAGTAAAAAGCTACAACTGAAATAGGGGTCACTAAAATGTTTCTAAAAACCATAGGTCAGATTTCAATGCTCTCTTTTGGTAGGGCTCCTAGACAGATAGATTATCTGAAAGTAACATGCAGCCTGTCAGCAAGCCATATGACAAAATTGCCAAGTGCCCAAATACGGAGCAATGATTGGATAGTCATGTGGTTGCACGATTACATAAGAATTAGAGCCATTGGGATCAGCAGATGGCTTAGTGGTTATGTCACAGGACTACCACATGGCCAACCACAGTTTTGTCCAAAATCTAGTGACTTGAAAATCATGCCAGGTGCATGTATTTGTGTGCCCAAGATCCCAGGAGGAGAATGGAGAATTTTTTTGGGCATGGCCACCACCCCAAGAAGTTATTTCTCTTTCCATCCCATTGTCTCTATATTGGTCCCTCTCTCTAGAAAGTGTAAACTTCCTAGGGGGAAAAAAAAATAGCACAATTAAGTAGTATTAAATAATGAATGCTCTTTTACAAAGAGGCCATGTTAGTGGTCCAGGTAGGAATCAATCCAGAACATGAAACTTACTCAAATGAGAGACAAGTTGAAGGACCTGGAAATGTTCCTCATGGTAATTAGAATAGGCCTTGGGAAGTCTGGGAGAACATGGTCTATCGTCAAAATGAATACGTGGCTGAAATACGGAGGAGGAAAGCACAGGAGAGAATTAGGAACAATGTATATCAGTTGATAGAGAGATAGATGTTCCCAATGATTGGAAATATTCAGCTCTCTAGACACAGATTCTATGGAGATTATAAAAACACTGAATGGGAGGCCTTCTAAATCATAGATATAGTCTACTCTAATCTTGTTAGTAGGTCTTAATCTTTCTCAAAATCTTTTTCACTTAGAAATAATTAGAATTTCAGATTTAAAACCTAGCTTAAAAATTTGACCTATACAGACTTTAGAGACCTGTTTTAAAGAATATTTATTTCTTCCTTAAATGCAGTTGAATGTTTGGTGAACTGTCATCTTCCATTAAAATTTAGTTTTATTATTAGAGTTAAATATTTTTTCTATTTAGAACATCTCATTTAAAAATAGAAAAATATCATTAGTCTCTAATTACACTTTTACACAGCTTAAAATACAACCTTCTCTATTAAAAAAAAAGCTTTATTTTTTTTTTACTTGATGACATATATATATATAAAACATGTGTCTCAGGCTTCTTTTGACCATCCCTTGATTTGTAGTAACAGTGCTATATTTAAGTATTTATTTTTAAGAGAGATTTTTGCTATAGGGCACATTTGCTCACTAGAGAGACAGAGAGAAATACAGAAATAAAAAGAGAGAAATCACCCCCTGGGGGGATAGCCATGCTGCATTCCCTTCTCCTCCATTCTCCTCTCAGGTTTTTGGGCATGCATGCACACACACCCAGTGTGAGTTTTAAACTGTTGGGTTTGGGACTAGAACCATGATTGACTACCTGGAAATCCAGAGACATAACCATTACACCACCTGTTGGTCCCTCATGTAAATATTTTATTACTTTTATTTTAAGGTTATATCTCTCTGGCAATAATAATAATAAATTATAACATGACATGATTAAATAAAATGAGAAGAGGCTCAAGGAACCCACTGTATTCTTTACAAAAATAGGAGATCCCCAAAGTAATGTTTATTTCTGAAAAAACAATTATTTGAAAAACCATTGGGCAACACTTTGAAAATTTAGAATAACAAAATTTTCTGTAAACAATAAGACAATTTTAAACAGATTATTTGTTTATGATATATTATTTAATTATAACCAGAAAAAGACTGAAATGAATACATGAGCTATGAACAAGTGTTTCTGTGTCTATGGACATTCATTTTCAATACAAAAACTTATTTTTAACATTATTCAATATATTTGCTCTTAGCTATTCATTAAGGGATTGTTTAAATATGTATCTTTTTAATAAATATAATTATATTAAACAGATTTAATTTAATTGTAGAAAAATTGACATGACAGAGGCCAACAGGAGGCACAGTGGTTAAGGTACTGGGCTTCCACATGGCTGGCTAGTCCCAGACCTGGTGGCTTACCTTTCTCACTTTTCCCATTTCTCTCTCTCTGTGTCTCTCTCTGGTGAGCATATGTGCCACATAGCAAATTAAAATACATAATAATAAACAAAATTAAATAAATCTTTTAAAAACCTGACATGACCATTTTTACCATATTTTGCAATGTTATAGTTCATCATTCATCACACTACAGTAATACTACCTACTTACATGTAGTATACTTCATATATAACAGATACATACACATATATACATATATTACCTTTGAATTTCTCAAAAAAACTTCAAGCATCCATTTCTGCTTTAATTGAAATTTTAGGATATGTACCTGAATTGATACCATATCTTTATAGCTTCCATTTTGATTTTAGACAATTACATTTTAAAATAATTTCCCAAGCCAATCATTACTCATTTTAACCATGAAAATTGACTTTTTTTGTTAAGGGTCATAATTTTAAAAATTAAACTATTATAGTTATTCCCATTAAAGGGGTTTCAGAGTATGAACGTGGAGGCCAAATAATTGACACCAATGGAGGGAATACAGCTGTGCTATTTGAGGATAAAAGATGGTCTGCTCATCTCACTTCTCTTTGATGTGGTCTTTGAACCAGATGGCTTAACTGAGCATATTTGGATTTCATAAACAAGGTTTCCACAAATGAATACTCAGTGTCTTAAAAAAGAAAGAACCTCCTGTCCCCGTCTTCCAGCTGTTTGCAATTACTTCTGTCCTTTGTCACCCATGCCTACTTTCCGACATTACCCAGGATAGGTACGGCCAGCCCTAGAGCTGAATGATGAAAGAAGCTAAAGCCATGTGGCCAACTGCAGTTCATTTCCCAGTATCAGTAGCTTGCAGAAGCCTGTTGGAGCACCTGCGAGTGCATGCCCCAAATCCCAACGGGTTGGAGAAAGAGAATAGAAGGGACTGGAGTGTGACCACACCCCCGTGGAGGGTGCTTGCTTTCCCCCTCTCTGTTTCTCTCTGTAGAGAGCACACATGCTCAAACATTAAAATGTAAAATGAAGACAATACTTATGTACACATACAGACAAGACTACCTTGCTCAATTATTTAACCTCAATTTTAGAGACTTTGTTTTCTGCATCTCTAAATATGAAGAATATATTACTCTAGGTTACTCATATAGTTAAATAAGATGCTTAGGATTTCTAGTTGTCATAGTGACAGTTCACGAATATTAGTGTCTTTCCAATCAAATGGCTTTTGATTTTTTTTAAGCCTGTTACTTCTCAACATGGGAAGGAAAAATAGATAAAATTATGGAATATAGGAAGTTGAAGGATTCTAACATACATAAATAATATGTAATAAAGATGGCTTTTCAAATAAGTGAAAAAGGATAGACTTGTCTCTAAATACTATTAAAATAGTTGGCATTGGGACTAGCAGGTGGTGTGGTGGTTAAGGTGCTGGGCACTCCCACGTGGCTGATGAGGGTTCGAGTCCTGAATCTGGTAGCTTGCTTTCTCACTTCCTCTCTCTCTCTCACTCTCAACCTCTGTCTCTTTCTGGTCAAATTAACAAATAAATGAATGAACAAATAAAATAAATAATTATAAAAAAAATAGTTGGCTTTCTACTGGGGGGAAAAATAGGTCCCTGTGTTCTATAGGGACACAAAATAGGATACACAAAAAATAAATTTCAGAGGACTCAAAGCAATGAAATAAGTAATACTATTATAGAAATACAAGCACGAGGGGCTGGCAAGTGGCATGGTGGTTAAAGGCGCTGGACTCCCACATGGCCAACCACGGTTCAAGTCTCAGACCTGGTGGCTTGCTTTCTCACTTCCTCTCTCTCTCTCTCTCTCTCTCTCTCTCTCTCTGATCAAACTGGAAAATAATAATGATAATAATAATAAATAAAGCTAAATAAAAAATAATTCTTAAAAAAAGAAATATAAGCACAAATAGTTAAAATATATACACAATGTAAACCTACATGTATTCCTCCCTGAAATCTTGACAGATTTCTGAGAAGAGATTCATAAACTTGCTGCAGAAAACAATTTATACATTTATAAGTAATATTCCTAAATAATAATTTTAAATATAAAAACTAGCTGAGAAATATGTATTTGATCTATGATATATCACTTGATGTTTAGGCTTATGAATTAAAGGTATTAGTACATATTCAAAGGAGAAGAGAAGTATAAAAAAAAAAAAGCACACCACCTATACTTTCTAAGGAGAAATTTTTTCTGCCCATATTCCTCAACTTTAGCTGATTAGATCAAGGAGGAGAAATAGAACAGGTTCACGTAAGATAGCCTGTGGGCCACAAAAGTGGAAGTAAAGTCCTATAAAATAGAGAGAGGGAGAGAAAAAAAAAAAAGAAGTAGAGACTAGAAAGTTAATATGGGCTGCAGTTGCAGAGAACAGATTAGAATGTTTTGAGTTGATGTCACTGGTTTAGAAATTTTTGGAAAAAGACATTTAAAGATACTATTTAGGCAGTTTTTTCTGCGTGAAGAAATATTCTTAGAGAACTCATCCCTGGGTGCCTGACGAGTCAGTGAGCAGATACATATATCTCTTTAAGCCTTTTGAAGACGAATCTGTGTTTGGGAATGCTTTGTTTTGTTGAAACTGGCTTTAACCAAGAGAACTGATTTTATGATAGTTACCTGTAAAGCAGAAACAAGTATGTACCTGAAAAGGTGTCGCTGGGATTTACAACTCCCTATCATCTCTCCCTCTATTTGTAATAGTTGAAACCTTATATTAAAATCATGTCTCCAAATTCCGGCAGCTACGTAAGTGAGAAGCAATACATTGGTAAAGATTTAATACATTAACAATATCACATACAATATGAACCTGAGAGCTTGTTTTCTTTGAATCTTCCTGAGTGGCAGAATAGGCAGAATAGACAGCGATCCATTTAATTCTCAAGACAGAGAACTCAACATTGTGCTTTATAGAGAAAAAACATGGGCCTAAGGATAATTAGAAAGTTTCAGCTACGTCATAAGCTATACATCCTAAAGTATAACCCAAGTACAATGTTCTTACGTTGCTTTCTTATTATTTTTGGTATCATTTTTTTTTTCTTTGTTTGTCTGTATGATTACATCTTTCATTTCCTGTATTTAATGGGCAGACAAAAGGAATATATTATTTGGAAAGTTTGTATTTGGAACAGTGTATTATAATTTTAAAAATGTTAAATATACGGCCAGCATGGGGTGTGATGATTACGGTGCTGAACTCCCACATGGCCAAAAGCAGTTCAAGTCCCAGACATGGCTGCTTGAAACTCATACCAGGCACGTATGTATGCATGCCCAGAATCCCAGGAGAATGGAGAAGGAATTGTGGTGTCACCATCTCCTTGGGGAGTGATTTCTCACTTTCCCTCTGATTGTCTCTCTCTGGAGAGCACACATTTCCTATGGTAAAATCCTCTAAAAAATTGTTTTGAATTATATACATTTAATAAATAGGATAGGTTAATTTGTAAACTAATTATATAGACTAGTAAAATTATCTGGCATAGGTCCAGAAGATGGTGTGGAGGTTAAGGCACTAGATTCCACATAATCAGCTGCATGGTTCACATCCAGACCCTGCAGCTTAAAAATTATGCATGTGAGTGTGTGTGTGTGTGTGTGTGTGTGTGTGTCTGTCAAAAATCCCGAGAGGAGAATGGTGAAAGGACTGTGGCATGGCTATCATCTCAGGAGGTGATTTCTCATTTTCCCTCTCTCTGTCTCTCTCTGTCTCTCCTGTGAGTGCATTCACCTTATAGCAGAAAACTAAAAATAAGAAAGTAAGGTCTCTGGTGTAACAAATCAAATATGATTTGCTTAGCCAGCATAAATCACAATTCATATTTTTCCACAGAAGATAAACATTTTTTTAAAAGGATATACTAGCAGATAGTTTTATTTCTTAATTATAAGGAAAACAATATTAACTAGCGGAGGTGGCAGGTGGCATGGTGGTTAAAGGTGCTGAACTCCCACATGGCCAACCACACTTCAAGTCCTGGACCTAGTGGCTTGCTTTCTCACTTTTTCTCTCTCTCTCTTGCATCAAATTAAAATAATTAAATGTTAAATAAAATAATTCTTTAAAAATACATTAACTAGCACATCTGTATCATGACATGTAGGTTTAAGATCATAAGAATATAGTGATAGTATTCAATAATCATTATAGTTCTACATTTTGGTGATTATATATTATTAATACAGCTTATTTTAAATGTAGTCATATCTAGTTCAGGTAATATGATATCTTCTGGAAATATTTTTTCATCTAAATTACACTGAAATTTGTATCATTTTTCCTATATTTTAGACCTATAAAATATTTATTTAAGGAACAGAAGGAAACGTTAAAATAAAATAATCCCCATGAGTATTTTACTTAAACTATGGGATTGGCAGCTGCCTTTAGAAAAATCTGCCTTTGGGGGCAGCAGGTGATGCAGTAGTAACACAATGCTCTATAATGCTGGACATGACTTTAAGGTCCCAGGTTCACATCCTAGACTTCCTTGTATACTCTCTTGCCTATCCATGATCCAGTCTGGCTGAGGTTGGCGATAGACTGCAGTAAGAAGACCACGGTGGGCCGCATATCTTTCTCCGTCTCTCTCACTTTCTCTCTCTCTCATAAAGAAAATAAATAAGCAAGCTTAAAACAAAAGATATAAATATTCATTGTGTTATACGATCTTTAAGACTGTGAACTCTGTAGTCAAATGCTTTCATTCAAACCTTGACTCCCACACTGACTTGCTTGTTCGTATTTAAGGTTAAAGGCAGGCCAAATGAAAAACTTAACTTAATTTTCAGCAATTACAGTTGTTTTACTTTAAAAGAATAACTGACATATTTTCAACCTTGGTATATTCGTTTTCACAATAAGAGTGATAATACCTACTATAAAACATAATTATGATTTTTAGAAGAGATAAGGTATGTGAAACACATGAAATATGGCAGACACTCAATGTTATTTGAATTTTGATATGTTTAAGAAATAAAAAGAACAAACTATTTTTCAGCATACAATTAAAATTAGGTAAAAGAGGCTTTACAACTTTACTAATAGTGTCATATGATAATAGAGTCACTACTCTGAAATAATTTCAAAGTCCTGACAAGATCTCCTAGAACTAAAGATTAGTGTCACCAACATATTATTTGTAAAATGAACAAGTATCAGTTTATTTGATAGTCTATGTACAGTTTTTGGTAAACACGAAAAAATAGTTTTATACTATTGAATAACTTCACTTTACTGTCTACCTTCACTCATGAAATTGGGTATGGTTAAAGTTATATCCTTCATAGTGAAAAAAATACAAAACCAACATATTTGGTCTAATTTTCTACACAGCTAAAATAATAAAGTCCTTAGTGGATTGTCAATATCCACATGGATAACCTTTGTTTTGTATTTATTTTATTACCCATTTTATTTCCAGGGCACAAATAACTTTTTTCCTCTAAATATTTGATTACTTACATTTTTCCAAACACAAAAGTATCAATCATCTCCATCCAATTGGTAAAGATCTCTTTTCTCTCTCTTACACTCTTTTTTTTAAAAGAATTATTTAATTTTATTTAGTTATTACTTTTTAATTTGCTGTGGGGCACATGCACTCACCAAAGAGAGACAGAGAAAAAGAGAGGGAAAGTGAGAAAGCAAGCTGCCAGATCTGGGACTCAAATTGTGGGTGGTCATCCATGTGAGAGCTCAGTGTCTTAACCACCATGCCACCTGTTGGCCCCTCAATCTCTCTTTTTTTTCAATATAAACACTTATAAGTATCTTCTGTTAGAAAATTGCAACTAATTTTACATATTTTTTTTTTTAGAGTTCTAGAATTTTCATGTAATTATCTATGGATTTGGCAATATAATACAGATTTTTAAGGCAAAAGGCTAATGAGAGTCTAGGAGATGTTTTCTGGTGGAAGGGCCCATCCTTCCCAAGCAACAGAGGAGAGGCAAATTTAGGAGTCACCCCCAGAGATGGTTTATAGGCAATTGTTCTAGAAAAACAATCCTTTTTTGAAATGTATGACTCACTAGACCAGCAGGTGGTATAGAGGTTAAGGCTTATGAAACGCACACGTTTGACTATGAGATTCAAGTCCCCAGGCAGATGACTTGAAAATTACACAGGGTGTGTGTGCGTGCATTACCAAAATCCAGAGAAGACAATGAAAGAAGGGACTGGAATGTAGTCATCTGCCCTGGGCAAGGTAGGGGGTGATTTCTCATTTTCCCTCCCTCTCTCTGATAAATGCACATGCCCTATCTGAACTAAAAGTAATTATCATAATTTATTTCTCACCTTATGTATCTGGCATGCTTCTTCTGGGAGACTTGAGAGATAGGTAGTCTTAATAGGGGTCATTTAAGAATGGGCTTGGTGTGGGACCAGCAAATGCCATAATGGTTACATCACTGAACTCCACATAGTTGACCACAGTTGGAGTCCCAGACCCTGAGGCTTAAAACTCACATCAAGCGGGAACCAGCAGTTAGCGTGATGGCTATGTCACTGGATTCCCACGTAGTCGACCGCGGTTCACATCCTGGACCCGGTGGCTTAGAACTCACGCCGGGCCCATGTGTGTGCATGCCCAAGATCCCGAGAGGAGACTGGAGGAGAAGGGATTGCGGCGTTACCATCCCCTCTGGGGGGGTGATTTCTCACTTTCTATCTCTCTGTCTCTTGCTGTCTGTCTGGCGAGTGCTCGCACCCTGTAGCAAAAACCTCTCCAAAAAAAGAAAAACCTCACATCAAGCATGTGTGCATGAGTGCCCAACATCCTGAGAGCAGAATGGATAAGAAGGGATTGTGGTGTGACTATCTCCCCTGGGAGCTGATTTCTTGCTTTGTGTATGTCTCTCTCTCTCTCTGGTGACCGCACACACCCTATAGCAAAAATCTATTTAAAAAAAAAAAAAAGAAAGAAAGAAAGAATAGGCTTGATGTATGAGTTTCTAATAAGGCTTATTTTCCTCTTAATTTGACTTTTTTAATTAAGAGGAAGGGATTGTTGCAACAATATGACACTTTAATATAGGGAAGATTTAAAAAGTAAGTAATAATAAAAGGATCTCACAAATGAAAGGGACATAAAAAGAAGGACAAAAGACCAGTGATAACAAATGTCTCTTATTCAGAGTGTTTTTTTTAAAGAGCTAGAGGAATTTTAAAAGCTGAAAAACGGATAAACCAAACATTACATACACCCACGGATTCTACCTGGACACTGTTACCATCACTTCTACTGAAGGAGGCTCAAGAGGCTAAACGCTGATAATTAAAAGGCACCTTGTGAAGTGCTGTTTCAGTGGGAATCTGCTTCCTACCATTCATCTAATACCACCAGAGTGCATTGTTATCTCATAAAAAATGCAACAAAGAAATTATTGCTGTAAGTAAAAGCAGGACTCCTCACAGTCTATTGGAGCTCAGCATTGACCTCCAGAATGAATTTGCACAAATCACTTAACCTCTGTGTTTCTGCCCCTTTGAGAGACTGGTTCACCTGTTTTCTGAGAAAATTACATTTCTCGCTAGAATGTGTGGGTCTTAATTGAAGTTTGCAAAGCACTCTGACATGCCTATCTCAAGTATATTGCGAGCATAACCTTCGGTGTTGATACGAAAGCGGGGGCCTCCTGTAGGTTTATTAGACATCCAGACACTCAGCTTGGGTGAAAACCCCATCTCTTCCACTTTCCCTGACGCTTCAAATGGAGCTGCCACTGTGAAAGGGCAACGCTTCAGCTTCATGCTGCAGACCAAGCGCACTACAATGGCGAGCACGCATCCTCCACTGGAACGGGCTTGCATTCACTAATGGCCCGAGTCTTCACACAGCTGCTTACCTGTCTCTTTCCTGGGGCAACCTGGCCTAGAATCAACTTTTTCACAATTTCAAAATATACTACATTATGTGTAGATGAGGAAAGCCCACCAACCAAATAACATTAAGTTTTGTTTCTTGAGGCCAGCAGAAATGTTTGTGTTTTCTCACACCATTAGTATTACCTCCTGGACCCCAGGCTACACAGCGAGATTCCTGGGACCAACCCCTGGAGCCCTCTTAGTGACAGACCACTTAAATCTGCATAACTGGCTTTACCAGCTAATTCTTTGGTGCACTGATTTTTAAAAATCTTCACAGTAAAACTGATTATACTTGTCTTTTTTCTATTTATATCCCAAGTCAAGGAGTGATAGAAGATACGCACACATGTATCATATAACCTAAATAAGAAGCTGCTATTTCTGCTTCAGCCATAGTTATGATGAGCTTTTCAAGTCTTCAGACATACACATAAGCTTCAAAATGTGCACCAATTTTAGATTATACTCAATTGTGCTTATTTAGCTCTAGCTTTCTGTCAGCAGAGCTACAGGTTTAAAGCAAAAAAAGCCCACATTCATTTAGATTTATACGAGTCTCTGGGACCAGCAGATGGCATAACGGTTACATTGCTGGATAGCCATGTAGTCAACTATGGTTCAAGTCTTGGACCTGGTACTTAAAACTCACACCAGGCACGTGTGCATGCATGCGCAAAATCCTGAGAAGAGAATGGAGGAGATTGCAGCATGACCATACCCCTAGGGGGCGATTTCTTGCCTTCTGTTTCTCTGACTTTCTCTCTCTAGCGAGCACATGTGCCCTATTGTAAAAATCTCTCTCTAAAAAAACAACAAGAAAAAAAAGATTTATATGAGCCTCTGCACATACCTCTGTTGTGCTACACCAGTATGATTGACACTTTATTTCATTCTAATGTTCATCTTAGAATAATGCATTAAAGTCTATACCTAAATCAAATAGAGCGAATAGAGATACTTTGGTAAATCTAAGATGACAAAGCTCAATGTTAAGAAAACATTTGGCCATAGTTTAATGGGAAGTTTATTTTTTTCTTAGTAGGAGACAACATAATGATATATTCAGCATTTGGAAGCATCTTAGACTTGGTCAATTGTGCTGTAATTGCCATTTTAGAGAGAGAAAAGGAATGAGTCTATTTTTTTCCTGGTGAGGTACTGTGCTAAAACTTATCATGTGTTGCTTCATCTGATCCTTACAACTAAACTTTTAACACATAAGGAAATGAAAGCAGGAAATGTGAAATACCTGGGGCCACAGACTTTATAAAGGTAGCAATTCGAGACCTGTTTGATTTCTCCCCACTTATAAGATCATCTCTTTCAGTTTAATAATGCATTTACTAGGAACTGTGCCTGTTATGCCAGCCACTTCTAAACCCGGACAAGGATTAACTCACTTATTTTTAATAATCTCATGAGACAAGTTCCCTTATTTCTCCTGTTTTAGAAGTAAGATGACGAGCCCCATAGCTTAGTGGTTAAGGGAGTCAGATCTCCCATAAGGATGACAGTTCAAATCCCAGCTTTGGTAGCTTGGAAAACACACTAAGCATGTGTGTGTGCCCAGAATCCCAAGAACATGGAGAAATGGAGGAGAAGTGATTGCAGCAGGACCACACCCCACTGAAATTTTCTCTCTCTCTCTCTCTGGTAAGCACAATGTGCTCTCTGGCAATTAAGTAAATAAAGAAAGAAGTGAGGAAATTATAGCTCAGAGACACGGGGTGGGGGGGGATTTCTCACTTTCTGTCTCTCCGTCTTTCTCTGTCTAGCGACCACATATGTCCTATAGCAAAAGCTCTCAAAAAAAAAAAAAAAAGCTACCAAGAGTTTAACTCTTAATTTACTGCCTGTTTTTGTTCTTTTGTTTTTAATTCTTATAAAGTAGGTGACCCTGGGACAACTGGAGATGGTATAGTTAGATCCCACATAGTCAATTGTGCAGTTTGATTCCTGGACCTGGCAGCTTGAAAAATATGCTGGACATGTGTGCATGCATACCTCAAAATCCCCAAAAAGGGAAAGATGAAAGAGAAGGGATTGTCAATGAATTTTCCTCATGGGGCATGTTTTCTCACTCTTTTTCTTTTTCTCTCTGATGAGCACACATGTCCTCTGACAAATTAAAAAAAAAACAACACATGGTGAATATGTACACTGTTAATTTTTTTTTTTGGGGGGGCAGAGGTTTAGGCTGTAGGCCCTGTGCGCTCGCCAGAAAGACAGAAAGAGAGAGACAGAGAGACAGAAAGCGAGAAATCACCCCCCGGGGGAATGGCCACACCGCAATCCCTTCTCCTCCATTCTCCTCTCGGGATCTTGGGCATGCACGCACACGCGCCTGCGGTGAGTTGAAGCCATCAGGTCTGAGACTCGAACCGCAGTTGACTACATGGAAGTCGAATGACATAGACATTACGCCAATTGCTGGTCCCAAATATGTGTATTAAACTTTCAGATATATTCATTTTAAGTAAATATGGAAAGCAAAAACTTAAAATAAGCAAAAATATTACCTAATAGAACAGAATTGGGCAGTAAAATATCTTACCATATGTAAACTATTTTGAGTAAGTTTGCTATATTTTTTGAAGATAGTTAATTATTGTATGACAATAAAAGCAGGTCATTATACTTTTAAAAAGCAACTCTTTCATGTACTTCTAATCAGTAAGATACATAAAGGTCACAGAAATCTGAGTAGTAAGTGTAGCAAAATTGATACTGTTTTTTCCCATGAATATTGAAGTCAAATTGATTTATTTACAGTTGGAACAAAGATGAATTTTAATAAATGTATTGTCATGAAGATAAAGAAGGAAAGGTTCAAACAGCTCTAGGAAATAATCTTGAAAAAAATAAATGCTATCGAATGTGTCATTTAAAGTTTCAATACGAGTTTCATTATATGTGTGGTTTATGAGAGTTTTGAGAACATCTCCAAAATATTACCTGAGCATTTTATAATAATTAAATACAAAATAAACTGAAGTTACCTGTTTATTCAACCAAAGGATTTTCACTGACTTTGTTTTATACCATTTTTGCTTTTCATTGACAGTGCCACCGTTGTGGAAAGAAAACATGTTCCCGGAAGCTACATCATATCCCTTCTTGGTTAAATTCATTTTCACAAGTTATTTGGCTCCATGGGTAGTTTTCATAACTGTCAAGTGATACCTCAGCTTTAGTTCAAATGTTGTCTGTTAAACTGGAGCTATGGAGTCATTTGATTCTATAATTTGAGCTAGAAGAATCTTGTGGGGAACCTGCCTATGACTCCCCAAAACAGGCAAGATTGTTGACATGGAGGCAATTAAAAAGAAATGGATACAGGAAAGCTCTGAGCCCGCCTTCTATTTACCTAAAACAGACTTAAAAAGACAGAGGTATCCTGCCTTTCCCTCTGCTAAGTAGAACAAGGGTTAACCTCCAAAAAGAACCTTAGACCGTTGGAGTTTGGAGATGCTGCCGAAGAATCGACCTCAACTAGTCCTTGCTAACTAGCCCTTCTTTGCCAGGAGTTGCCTTCCCAACAGATGACCTTCTGGAGACTCAAAGATTTTTCCCTTTGTCTGGTCTCTTCTCTAAAAACGTTCTGTTCTTTGTTGAAAGTGCAGTGTAAACTAAAATTCAAAGACACCTTTCTGAGAACCACTCATTCTCTGGGAGTTTCCCATGCAGGAAATGTACATGTAGTCCAGCCAGATATTCTCTCTGCCTTGTGTGTTTACTTGGTGCTAGGTAAACCAGAAGGTCCTCACCAGATATGCCCCTTAATCTTAAATTTCTCAGTTTCCAGACCATGAGTCAAATAAACCTCTTTTCTTTCTAAATAACCAACCTGTGGTTCTCTGTTCTAACAGCAGAAAACGAACGAAGAGATGTTAATAGATTTCTGTTTATTTTTCTTCTGTTACTTTTATTTTGTTATAGGGATTCATTCCATCTAAGAATTTTTGAGTGTTATTCTTTTCCTACAGTTCATAGAGGGCATTTAACTTGTCACAAGAGAGATTGGACTGTGACTAAAATGACTTGAAAGAAGCCTTACTTTTTGTTTGTTTCCTACAACTGAATGAAAAGATCTTTTTCTATGAAGAAAGATTGGGGTTTTTTTCCATTGACTTACTTGTTAGGGTTTTTTCCTTTTTTTAAAAAAATCTTTGTTTCCTATAATATAAATTTTTATGTTTATGTTATATAAAATGTTTAAAACTTTAACACTTGGTTAAAAGGAGAGAGAGAAATGTGAAGATTTACTTACACTGTAAGTAATATCTATTTCACTAAAAGTATGAAAGCCAAAAAAGAAAGCAATTAGGCTTTTTCTTTGTTTCTGCACAGAGATGATTTAGAAGTGGCAAAAAAAAAAAAGAAAAAAGTCCTTCTCACAGTGTTCTACCTTTTGAGTAACACTGAATAAATAGATGTGTCACTCTCACTCAGTCACTGATTTTGAGAGTTCATATGACAGTTACTATTGCAGTCGGTAACAGGAAATGGGAACACGATCCTTCAGCAGTTCCCAACCAGCAAATATTTGGAGGACCTTTAAGCCATACAACCTTTACTTTTTTACTTTCTACTCATTTCTATACAGAACTGAGATAGTGAGGGATGATATATATTGGTATTTTTCCATATAGGGTCTTAGGCATGGACTGGACATGTTCTTTTAGATTTCTCCTATTTTATAGAGAATGTCTTCACATCTTTACCTCTAAGTCTCTAAGTCATTAATTTCATTCCCTTGATAAAGAACACCAGCCAACACACCTTGTTCTTTGACAAAATAATTTCCAGAACCCTCTGGACTGCCTGTGAATGAGCAAAACTTTACCATGCTTAAATTTGCTTGGCATGTCTCTTAGCAAAGTGAAAAATCTCCAATATTTAGAAATTAACTAGATTTATCTCCAGTTTCTAGTTCCAGCAACTAAACTTTTCATTTGGTCTTCGTTTTAAATTTTCACTTGAGTTCTCACCAAATAAAATCATTGCCCTATGTACGGAGGATGATGCATGGACTCAGGCTGAAAGGAACCGTTCATAGGGATTAGCATGTTACCTCAAATGTGTTTCCAGGCTGGGCTGAAATCCTGGTTCATCAATTCCTAATCTTAGTATCAATAGTCAGTTAATGGAATGCTAACATTTTGTAATTAGATGAGTCTTTCTTGCAGCTTCTCTCTTTGGACAGTTAAGCTAGAAAAAAGTATAATGCTTTATATTGCCAGAATTGATCCTGCATGCAACAGCACAACACAGACTAATTAGGTTGAGCAAAAATCAGAATGTTGATAAATGAGCAATAAAAAAAAGAAGAACCTAATCTCAATCTCAAGAAATTTGATGACTTCATTTTTTTTTTTCAGACCTGGAGATATATTCAAATACATCTGCTAGTGGCAAATGAAAAAATAAATTCTGAAATGTGCTAAAATACAGATACAGATGTCAAAAACTCCAAAATGGTGACATTCCACCCTGACCTGACAGTAAGAAATTGACTTTCTGACAGCTAGGAACTTTGTTCCAAGCTTTTGTGTAGTCACAGAGTTTATCACTTTTACATTGATGAATATTGGAAAATCTGCTTCTGAAAAATACTTCCCAGGAAACAGCAATCATTTGTTTGCAATAATCCTATTTTGCCAAGTAATAAAAGTTAAGTATTAGAATTAAATGTTTTTTTCTTTCTCTTTCACACATTTATGTACACATGTGTGTGCACTTAGAGTTTTGTTTTGTTCTGTTTTTTGCTAACTACAAAATAGTAATTGGCAATGGTTGTGTCTCACATCTCTTTATCTCCTTTCACCTATACTTCCAGAAATTATAAAACAATTTATAGTCAATTTAGTATAATTATATACTACCATATGTTTTTAAATTGTTTCTTTTTCATGTTGGTTTTACATTTTTAAAAAAATTAATTATGCCTTTGAGTTATCTTTTTATATGTGCTTTCTAATAAGATCTACTTTCGAAGTAAACATAAGAAAAACTTACCAACACATAAATTATCAGTCAGTCTTTCTGGGACTTTATCAATATAAGTACAATTCAGTGTGTACCCAAATACTGTGAGGTAAGTGTGAGATGGGGAACTGCAGCTTACATACTGTAAATGAAGAATAAATGAACTACAAAGCGGAAGGTACACAGACAATTGCACTGGATGGAAGAAACCAATTCCCCAACACAAAGAACCAGAATGATATATGATCCTAAAAACTCACACTGATCCACTGCAGAGATGTGAGTCTAAGTTCTACTTGTTTATTGTTATTAATGACACATCAAGCTCACAACATTGTATCTATGATAAGACTGGAGGGAAAAAAAAAGGGAATAATAATTTAATTAGAGCTTGTCAAGTGGGCATGGTGTTAACTATTAGTTCATAAAGAAATGGCCACTGCTGATGGCTACAGAGATTTTAATTTCAATACCTTCCCTGCTGAGGTGTTGAGGCTAAACAAAGATCTACTGAAGGAAATTTTAATATATCTCCATTTTCTAATTAACGTGGAGATTTTTTATTTTATTTTATTTTACTTTTTTGTTATTTAGCCTCAAGGAAGAATGGAGGATTACATGAATTATTTTAAGCAATGTGTAGTAATGATGAATGTTTTCAAATGAAAATAGAAATAAGGCAAAACTCTGATTTTGTTTTAAAAAGTAACATTTTCTGTAAAATAATTAAAACCATTCTTTAAATTGTCCTAAAGTACCTGTTCAGAGCATATAAAAATAGCTATACTCAGTCTAACTGCCTTAATTATCTAAAAAGAATCATGTCCTGAATATGGTTAGAAAAAATGAACTAACTTATGCAAAATAGGAATAATGAGGCTAAACATACTTTTATTTCCATCTGTAAAATGAGACCCTTAAAGTTACGAGGGCTTACTTGGAAAAATAAAAATGAAATGAAAGATATGAAGCTCTGGGTAATGGACTGAATGTTTTTATCTTCCTTCAAAGTGCATCTGTTGAAATCTAACCCCTACCGTGATGGTATTCAGAGGTGAGGCCCTTGGAAGGTTATTAGGTGATAAGAATGAGCCCCCATTAATGCAATTAGTTCGTTTATGAAAGGCAGCTCCCCTATTCTTTCTACCATATGAATATACAACTAGTGATGCCCAATCTGCCAATACCTGGATCTGGGTGGGACTCCTGGCTTACAGAACTGTGAGAAATTAGCTTCCAAAACTTTACATAGAGCAACTTATTTAATGTTCTTATATAATAACCCTTTGAGGGAGCTGTTTTTATTGCCCTTATTTTAGAGAAGGCAGATGCTAAGACATTTGGCCAAATTTATTAAAAACATTAGTGATGGAGAGAGAAACAAAATCCAGGCTATTTATCTCCAGATGGGATGTGCTTAACTATTGTGCATTAGCAATGGCAACCTATAGCAAAATACTTCTTTACATCATCTAAAAATCGGCACCAAAAACTACAAAATCACACTCGCTTGAAAAGCACTGATGCATGGGCTTCTCTAAGCATCCCTAGTACTCAAATGGCCCTCAAAACGTATTAATAGCCTTTTGTACATTAAAAAAAGAGAATACATTCTGTTTCCTTACTTCCTCTCTGTGATCTCTTATGATCCCAGATTCCCTCCTAAGTCCTCTGTCTGTAAGATAAAATAGTATAAACCTTTCTGTGTAAAACGTATGTAGCTTCAACAATCATTGAACTAAACATTTTTTGCTAATATTCTACTGAAAGGGCCCAAACATTTCAAAGAATAAACATATTGCTGCAGATCTAGACAAATACTCCAAAGAGTTGGTTTATAAGGAAAAAATTTGAGTTGTTGTTGTTGTTTGAAAGAAGCACATACATGTATTTCACCTTCATCCCAATCAGAAGAGTTTATTTTTCTTCAAAATGATACTCAGAGCTTTCCTTTAATGGAAAAATCATAAAATGTAAGTGCAACATTCTTTAACAATAAATGAGACATTGTTGGACTAATTGTCTAAGAAGTAACTCTCAATGATTGTGCAGTAGACAGACTATTGGGGGAATAGAGCTCTCCTCTCCAATTCTTGCTTTCTGGGGTTCCTGCCCTCTAGGGTAGGCATGACTTTGACTTACTCCTACTCAACGGGTACAGAAAGATAATGAGATGCATGTGATCACACATACTTGACTTTGCCCATGAGAGGGCAGCACCCTTCTTGCTAGCTTCCTTGCTGGATGTGAAGCAGCATGATGCCTTGTTGTGGATTGTCTTATGAGCCTCATTGGTCAGGAGCTGACGGCAATTTTTTAGACCAAAGAGTGGAATCAGCAGATAGTAGAGTGGCTGAGGAACTGGACTCCTCTGTGGTTGACCATGATTTGAGTCCCAGACCCAGTGGCATGAAACTCATGCCAGGCACATGTGCATGCAGGCCCAAAATCTCTAGAGAAGAATGGAGGACTTGGGATTTTGGCAGTGGCATGAAACTCATGCCAGGCACATGTGCACGCAGGCCCGAAATCTCTAGAGAAGAATGGAGGACGTGGGATTGTGGCGTGGACATCCCTCCCCTCGCCCCACCCCCCCCATGGGGGGTGGTGATTTTTTGCTTTCTCCCACTCTGTGGTGTCTCTCTGGGGAGTGCATGAGCCCTATAGCAAAAATATCTCCCAGAAAAAAGGACCAAAAAGTGGCTCCCACTGACAGCCAGCAAGAAAACTAAGTTCTCACTCCTATGCTTGACAGAAGCTAATATATCTAGAAAAGCTGATCTTTTTTAGTAAAATCTGAGAGAATATCAGAGCAAGGCTGCCCCTTTGGTTACACCATGTGAGACCCAAAACCCTAATTCTCAGAAACCATCAGAGAACAGATGTGTGTTGTTTGAAACCACTGCATTTGCAGTTATTGATAAGTAACAACAGAAAACTAATACAGATTGCCTTTGCCAGAAAATTCCAGTCTTTCTTCCCACATTCATCCCAGGGGATCCTGCTACCTTCTTGTGAGGTGTAGATGTTGCTTAATATTTTCTCCCTTAGTTTCTAAGCAATAAAATGTGTACTGTAAATCAGTCTGAACGATTAGTGGTTTAATTTTTTATTTCTGCTCTTTGAATATTCCAACTGATCATTTCAAAAATAATTTTATATTAGGTATTCCTTCATTACAGTTTATAAAACCCTATCATGTTCCATGAACACTCATAGATGCTAAGGATATGAGATGTATAATTCTTCTCATAAAGGACAGTGCAGACGTGGGAGGAAAATAAAGACTTAAATAAAGGCTGGGAAACGTGCCTGCATCATGCAGGCACAGAGTTGTTCATATATAGAAGATGCACGCAAGAGAATCTCAACTTCAGATAGATGCTAAGAACAGAGCTTCTGACACCATGATGACCTGGAGTAAGTTAGTGAACTACTTCAGTGATGCTGGGCATATCAATTTAGTTCTCTGTGCTTCTGTTTTCTCACAGATTAAATTGAAAAAACACTATCCCTTCTTTTATAGTGTTACTGTACCAGTGATTTAATATATATATAAAGCACGTAAATGGTTGCTATGGCTATAGCTTAGCACTGGGTAGTTAAGAAAAAATTTCTAGAGGAATATACACCAGATTTGATTCTTAAATAACAGGAACTAATTTGCAGGGTGGGAGTATATTGATGCATGCTACACTCTGAGACCTCAGATGGTGGCAGCGCAGAGATTGCCAAGAGGATGTGATAAACAATAAGCCTGAAGACATCATCAATGAGGATACTTACAAGCCCTACCTGACAGGGCAAAGGAGTGTGGCTTTCTATGGAAGGGTCAAGTCTGGGTGTAGACTTTTCTCCACAATACTGCTTATAAGTACCCACCTTAAATTTTACAGTAGGGATTAGCAGCTAGCGTAATGGCTATGTCGCTGAACTCCCATGTAGTCGACTGCGGTTCGAGTCCCGGACCCAGTGGCTTAAACTCACGCCAGGCGTGTGTGCGTGCGTGCCCAAGATCCTGAGAGGAGAAAGGAGGAGAAGGGATTGTGGCGTGGCCATCCCCCCAGGGGGTGATTTCTCGCTTTCTATCTCTCTGTCTCTCTCTGTCTTTCAGGCAAGCGCATGTGCCCTATAGCAAAAATCCTCTAAAAAAAAAAAATTACAGTATAATTAACCTTAAGTCCTATCTTTGAAAAACTCAGCAAAACTAGTGATAAAAAAGTGTTATTAGCTTCATACTTTTGCTGGTGAATTGCACTGGTAATTTCATCTCTTTGCTCTAACATTGTATGGTCTATGTTCTAGACAATGGTTTTTTTAAGAGCAAAACAGTATTTAACAAAAAAGTAGGCAAAAGATCCAAATGGACACTTGATCATAAAAGACATAACGGATGGCAAATAAGCATATGAAAAGATGACAACATTTGTATCATCAAGAATGGTTAAAATATGAGACACCAACACCACCAACTACTGTCCAAGATATGGAGTGAGCAGGTACTCTGGTGCATATGCAAAATGGTTCAGCCACTTTAGAAAACAGTTTAGCAGTTTCCTACAGAGGCAAGTGCTACAGTTTGAATAATAATTTGTCTCCTGAAGCCAGTAGGTGATGTGGTGGTTAAGGCACTGGACTCCTACATAGTAGACCATGGTTTAAAGCTACCAGACCTGGTAGCTTGAAACTCATGCAGGGCCTGTGTATGTGCATTCCCAAAATCTTGAGAAGAGAAGAGATTACAGCACGGTTATCCTTGCTAGATAGTGATTTCTCACTGTTTGTCTCTCCAGCAAATGCACATGCTCTCTTGCAAAAATCTCTAAAAATAAAGTAATTAGTCTCTCAAAGTTTCATGTTTTGAAATTCGGTCTTAATGGATGGTGACAAGACATAGTCCCCAAATTCCCTTGGAATTTGATTATATCGATTATATTGTAAAGGTTCTATTAATAAATGAAGACCTAATTCTTCATTCCTTCCCAGGGCGAACTTGTGAATATGATAATGTCATTAGTGTGGGGCTCCTTTGATTGAGTTTTGGTAGATTTATAAAGTGAGAGAATGAAACCAGAACTGTAGAAAGAAAAAGTCACATGTATATTGACAGACCACACTTTGCTCTCCTAAAAGCTAAGCCTTCTGCCATTATATGAAACCTTTGGACTCCTTGGCCACCAGAACTGTGGCTCAAAATAAACCCTTATTCTCTTAAATCCTCCCCTTCTAGGGGTATGTCTGTTAGCAATGCAAAAATGGACTAAGATAAGGCCAGCAGGTGACGTAGTGGTTGGGATGCTGGACAACCCACATGGATGACCACAGTTTGAGAAGCAGATCCAGCAGTTTGAGAATCATGCCCGGCATGTTTGCATACATGTCCAACATCCTAAAAGAATAGATTGTGGCCACTAGAAGAAATTGTGGGTCTCTCAAAGTTTCATGTTTTGAAATTCGGTCTTAATGGATGGTGACAAGACATAGTCCCCAAATTCCCTTGGAATTTGATTATATCGATTATATTGTAAAGGTTCTATTAATAAATGAAGACCTAATTCTTCATTCCTTCCCAGGGCGAACTTGTGAATATGATAATGTCATTAGTGTGGGGCTCCTTTGATTGAGTTTTGGTAGATTTATAAAGTGAGAGAATGAAACCAGAACTGTAGAAAGAAAAAGTCACATGTATATTGACAGACCACACTTTGCTCTCCTAAAAGCTAAGCCTTCTGCCATTATATGAAACCTTTGGACTCCTTGGCCACCAGAACTGTGGCTCAAAATAAACCCTTATTCTCTTAAATCCTCCCCTTCTAGGGGTATGTCTGTTAGCAATGCAAAAATGGACTAAGATAAGGCCAGCAGGTGACGTAGTGGTTGGGATGCTGGACAACCCACATGGATGACCACAGTTTGAGAAGCAGATCCAGCAGTTTGAGAATCATGCCCGGCATGTTTGCATACATGTCCAACATCCTAAAAGAATAGATTGTGGCCACTAGAAGAAATTGTGGCATGGCCATCCCCTCAAGGGAGTGATTTCTCACTTTCCTTCTCTCTGTTTCTCTCAGGCAAGCACACATGGCCTACGGGGAAAAAAAAGGAAAACAAAATAAAAACTAAAACACTAAATCTAATGTTACTATAGGATCCAGCAACGTACTGCTTTGAGAAAATATCCTTTAATAGGTCAATGGATAAACAAACTATGATATTTATACAGTGGGACATTATTCTGCTAAAAACTAAATGAACTACAAACCACAAAAAGACATGTAAAAAGCTTCGATGCATATGACCAAGTAAAAGAAGCTAACCTGAATGATTTGGAATATATGACATTCTGGAAAAGGCAAAAATATTGAAGGTGAGTTCAAATTTTATTTTATATCACAAGTGAAACTGAGCTTAGATTCCTAACAAGAAATAAAACAGGTTGTTTTTTTTTTCCTTTTTAAATTGAATATGATAATTTAATTGTAATATTGACCATCTGAAAAAAATTTCTCACATGGTTTATTTCTATTTTCCTTTTAGAAGAGGAAAAAAAATAAACATAATAATTTCCAATAGAGGAATTAAAGAATTTAGTTTAATTACACCCACTAAGTACCATGTTACCTTTGTAATTATTTTAAACCAAAATATAGACCAGTGAAAACTTATAAGATTTTTGAGACAAAGACACCAATGTAGACCTGTGGAAGCCGCTGACAGTCACAGGTACTATCCATGCATACTCTTCTTCCATGAGGTTCTTAATTCTTATTCTGAGCACACAGAAATTTACTGAAGTTGCCTGCACTAACACATGCTTTGTTATTGAAAACATACTTTAAAAGTACATTTTTCATTTAACATGGGCCTATGCAATCAATTAGATAGAAGAAACTGTCACGTTAGATAGAAGAAACTGTCACGAGTAGTAAAGACTCTTATTAAAAATTGATTTTAATCTAGTTAAGGTTCAACTCAACTCCCATCTGAAGATCAAAGTTGTGTCAGACTAAAATACAAAAGGAAAAGAGATAGATATCAAATATTTCAATTCTGAGGTCAATACATTTGCCTTTAAATGCACACTAAATTACCTGTATTAAGGAAAAAGGTGGTCTGGGACCTTAAAAAGACTGGATATTTTTAAGGGCAACGATGGTATTTCTTGGCTCAAGAAAGTCATAATTATATTTCTACCATTGATACAGAATGATATAATGGATAAAACAAGTTTAAAATTTCTTTAACAAACAATTTCCATTATATCTTTTTGAAAGTTAATCTAAAAATCTTAAAAGAAGTATGTGTGTGTGTGTGTGTTCTCCCTCATAAAGATTCACCTAAATAATGTTTGCTAGTCTGCTAACATTATTTAGCAGTGTTTGCTGATACAAATGGATTCTGAAGACAGTGATCAATACTTAAATAGAATTGAATAGAATAAACAAATATATTTAAATAACATTAATTTTATCCCAGAGAATGCTGTTTATTGAGCTACAAGGGAATCACTAAAGAACATTTTTCACAATACTTTAAATTTTACATTTAGTTGCTACCATGTCTGATAGCATAGGAAAGGGTAATGACCCCCAAAATGCAAATGATATACATTAATAATGAATTATTTTTAAAAAATTGGGAGAAAGCCAATTTGATACCGTAGATTCCTTGAAAGTATGTCAACACGCTGGGCCAGCTGATAGTGTGGATGCTAAGGTGGCTGGATCCCATTAGGCCAACTGAAAAGTTTGAGTCCTTGGACCAGAGGTTTGAGTTTTGGACTAGCAGTTTGAGTCCCCAAATGGCTACTTGAAAAACATTCTGGAAGCTTGTGAGAGCATATTCAAAATCCCTAGAGGAGAAGGGAGGAGAAGAGATTGCAGTGCGATCATCTCCCCTGGGGGGGTTGATTTCTCAGTTTCCATCTCTATCTCTCCTATTGTCTTTGTCCAGCAAGAGCACATGCCCAACTGCAAACAAACACACAAATAAGTAACATATGCCTACACCATAAGCATGTACACATAAAATATAGAAGAAGACTTCAGAGCCATGAGCGAAAGGGATGTGAATGATATTACCAGAACCTGTCCTATCTAGTGGAAAACATAAGGTTTCCTAATGGACACTGAGAAAAAAGGAAATCCAGGGAAGGTAGAAAAAGTTTAGAATCCTGGGGTGTGAGGAGAACATAGCTGTTTCTAAAATCAATATTTATCCCAGTCACATAAATATCATGGAACTAACTCTATATTCTTTACCAAATATTGATTTCCATACAAATCTAACAAACATAAAGAAAAAAAGGTCATTTATTTTATTATAAACTTCATATACATGTAGGTTAATAGTTATTTTCATGACCATGCTAAATTAGCCATTAAAATTTAAGACTTACTAAAGTGAAATATGGATAGTTTCATATTTTATTATTCATAAGTCAGTTTCCTTACAAATAGTTTATAGCATATGTTGCTTTAAAACATTATTACTGCTTTCATGCAAAGATAGACCTATCCAAATTTTATGTTTATTTTACTGAAATAAATTGCTCCCATCTACTAAACATGGTTAGGAATTTACCTAGGATATAATTTAAAACTAATGTTCATCAGCAAATCCTCACAAATCATATTAAAGCACAGGTTTTATAAGAAAGTTTACTTTACCCACATTTATATTACTTGGTGTCTTCATCACCATTCCTACTATGTAAAAGCAATATAAGCTTGTTGAATCCCAATCAGTTGGTTTAAGTATGCAAAAAAGACAACATATATTGCCTTGTTGATTACCTATTCTCTATGGTGATTATATCTTTTTATAACTTCGAGGAAGAAAGCCTAGGAAACGGAATAAATTTAGGAAATAGAGACAGGATAGATAACAATTCTACCTGAAACATGAAAATCAAAGCTCAAAATGCTCATTGTTTAGGAAGAATTGAAAGGATAAAAGCACATATGTGGAAATATACATGATTAAGATGAAAGGCAATAGAAAAAAGGAGAGAAAATAGAGTGGAAGTCTTAAAGATAAGAAATAACATGAACGAGGGGGTTAAAGTCCAATCTCCAATATCTTACATGTGACTTATTTGTAAATAGGATTGTTACTGATCTAACTAGCTAAGATGAAGTCACGCAGGTTTAAGGAGGACCCTAATCCAATAAATGATGTCTTTATGAGAAAAGAGAAATTCGGATGCAAAGACATACATATAGGAAAGAAAGCCACATGAAAATGAAGGCAGATATTACAGTGATGTATCTACAAGCTAAGGAATTCCTAGCATTGCCAAGCCGTCATCAGAAGCCAGAAGAGAGACCTGGACAAACCTTTCTGTGGAGTCTTCAGAGAAAGCCTGGCCCTGCAGACACCTGGATCTTGGAGTTCTAGCCCTCAGGACTATGAGACAGTACGTATCTGTTTTTTAAAGCTATTCGTTTCATGGAGCTCTGATACAGAAGCCCTAGGAAAGTAATGCTATTTATTTACTTATTGATGTATTCATCCCTTATTTTTCTATTTATTGAAAGAACAAGAGAAAGTGGGTCTACAACAGGCAAGGGCTATGCCACTGATCACAACGGATACTTGTTAAATGAATGATTTTTGTAGAGTGCAAGTATTAGTATATACAATGAGGACTTTAGGAAAAAATAAAAAGCAAGTAATCTGGCTCAAAATAGGTTATGAGCTCCCCTCCTTGTAGGAGAAATGTTCTTTTTGTTTATTTGGTTAAATGCCTATCAAATGTGTTCTACCATTCAAATATATTTCCTTAAATGCCCATTCTGGCTAATATTTTGTAATAAGCTATTTTCTACTTCATCCATACACTAACTTTTCTGTTCTCAAATATTCTTCACTTACATTAACTAGGAAAAAATACAACACACAAAGATCATTTTACAATTATTGAAACTTCATAGCCTCAGATCAGTCTGTGGCATGGTAGTGAAGGTAGATAGATCCTACAATGCCATCTGCACAGTTTGAGTACCAGACCTGGCAGCTTAAGAAAAATGCCAGGGGTGTGTGTGTGTGTGTGTGTGTCCAAAATCCTGAGAGGAGAAATGGAAGAGAAAGGATTCCAGTATGACCATTCCCATAAGGGAATGCTTTTTCATTTCGCCTCTCTCTCTGTCTCTCTTAAGAGAAAGCACGTACCCACTGGCAAATAAAAAAAGAAAAACTCCATATTCTCTATATTTATTTACAGATATCAAAATCATTGGCATAAGTTGACTTTCATTTAATCTTCCTCTGTTTTCTGTTCTATCTTACCCTCCTAACTGCAGGTGCAGAGGAGTTCAAAATGACTAAGGATAAGAATGCAAGTTCTGTTTTCCAGAGGCAGGCCTTCAACAACTGAGTGCCTTTAGCATAATTCCTACAGTGATATTTAATTTGAACTTAATTGGCATTGCTTTTTCCCTCCACTTTAATGATGTCAGTCAAATTTTGGTATGCCTGACTTAAGTTAGAGAAAAAGAAGAATGCCCAATTTTGCCGACTTGCAGTTTCTGTGAAGCTATAATATGAAGAAGGAATTTAAATTCCATGCTCGTCCTGCTCATTTTCACTTTTGCAAAGAAAAGAAAGGAAGAAAAAAGAAAAAAACTTGATTTTGCTATCTGTGCACAACAGCAGTGTGTGGCTGGGAAATGGTGGATTGAAGTAGATGCAATGGATCAAGATCAAAGACCTGCTCCTCTTGTTCCTCACACGCTATCCCGAACAATCAGCAGTACAAGGATCTACAGGAGCCTAGGCTAGGTTTCATCTCAGGAAGGAAAAGTAAAAACAGGATATTGTATGGAAGGTGAGCCAAAGCAAAGTGGAATCTCATTTTGAGAAACTAAGATACTCAGGGGTATGTTAAAAAGTTCCTATGACCTGTGTTTTGAACTTCACAGGGGTCATGGTCACAGCTCTGGTTTCTGTTGCTCTGTTGTTATTCCTGGGCTGCTCTTCCCCTCTGGCAGTTCCTCTCAGTCCTTGCCCCTCCCTATATTCTGCCACTCTGACAAAGCAGACACAACACTTGCATTCAATCTTCAGCTGATAAGGAGTAAGAAGCTACTTGCTTTGAACAAAGCTGGGAGTCACTTTGAAAGCATTTCCTTAGTAGTTGAGACATGGACTTTTGATGGATAATCAAGGTTTACAAAAATGAGTTTACAGAAGGTTTACAGTATCAGGACATACTGTTCACAGTTCGCAGGCTTTCCAGACTGTTTATTGCTTGTTTTGTGAATCAAGAAGCAGAAGTATAGAGGCTAGAGGAAGCAGACTAATAGCTTACAAAGCAACAATGGGAAAGTGAGGTAAGAAAGCTTGAAAGAAGGACAATTTTTTAATGGAAATACTAGCACTTGCTCGCTCACTCTCTTGTTCTCCTACTCTCTCTCCCTTGTTTCTCTCTCTCCTGCTTCTGTAAGAATTGCAAAGTAGATGATGTCAGCATTTCAGGCAGCAAGGACATCTTTGACAGTTGGCCTATTACCATTGGCTCAATCTTTTATGACTTCTTTTCCAGAATAGTCCAGAGCACATGGTGCCTTACCTTTGTTTGACCTCTAGCCTATGCTATGCATGGACCCTTACTTCCTCTAAATTCACCTTCATCATGACCTTGAATGCTACAACTTCTTTGCCACCCAAAGCAAAGAATTCTGAAACCACTACCTACAACTTGACAGAATACATCTATTTATTACAGCCATTGGTTTGGTGCTCCAAAAAAAAAAAAAAAATCCTTAATAAATGCTGTTGATGATATTTGGGAGGAAAATATTAAGTGCTTTTCAGTTTATGCATAACCTTTTCAGGCCCAATTGTGTTTCACAGAGTTATAACCTGTCATCGCTCTTTATTCTCTTTCCCAAATCCAGCCTGTGCTGTATATAGTAGCTCTATTAAGGAACAGGGAGGAAAGACGATGAGTGGAAGAGAGGTGGTGGCTGCTGCCATTTAGGCTTACACAGGCATTTAAGTAAAGACAGATGAGAATGGAAACTTGTCCCTGAGTGAGGAAATTACCATACTCCAATTAAATGGAAGGCAGAATATAAAGAGTGTGCAAGCTAAAAATACAACTCTTTACAGCATAAATCTCTCTGAGACACTTAGGCAAGAAATGCACGTAAGGTCTGAGGGTGTGGCAGGAAAACGAGTAGCAGGCGCAACTCTCCCAAATCAGTGGTAGAAAAGTCATTTCTTTTCTTGCATTACTGTTTTAGAAATGTACAGAATTCAAATGGCATCGGAGACTTCAAGAACCATCATGCACACAAACCAGCAACAGCATATCCTATTTCTTAGAGAACCAAGGGATATTTGTTAAAATGATAAATCACAACAGACATCCCGTAGGCTCAAGCTTTATTGTCATTTGCTAAAAGTGATACTCTGTGTTTGGGCAATACAAAAGTTATCCATCTACCTTACCATTCAAAATCAAAATGACCAATTTGTTTCCACCTTGGAAATATGGTAAGTTCATCAAGAGCCAAGACTAGGTCATAGTCAACTCATACTGTAAACAAAATGTAAGGGAAGACCTTGTTTTGGACTAATCTCCCATACTAGGCCCTATAGATCAGATTAAGAACCAAAATGTGGTCACTTACACTAAAGTTTCACATTGTCATACCAAAACTAAGTTGTCAACTGAACTTCAGAGACTTCAAAATAGAGATCGAAATAGCCTAATTCCCCCAAAAGGACCATTTTGATCAGCTTTATCTTCCTCGTAGTTTAATCCTTACCAAAAAGGTAACTTAAAGTAACCTTATTGTAATTAATCAGTTATTTTTCTTTTCTTTTTCTAATTTGCCAGAAGATGCATGCTCTTTCCAGAGAGGAAAAGAGAGAGTGGAACATGAAGAAAGCAGTCCCCGAAGCGGTATGGTCACACCACAATCCCTTTAAATTATTTCTCCATTCATGGTCAGCCATATGGAATCCGGATCCCATAACTACTAGAATACAGATTGGGCCTATAAAACCAACCTCTTCTGTTCAGCTAATTGGAACTATTATTCTATTTTATGTGATGATATATAGTCTGATTCCATAATTACAAATAAGTCCATTTAAGATCTTTAAAAAAATTATTCTAATTTTATCTTTTGACTATTATAAACTGTTTGTTTCCCAACATTATTTGTGGAGGAGGTTGATTTCTACTTTATTTAAACACAAATATGTGTATATATTAAATTTACATAGTTTTACATAATATAAACCTTTCATTTTCATATTATTTGTTTTTGTATAAGTATGTTAATATTTAGCTAATTTGCATTCATTTAATTTCAGTTTCAATCTTAAAATTAATTAAATTTTCATTAATTTAATTTTTAAATAATTCTTTAACTTTATTTATTTATTTTAATTTGACCAGAGAGTGACAGAGTGAGAGATAGAGAAGGAAAATGAGAAAGCAAGCCTCTAGGTCTGGGAAAATATTTGGAAAAATATCTAGAACATTGTAATTTGGAGAAAGATAACTCGAATTTAATAGCACATTAAAAATACAAAATGTTATTGAAATAAAAGAAAGTTGTATTTTTTAATTCCAGCTGAATAAAGAGAAACTCATATTTGTTGATGGCCTGTTTTACTGTTTCGGGCACTTAGCAAAGCCCTCTGAATGCATTAAATCTAACCCTCAAAAGAATGATAAGGGGTGGCAAGGATATGGTAAAAAGAGAACTCTCCTGTATAATTGGTGGGAATGTAAATTGGTCCAGTCCCTATGGAGAATGATATGGAGGCTGCTCAAAAACCTACAAATAGAACTACCTTATGATCTAGCACTGCCACTCCTGGGTATCTACTAAAAGAATAGGAATACACTGAGTTGGAAAAACATTTGCATATCCATGTTTCTTGAAGCATTATTCACAATTGCTAAGCCATGGAATCAACCCAGCATCCAAGAACAGAAAAATTAATTGAAAAATGTTGGCATATATAACTATGGAATACTACTCAAACATAAAGAAAAGAAAAAAAAAAAAAAACAACCCAAGACTCTGGCATATTATATACTGTGGATTGATATGAAAGATTGAATGCTAACTGAACCAAGCCTGACTATGAAATAGAGGCATTGTATATACCCACTTAATATTTAGCGAATATCTTCAATCCATGGCAGAAACTCAAAGACTGGAAGTTGTAAAAAAAGACCAGAGAGAACTACTGTGGATACTAGAGACAGTGTGGGAGGGTGATGAGCAATGCAGGGAGCAGGAGGAAAGGAATCAAGGGGTAAATAACGCAAAATATCTAATACACAAAAATGAAAAAGTATTTGTTGATGATAAAGTACATGGGCATATCTTTTACTGGACAAATATGCAGTGTATTTATGCTGAGAAAGTTCATTTTGTATGTAGTAAAGATGTACAGTGATTAAATGTAATAGCATAAGAAAAAGAAAAAACAAACAGAAAAATAAAAGCAGAAAAATAATCATTGAGGCAGACTCAACTACTTCATTTGACAGATGATATAATTGACCAGTCAAATACTTTTGTCTTAGGATTCTTCAGTGTTAACTCCAGTGGAAATCTCAGTAATAATGTAGAGATTTTACAGGTGAGTTATTTGTCTTCCATTTTATGCTTAATGCAATCTCAGAAGTGAAAATAATACATATGAAAAGCAAAATTATTTAGATCAAAGGACATGGCATTACATTGTTATGACCTAGTGCCTGTAAAATTATTGAGCTAAGTTCCATTAGTGTAAATGCTAGTTTTGCAGTATAGCAGTAATGTGCTGTTCAGGAAAAGCTGGATCCCACATGGTAATCACAGTCCAAGGCTCCAGTCTAGTGAGACTGAAACATGTTGGGCACATGGTCATAGTACTCAACAGAGAGCTATAGGAAGCGTGTCATGGTATGACTAGACACTGTGGAGAAGGGTGCCCTAAGGTCACTTTCTCCCTCACACACACACATTCTCTATCACAAATAAAGGAAAATACTATAAAAGAAGAAAATAAATAAATGTCTTAAAATAAAAAATCCCCAACTCAGTCATAGAAATATACAATAATAATCTACTAAGGATATGGCTTCAGTGAATGTACTAAAGGAGACATAAATAAATTTAAAAATATAGTCATTTGTTTAGGAATTTAAACGAAGCTAAAGAAACAAAACAAATACTACGGTGCCATCACCAAAGAAGACAAAATGCGGGACCAGCAGTTGGTATAATGGCTATGTCACTGGACTCCCATGCAGTCGACAGGGATTAGAGTCTCTGACCCAGTGGCATAAACTCACACCTGGAGCACATGCCACATGCGTGCATGCCCAAGATCCCAAGAGGATAATAAAGGAGAAGGGATTGTGGTGTAGTCATCACCCCTGGGGGGTGATTTCTCGCTTTCTGTCTCTCTGTTTCTCTCTGTCTTTCTGGTGAGCACAAGCGCCCTGTAGCAAAAACTTCTCAAAAAAAAAAAAAAAAAAAGATGACAAAATGCAAATTAAGGAGCTTCTAAAAGACTTTACAGAGAAAGGAAGTCTTGAATGTGCCTTTGGATTCTAGATAAGCACACATAAAAAAGAATAAGACAGCCCAAGAGAAACATGAAAGAGTCTTGGTACTAAGAACAAATGTATGGCCTATATGGGAAAGTGTGAGTGATCCCTGGAATGAATAAGTAGGCTGGACTACATATTGGCGATCAAGTCCTACTTGAATACTTTGTAGAGGCATGAATGAGTCTCACACAGGAACCCGCTCTTTCATAAAAAGTAGTTCTGAAGTTCTGTGTCTGACGTATTGCAAATGAGCAAGACTTTCACTCAGCCATAATGCCAACTATTTTAAACAAGGCAGGAATAAGCTACAAAATGTAAGATCACAATAAAACAAAAATATCAATTCCACCAAAGATAAACTGTAGACTATATTATTATTTTATTGTAGAGCCTTCATCACCTCCTTCCAGAAGAGTGTGTATAAATATTATATTTAAGTCAATAGTTTTGGAAAATAAATCTAAAGTAACAGTCAATTTGATTTGGATATTGATGAGAACATTAGAAATATTAGGAGACTAAATCAGGTAAAGAGAAAGGAAAAGAAAGCTTACATTTTGCATACAATACCTACTATTAGGATTTCAAAGTAAATATGTTTGTAAATTGATGAATGGGAAATATGAGATGGTGGATTGTGAATGCAGTATTGCTCATTGACATACATTTGATTGCTGAGCATAAGGGATTAAATTCTCTAGGGGAGTGAGGACAGAGAAAAGAAAGCAGATATTCATGGACTCAACTCCAAGGACAGACACAAGAAAGAAAGGAGAAAGGATTTGAGTGGGATAGAGAGTAAAAAGTGTCTGGGAGACAGCAAGCACTGAAAAGGATGAGATAGAGAATTTTAAGAAGAGGTTGACTTAGTTCATTTAAGTATCATAGGAAATGAAGCTGTGAGTGTTAATTAAATAAAACTTAAAAAATAATTTCCTTTTAATTATGAGGGGTTTAAAATGAATAATTTATTAATGTACAAGTGTATACTAATTAATTAAATTAATGTATTTGTTAAGGGACACATATATTCACCAGAGAGAGATGTGGGTGGGAAGAAAGGGAGAAAACATCCCCCAATGGGGTGCAGTCATGTCACAATTTCTTCTCCATTTCTCTATCATGTTGAGTTTTGGGGCATGCACACACATGTGCCTGGACAGTTTTTCAAGCCTTTGGGGCTGGGATTTAAACTGTGCAGTCAGCCAGTTCTTCCTTGACCATTAGGCCATAGGTCCAGCCATATGCACATTGTTACGCATATGTTATTAGGCATATTTTATGACCACTGCACAGAAAAATGAATAAGTGTGCATTGATAAATTCATTCAAATGTATTCATACAACAAAGTCATGAAAATTAATGAGCTGTTGCTATAGAAAAAAAAAAGTAGAGATAAATCTTATAAAGAAAACACGGACCAAAACCCCAAACTCAGGAGAATACATAGAGTGTGATTTCCTTCATGTATGCTAAAACTTTTAAGGCAAAGTAATCTACAGATTTTATTAGTGCAATCTTAGATGCCATATGTTTGTCACTAAAGAGAAAAAGATAGCTGTGATCATGACATTCAGAATTCTGGTTAACATTGAGTGGGAGGAAGGGAGGAATGTACGAGGTGTTGGTAATGTTCTATTCCTGGATGTGTGGGAGTTATACTGGTTTTTCCTCTTGTGATAAAGGATTGAGATGTGAGTTTTATTTTTGGCTTATTTTTAAATATGTGTTATGTTTCATAATTTTAAAGAGATTTGAAAGAGGGAGGCAAATTGATTTACCTAAAACGTGGGTAGGGGCCTACTGCCTAGAGGGTTTCTATTAATCTGTTTATGAACTGACCTCATTTCATCTGCTCTGTACTAAATAAAGTGTTTGTATAAACAGTGATCTTTTACAACTTAACTATCAGTGTCTTGGGTTTTACCCCTTGAATTTATATGCACTGAAAAGTTGATGATGCCCGAATTTAATGTTATTTGCTCTGAGTTATGGTATCAGAGGCAGTTAGCCCTGAAGGAAAAGGGAAAAAAAATAGGAGAACTATGAAGAAAATGAATGTTGTATAGTCAAGTAAATAGATATGTATGTGTGTGTGTGTGTGTGTATGTGTTTGTATATATCTATGTGTGTGTATATGTATACATATACATATATATGTGTGTGTGTATATATATGTGTATATATATATATATACACAAAACATATATTCCTATATATTCATATTCTTCAGAATATTGCTGTGCCAAAGACCGAACTGCTGATTGGGATTTCATTTAAACAGTGATCAATGAACAAAATGCTTAAAAATATGAATTATTTGTTATTTTTATTTTTAACTTTCTATTTGTGATGAGCATGAGAGAGAGAGAGAGAGAGAGAGAGAGTTAGGTATGAGCAATGAAGTCCTCACACCACAAACTGCCCCCATCCCCAGCCAGCCCCAGGTCATGGGTACAGGTGCTTCCAGTGTGCTCAGTGAGGTTTCCGGATGCAAACCTGTAATCTTTGCATGCAAGTCAGTCAACCAGAGCTCTATGTTACTGCAGGGCTACTATCACTGCTATACAGCCTGCTATTTTTTTTTAAGGTTTTTGCTATAGGATGCATGAGCTTTATATTTTTTAAAGAGAAATCTTTTCCTGCCCCTTGAGGGGATGGCCACAGCACAATCCCATTTCCATTCTCCTTCTGGGAGCTGAGGCACAGATGCACATGTGCCTGGTGTGAAGTTCAAGAAAGCAGGTCTAGGACTGGAACAACAGTCAGCCACTTGGGGTTCAGTACCTTAACCAGAATGCCACTCCCTGGGTCCCTGACCCCTGATATTCTTTTCTGGGAGAGGTTTGTGCTTTAGGGTGCGTGCGCTCACTAGACAGACAGAAAGAGACAGAGAGATAGAAAGAGAGAAATCACTCCCCAGGGGGGATGGCCATGCTGCAATCCCTTCTCCTCCATTCTCCTCTTGGGATCTTGGGCACGCACGCACACGCACCCGGCGTGAGTTTAAGCTACTGAGTCCGGGACTCAAACCGCGGTTGACTACGTGGGAGTCCAGCAACATAGCCATTACGCTAATTGTTGGTCCCACCCCTGATATTCTTAATAGAAGCCTAAAGTTTATCAACCCATTTACAGTGTTGGTTTTATTTTCATTAATTATTATTTAAATAACTATTTCAGATAGTAGACATAAATGAGCAAAGAGAAAACTTTAAAGGAGAAAGATTTGACAATTTTATGAATACTTATTATATCAACTAAAACTATATCAGGTATAATTAGAGATATAAATAATTAAAATACATTTTAATGATGGGCATGCAAGATTCAGTTTCTAAACCTCAGTCTAAAATCAGTAATGGCAATTATGTTCCTAAACAAGTTCTACCACTCTTTCTGAATATGTTCCTAACAAACCTACAAGTCCATCAATCCCTAAATTTCTAATTTTAGGTTATATTTGACAAACATAATTTTGCCCTGATTCCAAAGAGAGTAAACATTCTTAAACAGAAACTATTTTTACTATTTTGGCAAAAAGAGCATAGACACAGAACTATCAAGTATGGGGTTCCACTAACAGGATGTGTGTTTTTAGATTTTCAGTCTTTATACACACAAGAGAACATTCACGTGGATCAAATGACAAGTATGACAAGTATATAAAGAAACAAATCCTAGTCATTTAGTAATTGCTCGAAAATGAACAAATGAACAGAAAACAAGAGAGAGCAAATGCCCTCCCATACTTTGTTGGTGAAGCTATAGCTGAAAAACTAACAACATTCCCTCCGAGTCATGCCACTAAGTTTTGGGGCCTATGACTGTGTTGTTGAATATGCACTATATTACGGTCACTAAGTTCTCTCCACAATTTTATTCCAGATTTAAATGTGTTCAAATACTGTCTTCCCTAATTTTTAAAAACATCCTATATATTATATTGGGTCATAGGGAAAATCATGATATATTCAAAATATTTCATGACTTTTCCGACAACCCAATAAAATCTCCCATTGACTTTCTTAATTTTTAACTACAGAGTTTTCCTCTTAAACTACATACTTAAATTGAACTTTAGGTTCTATTTTCCCCCTTTGCATAACTATTCATTGCTTCTTGGGACCTCATATCAAGCTATTATGATGAGATTCTTACCTTTATATATGACTCTAGACTGTAAATTCCATGTAACTGGGACCATTTGGACTTACTCATCCATAAATCCCCAGTATCAGTCATAGTATGCCGCAGAGAGCAGGTATTCAATTTTTGTTTTGAAAGGAAAATATTGAAAACAGATCAGCCAGTTCCCTCTGTTCTCTGTTACATTTAGTGTAATTTGGTACCTGTGATTTTTAAATGTTACAACAGGGTTAAATTGCCCAAGATTTATTTTCTAGCATGGGAAGTTTATAAGAAATTATGATCATTGAAATGTATATGAAAACTCCTTTTACTTAAATAAAATATCACAGTTTTATAATGCAGGGGAACTTAAATAGGCAGTAATAATAAATTTGAAATTCAGAAAACTAACTGATAGAGTTTTTCATATGGATCTTTTCAATATATATTCTATTTTATCTCTCTAAGGTAGGTAATTACTCTCATTCTGTACAAGTCTACAGTGTCTGTAATCATTATACTCTATGTTAGCAAGCTGCATGACATATTATAATATGTTGAAGTTTATACTATCATTTATTAAATAAATTTGAATACTATCTAAAATTGCTTTGTGTCTGCTATCACACTCAGCATTTTTGGAAATACCAACTAATGAAATAAGACAAGAAAACATGTTTATATTCTAATATATTCTCAAATATATTTGGAAAGAGAAACATACTTGTATTTATATATATGATTGCATTCTGAGAAAATCCGATCTAACACTATCACAATTGAATGACTATTGAAACCAATAAAAGACTGTCAAACAGGTTGGTGGGGAAAAAAAAAACCATAAAAATAAAAACAATAGTATCGATCCCGCCAGTTTGAGAAACAATCATCACTACAGCAAAGGTAGTAGCACATTATTTTCTGCTAAATTGACCTGATACATTTATCCTGAACTTATTTATTAAACAAGTGAGAAGTAGAAATTATGGAACAGAAATGGAGAGATACAGGAAACGAATCTGATCACATGTCTCATAAACTATAAAGCAGTGTAAAAATGAATATTATAGTTACCTAAATGTGACTTTTAAAAGGCATTTCTCTAAGAGAAAATATTATTGATAGAATTGTGAATATAGGCAGAGACTCTACTTTAAAGTTACCAAACTCTGTAGGTACTATGAAAAGTATCACAGATCCTAAAAAAATTACTGATAGAATCAGGTAATGTTCAGGAATCCCACCTCAGGGAAATATACTGAAAAGAATTGAAACAAGTTCTGAAAGACATGACTGCACTCTTATGTTCACTGTATTATTCATAACAGCTAAGATACAGCAATAACCAAAATGGATGGGCAGATAAAGAAAATGTGATATATACCTACAGTGGAATATTGTTCAGCCTTAAAGAAAGTTCTCATATGCAACAACATGGATGAACTTCAAGGATATTGTGCTCCATGGACTAGGACAGTTTCAGAAGGCGAATCATGTATGATTCCAGTTAAACAAGGCTTCTAAAAGAGTGAAACTCAAAGAATCAGAGAACAGAGTGGTGGTATCCAGGACATTGGAAAAATGGAAAACAGACCATTGCTATTTAACAAGTGCATAGTTTCAATTACACAAGATGCTTAAGTTCTACAGATCTACACTGCAACATCATGTCAGTGGTTTGCAGTACTGCATTGTACACTTCAACATTTGTTAAGAGAGAGGATACGATACTAAGTGTTCTTACCATAACAAAACCAAACACCCCTCTCCAAACAATTGAATTAAGCTTAATACTCAAAATCTAGTGGTTTTACCTTCTACTGCGTCCTCTAGACTTGCTTGATTATATCAGCGAGTCCTTGAAGTATAGAGCAAAGCTTACTTTACTCTAAAATAATAATGATAATAATAATAGATGTTTTATTTTAAAAGGGAAAAGTGATCAGTGTGTTAAGAGAGGAAACAGAAAACTGAAAATAAGTTATGAATTTTACTCATTGATCATTCAACCTTATGATGTGGGTAAATTTCTAAGAAGATAAATAAGAAATATAAAATATCAATATGATTTATAAAGAAAACAAAATATTTCTATTTCTATTTAAATGGTAATAATATGCATTTTCTCTCAGAGCTAGTATAGTTTGATAAATTGCTTCACCTTTATTATTATTATAATAAGGGTCTAATTAAATAAAGATCTAATTTTTCTGACCCTTCAGAATCTTAATATTCATAAAATATAAAAATTACATTATTGAAATGGATTTCTCACTTGGTAACTTAATCTTACCTTTCATAGTGAGGAGTTCATTCTTACTATCATAACTGAAACGTAGTGTCCAGTATCCCTGTTACCAGTATGTGGTTGAGTGAGTTCATGAAGTTTTAGTTGCAAATGAAGGTTTTAGAGAAAACTGAAAAGCTCTGAGTCTCTAGCTTGCAAGTTTTATTCTTACCAATATACGGGGTTTTACATTCAAGGAAAGCAATGTTTTGTGTGATAAAATTGTGAGTTGTAACATAAATGGGGGTGTATTGAAATTGCTAATAAGGAATTCAAACATATTCTAAACATCCTATCCTATTAAGCAACATAACTATGTTTGAATAACCAAAACTAGTAACTGTCCTAGTCTTTCTAGGAGCTGCCAACATCTCAGTAATTGTTTTATTAGTCATTTAAAGGAAATGAAACTCCTCAGTCATCTGTCCTATTAAAATAGTGAGTTCATACTTTGGTGATTAACAGGGTAGTGTGGGAAGACTAGCAATTGGGACTGAAATCCATCGTGAGTGAGACTACAGTTCTCAGAATCCTTTTCCATAAGGCAAAGTGTTTTCCAAGGGAGAGATACTGAGGTAATAAATACCATACTTCAGGCTTGGCCTGTTTAGTGTCTTAATCAGTACTTTCCTACGTTGGTGGTCTGTGAGCAGAAACAATACAATGGGTGAAGGGATGGAGAGGACCCAATGGAAAGTGTTAGTCCCTCTAGTCCCTCAATGACGCATGAAGAGTACACTGTTGCCCTATACACTACTAAGGACACTTATATAGCAAGAAACACCTTTTATTTATTTTATTTTTATTTTTATTTTTTTTTTATTTTTATTTTTTTTTAAGTAAGACCCTGAAATTTTAGTGTCTTTTCATAGAGCCTAGCCTTCACTGAATTATATGGCAGCTTCTCTGTTTTCTTCAAAATGCATTGTTCTTTCAGCTTAAATATGGTTGGATAAGTATAAACATTTTAAGCAAATTCTCTTACAAGGGCAACTTCTAATTTACAGAATAATTAAGCATGTTTTAAATTAAGATAGAAAGCCATGCCTGATATTTAGACTAATAACCCTATACAATAAATAATGAATCTTTTACATATTTTTCTGTCCTAAAAATATATGCAAAGTGTGGGACCAGCAGTTAGCATAATGGCTATGTCGCTGGACTCCCATGTAGTCAACCATGGTTCTAGACCCGGACCTGGTGGCTTAAACTCACACCGGGCACGAGTGCGTGCATGCCCAAGATACTGAGAAGAGAATGGAGGAGAAGGGATTGTGGCATGGACATCCCCCTTAGGGGGTGATTTCTTGCTTTCTGTCTCTCTGTCTCTCTGTGTCTTTCTGGTGAGTGCACGCACCCTATAGCAAAAACCTCTCCCAAAAAAGAAAAAAAAATACATATATATATATATATATATAGAAAGTATGAGCACATACCTTTTGTCCATAAACAAAAGAGGGTAAATAAAGCTATTTCTAACAATGCTTTTCTAAGCTATTTTCATAATGGCATGCCTTTTTGTAAGGAAATATGCATATATATATATATAAGAACACCTATTTTAGTACTAATTCATGTTTTTTATTCTGAAATTCAACAAATTTTATAAGATGAGGCTTTTATTTTGCCCTCAATTTCTCAAGGTTTTCTGAAAGAAATTACTCATAATTTGTTTTTTAACAAACCAAAATGTAGACCCTAGGTAACAGATGCTCGTAAAAAAGTTAAGCCAGTATATAATTTGTTTTCTTTTTAAAATTGGTTAGAGGGCATATGTGCTTGCCATAAAAGAGACAGAGAGAGGGAAAGCACTCCCCTAAGGGCTGATCACATACAATCCTTTTTCTTCCATTTCTCTCTCCTTTTAGGATTTGGGACATGCACAAGCACCCATGCCTGGTCTGTTTTTTAAGCCACCAGGTATGGGACTCAGACAGCTCAATCAACCATGTGGGAACCAGATATGTTAATCACCATGCTTCTGGTTGACCTTCATTTATTTTCTACAGAAAAGATTTTATCTTCAAATTCTAACTCAACATATCTCAATCAAGAATAATTGTCTAATGAACGATGTGTTAATCTACTCACAAGTTCCAGATATTGTTGGTACCATATATAGTATACACTCAGGTTTATTCATTCTGCACACATTGTCAAGTACTAGGTAGTTGCCATGCTCTGTCCTTGACTCTGATGATCATTACAGGAGTCTACAGCAAGGCTTGCAACCTCAGAAGCTGATGAAACTGCCTAGAGAAAAGGCATGTGAATATTCAACTACGCATGGAGATACATGTTGCGCAGCAGCTTACATAGAGGGCCAATGGAGCAACATCTATGTTCACCTGAAACAAGAACATGTCATAGATTTCCTTGCTCATGGAAGAGGCTATGTGAGTAGAGAAATGGAAGACGAATAACTCTCTCCCAGACAGAAGAGATGACGACGTTTTCAAGCTAAATGGTAGAACAGTTTATCCAAAGACATCTTACTGATTATAGACAAGAGTTACATTGGGATAGAATTCTCACTTGAGTATGTCTGCCTTTATGAACAAAGAATCTCTTCGGAACTGAAGGAAGAATTTTAGACAACAGCTGGTTTCCATTTAACATCTTTGAAATATAAATAGGAGAGATCTGGTATTCTGTGAATGAGCAGTGAACGTGGAATCAACAGGACCATCCATAATGTCCTACAGGAGCAAATAGAGCAAGGACTATATGATGACAGAAGAAACAATCTTTCTTGGTAACCAGGTAGGCACTAAAACTGTCTCTGTGAAATGGACATCTAAAGATGATGAGCTATTTATTATAGATGACAATGACAAGAGCTGAAATTGAAGATTTAGGAAACATAACAATTTTCTTTTTTGTTTTTTAGCTCATAGGAAGTGTCATTTTTAGAATTTCTCTAACACTACTTAAAAACTCAGCTCATTTAACATTTATATTTCATCAGATGTGTCTCTTGCTTTGCTAGATGCTCTAGAGTAATGTAAAGATGAAGATAAAACAACATTTTGCCCTCAAGAAAGCTACAGAATTGCATAGGATGGGACTTCCAGTTAGTTCAAATACCATTGTTAATGATTTTGATCATTGAATTTTACATAAAATCTTTTGCCATGTTTCCAAGTCAAAAGAACCCAATTAGGTCCTAATGAAGTAACTAAAAAGTGTTATTCCAGAATTTAAGTTAGCCATATTTTCTTTCTTTTTGAACAAAATCATCCAATCTTTATAAATTTGCAAGATGAGTTCTAGCATATTAAAGAGATGAAGAAGAATGAGTAATATGCTATATTTTCTTTTATAAATAAATGAGTCAGGGGGTTGGGAGATGTTCCCTCCCTACACCCCCCTGAAAGAATAATCCTTGATCACAAGGCAACTGGTACTGGGTCTGCAACAGTTGTTAACTGCTTCAAAGGGAAATCAGATGTATTTAAATGTAAAGATGTAAAACACTCATAAATTATTTCGGTGGGATGTCAAAACAGTGAGTCATGATATGTCAACTATTTAAAAATATTAACTTTTACTTTTTACTAAAAGAAATGCAAGCTTTCTGGAAGCTTTTAGTAGCATCTCTGCCCTAAAGAAAATACCTAAATAGGTTGTTAGCCCACTGGGAAGGAAATCACACAGGATGGAGGCTAGGTCACAAAGTGACCCTAGTCTGGCCTTTGCTGTGAAGTAGGTGGCTGTGAGCTATTCAGAGAACCAGCAGGGGGCCCCAGTTCTTCCTCATCGTCTGCCCCCAGTTCTCTCCAGACCAACAAGCTACACAAGAAAATCAGTGGTCCTTTCCATCCTGCAGAGAGCCAAGGAAGACCTAGTTATAGACAGAACTTGGGGAATATAGAAAATCCTCCATATTCAAGTTACCAGGGTGAGGAGAGATCATGGTGTAAAGCAGGAACACCCACAGTAGGAGTTCGATGATAGAAGAGGAGAGTAGGAAATAAGGCGGAGGAAAAAGAACAGAGAAATACTTAGGATACACAGTAGAATTTTTTAGAAGAACTAAAGTGATAAGAAAATAAAAAATACACTAGATGTTTGTAGCAAAGGCAACCAACCTAGGCTACAGGATTCTTACTGGGCAGTGCGGTCATCTGCTAAAATCTCTAATTTGAGAGAAAAATCACATAGAAATTAGAAGGGTGGTCAGTAGAACCGTGTAAAAGAACAAAAGCAGACACATGCCAGCCTCATCGCCCTGGCCAGACCATTTCTATCAACTCTTTTTGTCAGAGAAAGTAGTGCTGAAGACATAATGATAATCATAGTAACACTAATAATGGCCAACACTTTTGAAAGCTTACATAGCCTGCCTTTCTTTCTTTCTTTCTTTCTTTCGGTCTTTCTTTCTTTCTTTCTCTTTTCTTTTCTTTTCTTTTCTTTTCTTTTTTTTCTTTTTTTGAGAGAGAGAGAGACAAGTTTCTGCTTGTTGGAGAGGCAGAGAAAGAGAGAGAGAGAGAGAGATCACCTCTGAGTGGTGTGGGGTGGCCATGGTACAATTCCTTCTCCTCCATTCTCCTCTCAGGATTCTGGACACATGTGCCTGGAGTGAGTTTCAAGTTGCCAGGTCCAGGACTCAAACCACACACCAATGTAGGAGTCCAGTGCCTTAACCACTATATCACCTCTTGGCCCCATAACACCTATTCTTTACATCCAACATTTTACTTAATTATTACACACAAAATACCTTATTTTTATGCCTATTCCCCAGGATAGATATAGAACCTGAAGCACAGGAAAGATGTCCAAAATACACAGCTAGCGCTTAGTAAGAGATAAACTTGCTCCTGTCTCCCTAGTAGGATTTATATGCAAATTGTCTGAATTAGCATCATGAATTTAGGTAGGTTCTTTCCATGAGAGAGTTGCCTTCGTCTGTCCTTCCCTTCCCCTTTCTCTCCTTCCTTTTTTCCCTCCCTCACTTTTTCGTAGTAAAGAGGTTATTCTGTAATAGGTCATCTCTGAGGAATAGTTCAAAGTGTCTTTATCCTATACAGCTCTCTATTTCTCACAGCCCTTGTTCAGTCTTCTCAGCACACTCCCTCCATTCTGTTCCAGGTGAGAGCAGAACACCAACACGAAGTTTACCAAGTTCTCAGGAATTTGTTAATGTTTGTTTCCTGCATAGCAAGCCTATCAGAGACTTCACTCCATGTACTGACCCATTTTTAACTTGTTCCAAAGAAAGTGTGAAGGCGCAGAGTGGACTTGGCAGGCAGCCAGTTGAGAGCCCTGTTCCCAGGGTGGTATGCATTCGGCCTCACCTCATCAACTTACTTCATACACAGCACAATAAAGTGACCGGAGAGGGGGAATGTAGGCGTCTGTCCTTTTCAAAACTTGGAAGGATATAAATCAACATTTGCTGCCAACATGCTGGTTTTTATTTTCTGGATTATATAGAATTATTGTTTTAAAAATAAAGAGCTAGTCCTGTGGCTTTTGCTCTGGCAGGTAAGAAGCTGGAAGTCACCATTCTGGCATAACAAAGAGAAAATCCTAAAAGACAACAACAACAAAAAGTCAACAATTCTGTTTAGATTATTCAGAAAATGGAGTTTCAGGACAAACTGCTGCTCCCCCAAGACTGGACAGTTAGATGAATAGACTACACAAAGCTATGGTCCTACAAACAGACCCACAAACGGAAACTCCCCCAGGAAAACCAGAGTCAAAGTAGGGAAACCTGAATTGTAATTTTCAAGTTGCTGCAGGCGCCACGTGGTCAAGTCTAAGAGAAAAACTCTAGGGCATCTAGTCACCAGGGGCTTGCATACTATACAAGATTTACCTCTTAGAGCTCTACCAGGTTCTCACATTGAAAACTGGAGGAAGAAAAAGAATCATCCATCTGGCTAGAGGAAGAGAAATGATTAGGTTGTCGGGAAAGTCACGACTTGTTTTTCTAAGCAAAAATGCTTCATGACTTTCCTGACCACCCAATAATCCATTTTGAAGTATATGAGAAAATTTTGCTTATTTAACAATATCAATAAGCATTATTCTAATACCAAAATGAGGCAAAAGCATTTCAAGTAAATAAAAATATAGACCAATGTCTCTCATAAATGTTAATGCAAAAATCTTCAACAAAATATCAGCGAAACAAATTCAATAATGTGTTAAAAGAATGATATACTATGACCAAGTGGAACTTATCCCAGGTATGCAAAACTTGCTTACCATTCAAAAATTAATTAATTTTATCAGTTTCATCCAAAAACTACAGGAAAAATAACATGATCATATCATTAGATACAGAAAAATCATTTAACAAAATACATTATCCATTCAAAATAAAAACTCTCAGTAAACTTGGAATAAAGAGGAATGTCTTTAATTGGTAAAGTGTACTACCAAAAAAAAAAAAAACACTACAGCTAACATTTTACTTCATGAAGAGAAACTCAAAAGTTTTCTCACTAAGACCAGGAACAAGGTAAGGATATCTCCTCTTATTATTTCTTTTTAACACTGCAGCTTATAAAATAAAACATGAAACATAAATAAAAGTTGTTCATATTGGGAACATTCATTGTTCACAGATTCCATGATTGCCTGTATAGAAAATTGAAAAGATATGCCAAAACCAAAACCAAACAAAAAGTAAAACAAAACACAACAAAAATCTTGGAACTAATAAGTAATTATAGCAGGGATACAGGATACAAAGTTGATACACAAAATTTCATTGTGTATTATGTACTGGCAATGAACAAGTATAACTTGAAATTTAAAGCATAATACTATTTACATTAGTACCCACTCCCAAATAAAATTGTTAGCTATAAATCTAATAAAATATGTATAAGATCTACATGAGAAAAACTACAAAACACTGATAAAATAAATAAAAGAAAATGTAAATAAGCAGAGTGATATCTTGTAATTATGTAATTATCAATATCATTAAGATGTAAGTTTTTCAAAATTGATCTGTGGACTCAATGTAATCCTAATAAAAATCCCAGCAAGTTATTTTTGTGGGTATCAACAAGATGATTCTAAAGTTTATACAGAGAAAATACAGATACAAAATAGCCAACACAATATTGACTAACAAACTGACACTACCAAATCCAACTTCAAAATTTACTATAAAGCTACAGTAATTGAGACAGCACAGTAATAGTAACAGGATAGACAAATAAATAAAAGTAACAACACAGAGTCTAGAAGTGTGTGTGTGTGTGTGTGTGTGTGTGTAGATATCTCTTGATATCTATAGAGATATCTATCTGTTATCTGTCTAGTCAAATTATCTTTGATAAAGGAGCAAAGGCAAGTCATCAAGACAAACTAGACTTTTCAATAAATGTTACTGGGTTGAATGGCCATCAAATGGAAAAGAAATGAATCTAGATATAGATCTTACACCCATAACAAAAATTAACTCAGAAAAGATCACAGACTTAAATATAAAATTCATAGAAGAAAATCTAGGTTGCCTTGGCTCTGGCAATGACTCTTCAGTGGAGACACTATAAGCATAATTCTTGAAAGAAATAAGTGAAAAACTGGACTTCATTAAAAAGAAAAATGTCTATCTTATGAAACATAACACTGTCAAGAGTAAAAAATATAAAGCCACTAATCAAGAGAAAATATTTGTAAAATGCTTATCAATTAAAGGACTATTAACAAATATATAATGGACATTTAAAAGTCACTAATAAAGGGAACCAGCAGTTAGCATAATGGCTATGTCGCTGGACTCCCACGTAGTCGACCGCGGTTCGTGTCCCGGACCCGGTGGCTTAAAACTCACGCCGGGCGCGTGTGCGTGCGTGTCCAAGATCCCGAGAGGAGAATGGAGGAGAAGGGATTGCGGCGTGACCATCCCCTCTGGGTGGTGATTTCTCGCTTTCTGTCTCTCTGTCTCTCTCTGTCTGTCTGGTGAGCGCACACGCCCTACAGTGAAAATCTCTCCAAAAAAAAAAAAAAAGGCACCAATAAAAATACAGGCTGGAATCAACAGGTAGTGTAGTGGTTAAGGTGACTGGATACTCTCGTGGTCAACTATGGTTCAAAGTCCCAGACCTACTGGCTTGAAACACACTGGGGTGTCTGAGTGTACTCCCAAAATCTTGAGGGTACAGTGGAAAAGAAGAGATTGAAGCATGCCCATTTCCCCTGGGGGGGGTGATTTCTTACTTTCCCTTTCTCTGTCTCTCTCCTCTCTGGCAAGTGCATGTGCCCTATGGCAAACACCTAAAACAAACAAGCAAACAAAAACACAAGCAACTTGGCTAAAAAATAGGCCAAAAACATTAACAGACAACTTACCAAAGAATATATTCAGATAAAAAAATAACCTTATGAAAAGAATTTAACATCATCGGGGGACTATAAATTTTAAAAAGTAATGAGCTATCACTAAATACCTTTTAGAAAAGTTCAAATCCAGAACCTTGAAGATGCCAAATGCTGAGAAATATGTGAAGCAATGGTAAATCTCATTCCCTGCACATGGGAATGCAAAATAATAAAATTACTTTGGATATTGGAAAGATTCTTACAAAACTAAGTATATTTATACCATGTGTTCCTGCAATTATGCTCTTTGGTATTTACCCACAAGTCAAAACCTTATGCCCACATGAAAGTATGGGTGTGGATGTTTATAATTGTCTTTAGAAGCAAGCAACCAATATGTCCTTCAGTAGGCAAATGGATAAATAAACTGTGGTATACCTAGGCAATAGAATTCCATTCAGTGCTAAAAAGAATGAGCTATCGAGTCATGAAAAGATATGGAAGAAGCTTAAATGCCCGCTACTAGGTGGAAACAGCTAACTTGAAAAAGCTATATAGCGTATGAATACAACTATACAACATTCTGAAAATAGCAAAACTGTGGAGACGGTTAAACAATCAGTAGTTTCCGGGGGTTGGAAAGAAGGAGGGATGGATAATGAAAGATTTCAGAACAATGAAACTATGCTGTTTGATAAATGGCGAACACAAATCATTACCCATTTTTTCAAACCCATAGATTGTAAACAGTAGGAGTGAGCTGTGATGTAAACACTGCACTCTGATGATAATGATGTGTCAGTGTAGGTGCATCGACTGGAACAGATGTACCACTCTGGTAGGGAAATGGCAGTGGAAGAGGCTGAGCATATTTGCGGGCACGGAGTATGCAGGAAACTTCTGTACCTTACATTTAGTTATGCTATGAACCTAAAACTGCTCTAAAAATAAAGCTTATTAAAAGTAGCAAACTTCAAAGTTATTATAGATCTGTCCATTTAAAAACAAATTCCTAAGTATCACTTATGAAATTTTAATTATGATTGCCTTCAAATTGTGATAAATAGAACCCAAGCCTTCTAGATTCAGGATAAGGTTGAACTGTTGGACTAGAAGATTGATCCTTCAGGCAGGAGCCATGCTCCTCAATCTTCCCAGCATGAAGGAATGATCTCATGGAAGACAATTCCTCTGTGGACCAGGGTAAGGTAGAAGGTTGGCCCCAGGATGACCCAAGCACACCACAGCCATTGTGCACCCCATTTCTACCACTACCACATAGCAATGTACAATGAAGGTATTACACCACAGTGGGGTTTGTGCTACCATAAGAATCTAATACTAATGCTTATTCCAGAATAGGCAGCACCCAGGTGTCCATGCAAGACATGGGGAGTGGCTTCAAACACAGATGAAGCCTTGCTCACTTGTTCACACTGCCTACCCCCAGATGCATGGTCTGGTAGGCCCTGACTGCACCAGTCCTCGGCCTAGGGTTTGGGGACCCCTGGACTGTAGAATTCTTTTTCAAAGTCCTCTACAGAATCATTCAAGCTATATATAGTTTAAGTACACTCATGTTAGATGGGCCATACAAAGGATTTATTTCTTTAATTGCCAGAGGGTGCATGCTCACCAGACACAGGGAGAGGAAACACTGCCCAATGGGGCATGATAACAGAGTGGTCCCTTCTCCTCTATCTTGCTGGGATTTGGGGCACATGGTATGCTGTTTTTCAAGCCACTGAGGCTAGGACTCAAATTATAGTTACCCATGTGGGATCTGGCTCCCTTAACCATAGGCTATGGGGCCATCTCAGGAAAGAAAAACCTTTAAAAACTAAGAGGGGGCCACCTACTGGCATGGTGCTTAAGGCAGCTGGATCCCAAATTGCCAACCTATTTTGAGTCCTAGAGCTCGTGACTGGAAAAACACCCTAGGCACTTGTGCATGAGTGCCCAAACTCCCAGGAGGAGAATGGAGAAGAGGGGATTGTGGCAGCCATTCCCCTAAGGATGCTTTCTCAATACCCTCCTCCCACTCTAGTCTCTCTCCTGTGAGGGCATCTGCCCTAGAGCAAATTAAAACAAGGAGTAAAAGTGAAGGAAAAGGAAGAAAAATGGTGCCTGTACTGTACAACTGATGAAATATATAACCTGATTTTGCGGGGGACACTTAAAAACATCCCCTTCCACATACATACATTTAACACTTTGGCAAAAAAAATATATAAATTTTGATTAATATATTATTAACCACAGGAAGTAAATATTAAGTTATGTATGTACTGCTCTAAAAAAAATATATAAATTTTGATTAATATATTCTTATTAACCACAAGAAGTAAATATTAAGTTATGTACTGCTCATAATATCTTACAAGGTTTTTATTCAGTAGGTCCAATTCTTATGATGATTCAAGTTAGTGAAAATCTGACACTAATGGTATTGCTGATTTAAAGTATAATGTCAAAATTTCTCAAATATAAGTGATTATGAGAATCACCTGGGGCCTTTTAAAACTATATTAGGTCTAAACAGGTTTTCCATCTCTATTAGTCATAAACTGGGTAGCTTAAACAACAGAAAAGTATTTTTCCACAGTTTTAGAAGCTGAAATCTAAGATCAAGGTGCTGGAAGATTCAGTTCTGGTAACACTCTGTTACTGGCTTACAAATGACCATCTTCTCCTTGTGTCCTCACATGGCTGACAGAGTATTCTGGGATATCTTTTCTGATAAGAATATCTATTGGACCAGGGCCTCACCCATATGGCCTCACTTAATTTTTCTTACTTCCTTAAAGATCACACCTCAAAATTCCTTCTCACTAGTGGTGAGAACTATAATTCATAATTTTTTGGGGGGGAGGGGGCTCAATTAGCCTATAATGTCTTCTTATACGATGGCCCCAAATGCCAGAAGGTAAGCTTCACATGCATGCTTAGCTGATCTTCAAATGATTCTCAAGGTTATATACACGTGGAAATTACTGAGAAGGAAAAACCATGAGTTAAAGAAGTCAGAGAAGAGCTAATGTAAAAATTCAGCTCACCATTTAGCTGCAGGGACCACTTGACTGAAATGAATTTCACATATATTGTTTTTCTATTTTCAAATAATATAACCATTATCAATCTTTTTAACAAAAAGGGAAACCTGAACTACCTAATATCTTCTTTAAAATATGATTGTGAAGACCAAGAAAATAACAATAAAGACTGGTGATTGTACAAAAGTTCTTCGAAAACTTCATGAGAAATGTGTATTATGAAAAAACTATGTACAGATTTCAAGTTTTTTTTGAACCAACGTAAACTTATTATTATTTTTTTTTATTGTTGGTGTTTTTGCTAGATGGTTCATGCACTTACCAGAGAGAGGAAAAAGCAGAAACTGGTCATGCCACAATCCCTTTACCTCCATCTCTCCCTCTTTTCCAGATTTTGGGCATGCACACATCGGTGTGTGGTGTATTTCTCAAACTGCCAGGGCTGAAACTCAAACCACATGGTCAGCCATGTGGGATCCAGCCACCTTAACCACCAGACATGGAGCCAGCCCCAAAACTCATACTTTAATTCCATTTTTTCACAAACTTTTTTGAAGTCCCCTCATACATATATTGGGCCACTGGGAAAGTCATGATGTAGTTTTCTGTTTTTCTACGCAAAAATGCATCATGATTTCCTGACAACCCAATAGTTCAAATCTCAGTATTGGCTACTGTTAATATGTTTAAACTTTTGCCAGTAGAGAAAGTCCACCTCCTCACCAAAATAAACAACCAGACTAAAAACCTGTCTAGGGAATAGGGTAAGTAACAAAATCTGGACTCATTCATTACAAAACTCACCTAATAAAAAGATTTTTGGCCTTTTAAGCCTCAGTAGAGATCATTTACATTTTATTTCTATGGCAATATTCCATTCTTATAAAAGGAGTAATTTCAAGCATTACTCTCGATACCCAGATGGCAGATGATATATTACAACCCATTTTTCAGTCTATCCAACTTAGAGAAGATCCTCTAGAGAGGAATTTACTGACCAATGTGATGTAGCTGCCACTGTGTCTTAGTTGAGGAGCTGCTTTTGAACTCTTTTTACTAACTAGCTCAGTAATGTTCAGTGAACGCCAGCTATGTCTTGGTTTCTTTAAAAAATTATGTGAGTCATCAGATCAGAATGAGATAAAGGGGAACAGCACAAGTGAGTAAGGAGTGGCTATGGCAAAATATAGTAGATGCTGGGCCAGCAGGTGGAGTAGTGGTGAAGGAGCTTGATCCCACGTGGCTGATTCCACAGTTTAAGTCACAGACCTGGCAGTTCGAAAAACACACCAGGCAAGTTTGCATGCATGCCCAAAACTCCCAAGAGGATAATGGAAGAGAAGGATTATTGCATGGTCAGTGCCCAGTGAGTGTACATACCCTGTGGGAAAAAAATCTAAAATACATATGTGTATATACACAGAGAGGGAGAGAGAGAGAGAGAAAGAGAGGATGTTATGATGTAGTGAGAAAGATGTTAAATGCTGTGGGATCCTTAAAAAAAGGAAACATTCTGCTTGACAGAGTCAGGAAATCTTTCAGAGAAGAGTTAATGTCTGAGCTGGATTTAAAAGGATGCCTAGAATTGTGGATTTAATGAAACACGTAGTTTTCTTATAAAACTTCATGCGGTTATTCTGAAATGAGCAAGGAAAAAGACAAGTTAAATTCAAATCCGAACGCCCTTGTTTTAGACAAGACATCTATATTTTATCGATAGCAACAACAGGGGAGAGCTCCTTCCCTCTGAGGTGCTCAACTGCGCTAAGCAAGTCGTTGCAGTCCTACACAGAGAGGGGATGGTACTAGTGTACCCAGCACCGCTGTTCGGTAAATGAACCAAAGATGGCCTGTGTGTATTGACCTCTAGCTTATTTCTTCACTTCAGGCTGAGAGTTGTTAGTTCAAAAGCCTGCTGGCACCAAACTCAGATTTTTACACTTCCAATTATTTTAAAAATAGCCCAAACTAACAGCCCTTTAGCCACTTAGAGCCTGCTTGCTTTGCATACCCTGCAAAACCTCACTCAACAGCTGTCACCCATCGATAAGGTAGGGCCTCATAGTTACAAGACCCTGTTCTGTGTTGAGTTGTGTCCCTCTAAATCCATACCTTGAAATCTTAACTCCCAAGACCTCAGAATATGATTGTATTTAGGGATAAAGTCTTTAAAGCTTAATTAAGATTAAGTGACGTCATACAGGGTAGTCCAAATTCAGTGTGATTGGTGACTCATAAGAGGAGATTAGGACAGAGACATACAGAGAAAAGACCATGAAGGCACCAAGAAAGGTAACCATCTGCAAGTTTGGGAGACTGGCTTCAGGACAAACCAATGCTGCTAACACCTTAATTTTGGACTCCTGGACTCCAGAATCATGAGAAAACAAGTTCCTGTTGTATAAGACATCCACTTTATAATACTGAGTTATGGCTGTTCAAGCTAATACAGACTTCAGACTGCTGCTGTCCGTGGGAGTCTTCTAGTCCAGAGAGAGTCTCACCCACTGTGCTGCAGAAGTGATATCTCCAGACTCCTCATCCCCTCCCTGGTGCCCCTTCCCTGGGGTGTTCCCTTACCCTGTTGCCCTTCTGATGGTCCCTAGTAACCACTGTGTGTTGTAAGAGCTCCCCTCTTACGCAGGATTGCCTGATAAACCCTCTTGTGTGTTGCTACCTCTCATGGTCATATCTTTTTCTTGATCATCTTCAAGTCACTCTAATCTCCCACACACTGCCTGGGGTCTTCACAAATCATTTTCTCACTACTGACAAGTAACCCTCTCATTTGGACAAATTCATACAGATTTGTCACTGATCAACCCAGAAACTATTTATTATTTTTATTGTTTTTAATTTGCTATTGGGCACATGCACTCACCAGAGAGAGATGAGATATGAGATACACAGAAAGAGAGAGAGAAAGTGAGCCACCAGTTCCAGGACTGGAACCATGGTTGGCCATGTGGGAATCTGGTATTTTAACTACTATTGCCACCTCCTGGCCCCAACCTAGAAACTATTTATTAAATTAAAATGTTTTGGGTTATTTTCAGCACTATAGCAAAATTCATTCCTTTTTAAGTAGCTCTAGGGTGAATACAAATGTAACGTTTTTATAAGAACACAAATCTCATGACTCAGATTTATTAATTCAGTGTGCATTTGCTTTTCACTATGAAAAATGAAAACCCTAAGAGAAGTGTAATGGAGTATATCAGATATAGCCCAAGATTTGGAAGACTAATTACTTAGATCTCTGTTTTTCTGCTTTTCATTGTGAATGCAGGAATTTAGATTATGCTTTGGGCTTTTTATTTAGAAGACCATTAAATGAAATAAAGGAAAAAATAAATTACTATATGTGCACTTTATACGAAAAAAATTATATAAGAAAATATCCAGTTTATGGTGGTATAGATATAATATGATCAGGTATTGTAGATGAACTATGAAATAATCTGTAACATGGCAATTTTATACCCATGTAATAATGAAAACTGTATGTTGTGAAAGCTGAGCAGATTGGCTTTGAATACTGATTTCTTCTGTTGCTAACACCTTGTCAGTGCAATCAGGAGTTAAACGGTTCATCTTCTGGAGGACTCATTTCCTCATCTATATAATGGGGATAACAGAGTATTTTAGTTGTGAGAATTCAATTAGACCCATAAGAAATACTCCTAAAATAATACCCATGGCACAGTATGTGCTTAATAAATATTGATTTCTCACTCTCTGCTTTATTTTGAAGCATTTTCATTTTGCCAAGTCTATACCAAATAGTTATAATATATTTAATACACATGAGTCTTTACCATATGGACAATAAGTTTTTCAAACTGAATACATGAGCATAAATATGTTTTAGGTATTAAACATGTTCGACCTATGAGAACTTACTCTTTAAGAACTCTTACAGAACAGAGTATCTTAATGCATCAATAAATTGTGATCAAAGCCAAATTAATTAAGCTCTAAAACAATAATAAAACATATATATCCCATAGTTTTCAAATGCAAAGGGCACAGGTATTGCATAAGCAAAAAAATTGCATTGAGTAGGGAATTTATTTGCATTCTAATAGTACATACTGCACTGAAATGTCTTAATGTATTTTCAGCAGCTATGATGAAATCCTAGAACTGTACCAGGTAGCATTGATTGTCATTAAATTGATGCATAAGCTGTTTAAGAAAGAAAAATAGTGCATAGCTCATTGCAAGCTTTATTAGGATTTTTAAATGTCTAAAGTCATACAAAAACCTAGTGAAAACATTCTAAAATACAGTATTATGTTTTTACTTGAAATATAACTTGCCACAAGACAAGAAGACAGAGTATGACACTAATGATATTCATGTGGGTTGACTCAATGCATCATGTTGTCATAAATCTGGCATTTTCATTTCTCACTCCCACAGACACAAAATAGCAACATCCAATGCCTTATCACAGCAGAGAATAGTGGTGGTAAAGGCACTAAAGCTTAAATCTTCAGACAAAGGATACTCTTCAGAAGGCAATTTGGGATTCTTTAAAAATATGAGAAATTCCTAAAAAATAATATTGAATACTTATTTTTGATATTGCAAACTAATTTTTTGAGGGGGGAAAGAGAAGTAAATAAGACATAAATTTGATAGCCTTTCCCAAGAGGAAAAATATATAAATGCATTTTAACATATTCAAATCTACGTAAATTATAGAATATTATTTGGCAAGATCTAAAGAAAAAAACTGATACTCTTCAATAGTACTCAACTAAATATTTCTAAAACCTAGTAATGAAAGAATTAATGAATTTACCAACCCAATCATCATAGAGTTTATTTTCCTATTATCAAGAAACACCCCACTTTCTCTCTTGCCCCATAACATTCCAACTTTTTCCCCCTTACACTGTACAACTAGTTTTTCTTTCATCTCTTACAACACCAAGAACCCATTGTGACAAATTTGTCCTCATTCTCTATCACAGCATCCTACTTATAACCTTAATAATGTTTTACAGTTTATAATATTAATGTATTGAGTTATTTTCCTTTTTGACAGTAAGTGTTCGCAAATAAATTATTAGATCCTTGAAGGCCAACAATCAGTCCATTTTACTGCCAATGCAAATTCTTTCTGGCAAATCATAGTAACAGTAAAATATCTATTAAATAGATGAGGAAATAAATGCGTGCATGAATGAACTCATGGTTCCATGGTAAAAATGATAAAAATAGAAATAATTGGGTCTTTTTGTTTTGTTTCATTTCTTTTTTTTGTTTGTTTTTGTTTTTGTTTTTGTTTTGTTTTCCAGAGGGCATGTGCCATTCAAGAGAGACATAGAGATGAGAAAGAGAACACGAGAAAAGACCTCTTAAGGGCAACAGTTATGAACCAATGCCTTCTCCTCCATTTCTCATTCCCTTCAGGATTTGGGGCATTCATGAACACATGCCAGTATATTCTCAAGCTGCTGGGTCCAGGACCTGAACCACGCAATCAGCCATGTTATAATTTGTTAATTTATAATAAACTAAAAGGAGTTACCATAATGTTCTATAGAACTCCTGATTACATTAAAGTAAGTTATATTATATTCAAATTAGGCCTTACAGAATGAGCAAAGCACTACATGTGTGTTATGGGAAAGTTTATTCCAAGCTGTATCATTGTATGTGTGTGGGAGGAGGGGGTCTACATTTTCTTCATTAGTGCAAAGTTTATTAGGGAAATAATGTGGAGACTGTCTAGAAATAAATTAGAATAAATGCTATGCTCCTTTAACACTCAAAATTCTTTTTAGACAATTTTTTGAAAATCACATTTAGTCATGATGTTCTGGTTTTTATTTTTACATTCATCTGAAAAAGCAGAAGTGGCAGAGCTAAAATTATTGAACTTGGTTCTGTTTCCATATTCACAAAAATACATCATAGTGGCAGTAAGAGTGTTATTCTGTCTCTTACATTACTTAGGTTTGGGGATTTCATATGGGCTTACCAGCAAAATAATACTCCCCAAAGTTAAGTTTATACAGGTCAAATTTAAAGCATTTGTTATAGATAGTAGTTAATGAATTCAATATTTTTATTTCACAGTCTAGAGAAAGATATTTTCTCATATAACTTTGGGAGCAAAATCAAATCACTAATAACAGATCTTCATCTGCAGTGGATAGAAAATTTGGATCTTAGTAAGGCATGGTAAAAAAACAAAAGTAGGCTGCATTGACTAACTGACCAGATGGAGTCATCTAATAAGTCATTCTGTATAGGTAGAACATATCTCAGTGACCATATACCCTTTAATTTTTGTTTTGTTCTGTTTTTTAATGTCCAGAGGGCCTGTGTGGAAGAGAGATAGGAAAAAAAGCACCCACAACATGGTGAGGTCATATGCAATACTTTTTGCTCTATTTCTCCATCTTGACAGATTTTTGTTCACACATGCACCTGTGCCCTGCATGATTTTCAAACCCTTGGGCCTGGAATTTGGACCACAGATGGTCATGTGGGATCCAGCACCCTGTGAACATAGCATAACTGCTACTCTACAGAGCCAACCCTAGTCCTTCCATTTTACAATACATAATCAGAATGATTAGGTGCTAAGGAAAAGGCAAAGCTGAAACTCAGGAGTCCTTGGTTTAGTAACTACTGTCCTGTAGTTATAATGTATGCCATGAATAGATTTGATTAGTATGTCTGAGGAAGAACCTCAGGCTATTTTGATCACCTTCACTTTTGCTATGATAGTTCTGCAGTTGCTGAGGATTTCCTCTAGGTGACAAAACCTAAATAATGCAGCAAACAAGAAACAAATGGCAGCTTCCATGCAAGTTCTCAAGCACTTTTCTCTCCATTGCACCAGTCTCACACCCCTGACCACTCCTGTGCACAGATTTTAGAACTCCTTTTGCAAAAACTAAAAGCTCAAGTACAAAGCATGTTATCCATTAAATCTGTCTGCATTTTAGATAATATTCTGGCAATTACCAGAAGATGTCTTCCTCAGAGGGGAACTAAATCAGGAATGGAAAAATCTTCATCAGAGAAGCCACAGCTTTTAATAGTTTGACTTCTCCAAAACATTAGCCTCAGCTTTGCCATCATGGGTGACTCTTCTAACATAAACACCATGAACAAGAATTGTTGGGAGTAGACTTTGACCGAACATAAGTAACATCTTCCTAACAACTGGCGATATTTGAAAATGGAATGGACTGCCTCTGCCATGGTGGATTGTCAGGGGCTTCTCACTCAACGAAACTATTCAAAGGTAAAACAGTTGGCCATAGTGTCTTTTAGTCACTTTTTTTGCCCCATTGTATTACCTCTGGTGACCTATGCTAAACTGCCTCCATTTTCCTGATGAACTCTGCTCTTCTGATGTTCTCAAGGGCCATAACTTTTCTTCTTGCCTGCTCCACAAGTATCTTTATAACATAATATACACTGATCACAGTCAAGGCATTATTCTGGAGTTAATTAGAGTTTCCTGGGTGTTTCTGATAAGGCACTACATTGTTTTCTCCACAAACTCCGGGGTAGATGCCAATAGATATTTATTTTCCACTATCCCCTCCACTCTACATCTTGCTGGTGTAGTTGCCCTATCTTACTAATTTCCTATCTTTCCTAGTTTCCTTTTTTTTTTTTTTTAGAGAGAGGTTTTTGCTATAGGGCGCGTGTGTTTGCCAGACAGAGACAGAGAGATAGAAAGCGAGAAATCACCTCCTGGGGGGATGGCCATGCCGCAATCCCTTCTCCTCCATTCTCCTCTTGGGATCTTGGGCACACACACACACACGCGCCCAGCGTGAGTTTTAAGTCACCAGGTCCAGGATGTAAACCGCGGTCGACTACGTGGGAGTCCAGTGACATAGCTATTACGCTAACTGCTGGTCCCCTCGTTTCCTCATTTCTGAAAAGAAATTTCATTTGCTCTTCCTAGCTGGGACTTCCCAGCATGCCAGAGTTTTGCTTCTACAGTGGCTGCTTTGCTTCAAGTGGCTATCATTTGGCTTGTTTAATCCACCCTGTCTGGAAGTTACTGGAGAGTAATGAGGCCAAGAGAGAATAAATCATGTCCCTATCTTTAAAGTCCAGAACCAAGAAAAGAAAACTGGAGTGCTAAGTAGGAGTAGGGGGCTGAGTGGGAAGACAATGAGGCAGATTGCCAAGTTTGATCATTATGCTCATACTTTCTCTAATCCCTTTTGCACTATGTTTTTTATTCCAATAAGATGAGAAGATGCTCTTTCTTCTCTTTTCCAGCTTCTAGCCACACGTGACTGTCAAGCACTTAAACTGTTGCTAGTTTGACTAAAGAAGTGAAATTTTAATTTTATTCTATTTTCATTGATTTATTTATGAAATTAGAAACTATTACTCAGTTCAGTTTTGGGAAAAGTAAGTTTTCTGTTTTGTTTTGTTTTTAATAACTTGAGTAACAAGTTTTGCAGGTTTTTAAAAAAGGAATTGTAAATATAGATCAGTATTTCCAGTGAAAATTTGAAATTGAATTGAAATGTTCTATAAGCATCAAATACACACTAAATTTTAAACAGTTATCTAGGTAAACTATAAAATATCTCATTATTAGTTACATGTTAGTATGATAGTATTTTATATAGTCAGTTCAAAATAAATAATTATAGTTAGTCATATCTCTTTATTTTTTATTTTTTTTAAACGTAGTTACTCATGTCAAATTAGACTAGTGTCTCTCATTATTATGGCTGGCCAATGATACTTTAGCCATCTCACAGAGAATTACTTGTTATCAGAAAATCTATGATAGGTTTGCATAGCACCTCTTCTAAAATTATTTGGTAATTCTTCCTATCTCTTTCTACAAAGGCCATTTATGCAAAGAATTTTTAAAATGAACAGTGACATATGATTACAAATAAAAGAGTACATACATTTGATAATTTTTGTTTTCTATATGACAATATTAAAATGTAGCAAAGAGAATCAGAATTAGCATCATGAGATTAAAGGAGTCAAAGATGAATCAGAAGACAGAAGAGGGCTTCCTTCCAGAAGAATGAACTGAGATACAATGCAAGATAGGATGACTGAAACAAAACCTTGAACTAGTGCTGAAATAGTTTTTTAAAAAAACAGAATAGCTGAATTATTTGTATTTTTATAATATTGACATACTTCATTTTCGCAGTGTTATTGAAGAATTTGCATTTATATAAAAAAATTCTGCTTCAAAGATTCAATGGGTTATTTCCTCCTTGTCTAATATAGCCATGATAACTGATATAAATAAGTAAAAATAAAAAAATGCTTTTCATTTCATTTTTCTGTTAGGTGCAGACATAATAGAGAGAGTGAAAGAGAGAGAGAGAGAGAGAGAGAGATGAAGATACCAGAATTGCAAGATAATTTTATCTGAGGAAAATGTAGCCCATTGTGAAGAAAAATTGTCCACTTAATTACCTTTGTCTGATATAAGCCAAACATTTCTATAGGCATAGTTCATAAGAATGGAAGATGTAGATCAGCAAAAGGGAATAACAGATATTTGACTAAGAAAGGTAAAGAAAAACCTGAATGACCCATTGTGGTGTTATTTACGCTCCATGAAGGACAAAATTTAGTGCCTCTGTTATAGAAGTTGTTGGGTCACATGATGTGCCGTGACAAGCAGGCCAAAGGAGGATTGCTACACCTTAAGTGACTATCACTAACATTTTCAAATAACCTAGCCTTTTATATCTTAGTTTTAGTTTTTATTAAAAAAATCAAATTGACTTTGAAAACCACTAGAGTTTGTATCAGAAAGGTCATAAATCTCACCCACAATCATATGAGCAAGGAAATTACAAGACAAAAGTGACAAGACCTGAAATGGGTTAATTAAGAGTACTTGATTTATATATATATATATATTTTACTTGATGAATCCTCTAAGTTCATGTGGCTGATAATTCTGTAGCAATAACTTTAAAAATCTCTTTAAATGAGAAGCAGAATTGAGCACATGGCATCTGACACTCTCTAATTGCAACTGCTGAGTTATTTTCTCCTCCTCGTCCTTAGTCTCCCACCTGCTGAGTGACCTCAGTTATCAATTCATCTAACTCACTCAATCTACTCCTTACATACTCCCACATTCCTGAGGATTTAACTCTAGCCCTTTATAGAAAATGGCAGGGGTCTGGGAACAATTGCAAGAACAGCAATAGCAAACACTAGTTGAACACTTTCAATGCATTAGGCAGTACTTACGTGTCTCTATGAACTCCTTCACCTAATCTTATCGATAGATCCTACAAAGACTGTTATTGCTATCCCTGCTTTTCTTTTCTTTTCTTTTTATTTTTTGAAGAAGTTTTGGCTATAGGGTGCGTGCACTAGCCAGAAAGACAGAGACAGAGAGACAGAAAGTGAGAAATTACCCCCCTCGGGGGGGATGGCCACGCGTGCAATCCCTTCTCCTCCATTCTCCTATCCTTTCTTTTCTTAAGAGAAGGCTGGAAATGGAAAATGGAAAAGTAAGAACTTTACCAAACTCATACAAATACTGAGAGTAGGGCTTGTTTTAATTACAAAATAAGCAGGTTTTCATAGACCTTGCAGAGTGTACCAAACATAGAGGTAGACACAGTAAGAATCCTTGGATGGTAGTAGGCTATTGTAATTCTCAATATATAAGGATTATTGTATTTTAATTATAGGAGGATTCTTCAAAAATTAATGGAGAACCTGTATTATTACAAAAACAAAATCACTCATGAATTTCAATCTTTTACACCAAAATAAAATGTATTTTAACTCAATTTTCCATAAATTTTTAAAAAATATTTTTATTGCCAGAGGGTGCATGAACCTCTAAGAAAGAGAGAAAGCACCCACTCATGGGGCATGATCATGCTGCAATCCCCCTTCCTCCATTTCTCCCACTGTCAGAAGTGTGGGCACATGAGTGCATGTGCCTGATATATTCCTCAAGCAGCTGGGGCCAGGATTTGAACTGCAATAAGCCATGGGGGAATACACTTCCCAATACACAGTGCTCAACCTTTGCACTTTGGATTAGTCCTCCACAAAGTTTTTGAAGCCTCTTCATCAAGTTTTTATTACTAACTTTTGACAATGGTAATGATCCTATATATTTATGAATTTACAGTACATACTAAATGTGGGTCATGCTTACAATCTCCTCTGAGCATAAGATATATAAAGACAAATGTAAAATCAATGCCCAGATTCTGCAACATCTGATTATGTTATCTTTTTAATATTTCTTTAAAGAATATACAAATTCAGCATGAGATATTTCTTTATCAAAGTGAGTTTTTGTTGTGTTTTTAATCAAGTAATATATCTCTCATTTTAAATTACAGAGCCAGCTCTGTCACCAGGGGATTAAGAAAACCAGATCCCACAACTATATGGTTAGAGTACAAGACCTAGCAGTTTGAGTACAAGACCCAGCAGTTTGAGAAACTCACTGAGCAAGTGTGCACGCATGCCCAAAATCCCAAAAGGAGGATGAAATGGAGAAGGGACTGTGGTATGATCATTCCCTATGGACGGGCTTTTTCTTCTCTCTCCCTCTCTCTCTTTCTCTCTCTACCTTGTTCTCTGTCTCTCTTCTGGCAAGACCATGTGCCCTTTAGCAACAAGAAAAATATTATGTATTTGGTTGTCAGAAAAATCATGACTTTTTTTTCTGTTTTTCAAAGGTCATTCACTTATATAAAGAATAAAGATTGAGCAATGATATGGTGCCCATTTTGTTTGATAACCCTTTGTCGTCTTTAAACGAGCTTCATAATTTCTCTTTCATAGAAGGACCTGTCCTTATCAGCAAAAATTTGAACAACGTGCTGATTTACAGCCTCGTCTGAATTGAATGTTATATCATGGCGTTTGAAGAGAGCAAAACAAGTGGAGTCTGATGGTGCAAGGTCAGGTAAGTGTGATGGGTGTGGGCAACACATCCCTTCCAAGCTCCAATCATTTTTGACAATCAAACTTGTGTGTGGGCCTGCGTTGTGTTGGAACACAACCGCTCCAGATCAATGAGCTCTGGATGTTGGATGATGGATTCATTCAAACTGTCCAATTGCTGAAGGTACTCATTCAAATTGATTGTCTGTTTCCTTAGTAGGAATTTGAAATACATGACACCTTTAAAATCCCACCACACTGAAAGCATAACTTTCTCCCGATGAATGTCTGCTTTCCATGTAGTTTGAGGCGAATCATCACGTCAGAACCAAGACTGCTTGCGCACCAGATGTTGCAAACAATCCATTTCTCATCACCGGTTATCAGTCCCTTCAAAAAAGGATCGTTTTCCTCATGTTTAATGAGCATATCGCAGATGTTTACACATGGCATCAAAGGAGCTTCTCTGAGTCCAAGCAGAATCCGCATAACCAGCTTGCTGATGTATCCCAGCTTCTTCAGGTGGTCACGAAGGCTGAATGATGGATGCCCAATGTTTCTGCAAACTTTCGTGTCATGTAATATGGGTTTGATTGTTTGATTTGATCAATGCCTTTATTTTGTCGTCATCAACCTCAGTGGGCCTCTCTGAGTGCCAGTTGGCACTGTTGTTCTTTTCTTCTTCTTTTTTTTTTTTTTTTTAGTACTTTACTGCACAAGTGAAAGACAGAAAGCAAGAAATCACCTCCCAGGGGGGGATGGCCACACCATAATCCTTTCTCCTCCATGCTCCTCTTGTGATCTTAGCCATGCACGCCCACGTGCCCAGCATGAGTTTAAGCCACTGGGGCCAGGACTCGAACCGCAGTCGACTACATGGCAGTTCAGCGACATAGCCTTTATACCAACTCCTGGTCTCAGCACTGATGTTCTTATAGAGCATGGTCACCATAAACTGTATGCAATTTTTCACAAGCTTGACGCACATTCTTCCCTTTACGGAAGCAAAACAGTAAACTATGGTGAAAATGCACGATTTGGTCTTCCATTTTCACCTTGTTGTAGAATCTCCAAAACTCAACCAAATAGCTTAATTTTTGAATGATGCTAGAACCGTCAGGTGTCACGTGGCATAGCAATAACATAGGTACTAATGACTCTAGTACTTCCAAAAATGAACTGGTACTATGGGTTGCAAAAAACGCATCATGCCTTTTCTTTTTTTTTTTTTTGGAGAGATTTTCACTGTAGGGCGCCTGCGCTCGCCAGACAGACAGAGAGACATAGAGACAGAAAGTGAGAAATCACCCCCCAGGGGGGATGGTCACGCCGCAATCCCTTCTCCTCCATTCTCCTCTTGGGATCTTGGGCACGCACGCACACGCGCCCGGCGTGAGTTTTTTTAAGCCACCGGGTCCGGGACGTGAACCGCGGTCGACTACGTGGGAGTCCAGCGACATAGCCATTACGCTAACTGCTGGTTCCCAGCATCATGCCTTTTCTGACAAATCAATGTACGGGCTTCTAAGGTATACCAGCTGTAATAAAATAAATACTAAAAAGTTCCTGTTACTATAAGAGCAGCAATAGCTGACACTGCTCATTTTCCTTTACACATACACACACACAAAGAAAGACTGTTAAAAATTAGCCTCAAGTAACTGAAGACTGTGGTAGAAGAAACTACCGAAGTCAGAAAACAGACACAGGTCTTTTAAAGGTATACAACGGAATAGTAATACCTCCCTTTTCCACTTCATGGAGTTCTTGTGAGAAAGAAATAACCTGACACACATTAAAATTATATAATTATACACCGGGCAATGTCTTAAGAATGCCACATTAAAACTACGCGGTTCCTTAACTGTGTCTTCCTACCTTCACTTCCCTCTCCTTCTTAGGTCCTTATAATGAAGGTTAAATGCAGGCTTCTTCTAAAACCAATGATGATGAATATCTCTTTTTTTCTTTTTTCTTTAATAGAGTAGAGTTTTAATTGAGCAAATCTTAACACAAATCTGGCTGTTGGCCCCAGACTTCCAGCCAACTCCACTAGCCTCATGGTCTGCTGGGTATTTAAATTCTGGAAAAGGAAAATGACGTGTACAGGAATGAGACCATGACGTACAAAAACGAAAGTGATGGAAAGAAGTAGGGAAACAATTTGGGTTGGTTACATCCTGAAGTTTGTCTGCACTAACACGATTTAAAAGGCACGATGCCTGTGATTGGTGGACGCCTAGCTGCTGTGATTGGTTGTAACCTAGCAAGAAAGAAAACAATGAGGTCACTCTTGGCTTATGGAAACCAAGTAGGAATACAGAGGCTTTGTTGATATTCTTCAACAATTGATGAATACTACTTAAAAACAAATAAGAAAATTAAAAAAAAAAAAAACACTTTATTGGGGACCAACTGATGGAGTAATGGTTACATTGCTGGATTCCCACATAGTCAACTGCAGTTCGAATTCCCACCCCAGTAGCTTAAAACTCATGCTGGGAAAGTATGTGTACATGCCCAAAATCGCAAGAGGAGAACGAAGAACAAGGGATTGCAGTGTAGCCAACTCCTCCGGGGGTGATTTCTCACTTTCTGTCTCTCTGTTTCTCTGGGGAGTGCACGCACCTTATAACAAAGATTTCTCTCTTTAAAAAAATTATTTATTTCCTGACCAGCAGATGGCATAATGGTTATATCACTGGATTCCCACGTAGTCGACCACGGTTCAAGTACCAGACTGTGCAGCTTAAGGATTCACACTGGGGTGTGTGTGTGTGCGTGCCCAAAATCCTGAGAGGAGAATGGAGGAGAAGGGATTGCGCATGACCATCCTCTGGGGGATGATTTCTTAAAAAAAAAAAAAAAAGAAAGAAAAGAAAAGAAAGAAAGAAAGAAAAGAAAAAAAAAAACAAGGAAAAAAATTATTTATTTCTAGAGTCAGAAGCAGAGACAGACAGAAAAGGACAAACACTCTCAACAGGGTCTCATATTACAATTTCCCCCCAGCCTGTTCAGCAAGCTGGGATTAAGGGCACACATGTGCTCAAGTACTTACACATAAAAATGGGAATCAGGGGACCAGCAGTTAGCGTAGTGGCTATGTTGCTAAACTCCCATGTAGCTGAACATGGTTCGAGTCCCGGACCCAGTGTGTGTGTGTGTGTGTGTGTGTGTGTGTGTGTGTGTGTGTGCCCAAGATCCCAAGAGGAGAGTGGAAAAAAGGGATTGTGGTGTGCTCATCCCCCAGGAGGGTGATTTCTTGCTTGCTTTCTGTCTCTGTCTTTCTGGTGAGCACACGTGCTCTATAGCAAAAACTTCTCAGAGAAAAGGGAATCAAATCCCCATCTTCCGCTTGACTTTCAGCATTTCAGAGCAAGCACTGTGCCTCCAATGAGTCATTGTGCCTAGGTCATCATGTCTTTCTAAATTAGATCAGCGATTCCCGTCAGTGTTTCTAGTGAGGTCCAGGTGTGTGCCCAGCTAACACTTCTTTATGTCTCTTCAAATGGGTACACCTTTGGAGTTTGGGATCTTTAGCACTAAATGTACTTTTTAATATGACAAATCTTTCATATAGCTGTGTGTGTGTGTGTGTGTGTGTGTGTGTGTTTGTATGTGTGTGTGTGAGAGAGAGACTAAATGTATATACACATATATGTATGTACATATTTAGAATGAATGAACAAATGGATCATATAATAGTCTCAAGAAATAACCCTTTAAGTTTTATTTTTTAAATTTTTTAGACTTGTGCTTTAATTCCATTTTTCCACTAACTTTTTTTTTTTTTTGAGAGATTTTCACTGTAGGGCGCGTGCGTTCGCCAGACAGACAGAGAGAGACATAGAGACAGAAAGCGAGAAATCACCCCCCAGGGGGGATGGTCACGCCGCAATCCCTTCTCCTCCATTCTCCTCTCGGGATCCTGGGCACGCATGCACACGCGTCCAGCGTGAGTTTTAAGCCACCGGGTCCGGGACACTAACCGCGGTCGACTACGTGGGAGTCCAGCGACATAGCCATTATGCTAACTGCTGGTTCCCTCCACTAACTTTTTTAAAATTTTATTTTATTTTTTTACATTTTTTAATACATTCAATCACATTTTTCAGCTTACAAGGTGATCATTTCAATATGTGAATATTTCTCCCCAGTCCAGTTGATGAAAATATAACAATACTACCTCCCTGTCTCAACAATGCTGTCTCCATATCCCTCCTCCAAATGTTTTTCCCCAGGCCCCACTCCTCAACAGCCCTCAGAATGGAAAAATATTTTTGTAAATTATGCATCAGATAAGGGACTGATAAACAGAATACACAAGGAACTAAAGAAGCTGTTTGGAAAAAAGATAACCCCTTAAGTTTTAAAGTGAAAAGGAAATACAGTCCTTAGTATCAGTCTTTGAATGTGTGAAAACGACCATGGGTGCAGCTATGGGAAAATAAATAAATAAACAAACAAACAAACAAATATATAACAGACATGGAAATATATACATTAAAGAAGCAACAAAGACAAATAGTAAATATCTGTTTAGTCCACAAATATGTATTGACTACTTGGTAGAAAAAAATAGCACTAATCTGTTCTGTTAAAAGCTGAAATAAAGCAGTAAGAGAAAGCTATATTCCCTTGTGCCCAAAGAATATTAGAAAATATACATGAATATTTACCCAGTGATTTCTGTGCATGTAATGGGTGATCCTTGTGATTGAAACAGAAAGGCTGAAGGAGATTGCAGTGGGAAAGTTTACAAAGTTTGTGATGGGACAACACAGATGAAAAGAGTCTATGATGGTACCAGCAGGTGGCGTGGTGGTTAAGGCACTGGACACTCCCACATGGCCAACTGTGGTTCAAGTCCCAGACCGGTGGCTTGCTTGCGCTCTCTCTCTCTCTCTCTCTCTCTCTGGTCAAATTGAAATAAATGAATGAGTAAATAAAAATAAAAAAAAAAAGAAAAGAGTCTATGAACCTTCCATTTTCATAGCCAGTTTTTCAGCATGCTTGGCTTTTTTTCAATGCCATGTAACAAAATATTAGTTGTCTATAGTGGCCAGTGTTGATACAAACATACATATTGATATATTAAGACAATATCACAATAAAACTCACAGTTATTTAAATCCAATTTGATGTTTAACCCTAAAAATTCCACCAGACTATGTTATTACACATCAATTCTACTGATACTGTATTTAAAAATTAAACAGCAAATAATGGTAAGTCAAATGTGGTATTTTTTTTTATAATTTACAAGTTTTATAATAAAAACAATCTATTTTAATACTACTGTGGATTTTATGTATTCAATCATGTAAAACATCACCAGCATCCCTATTTTCAAAGTCATGTTACCAGAAAATGAGGGCAAATGGCATCTCAGAACAATTTGACAGCTGCTTTTGTTGTCTTGAATAGAGAAATACAATGTCTTCAGCTAAAAATGTCAATTAAACTGCAAGTCAAAGATGGCCCAGGTAAAAGCACACAATTTTTAATCAACTCTGAAATAATTCTTTGTGAAAAGGTGAACAGCCAAAAACATTTTAAAAATATTAAAAAATGGTGCTTTGCATATAACCATGCCCTTAAAAAAAAAAAAAAAAGAACAGGATGTTCTGTGGTTAGTAAGTTGCTAAGTAAGGTCTTCAAAAAGACGGACTTTCTTTTTCTTTTTTTTTTTTTTTTTGAGAGAGAGATTTTGCTACAGAGCATGTGCACTCACCAGAGAGACAGAAAGCGAAAAATCACCCCCCCAGGCCACAACACAATCCCTTAACTCTATTCTTCTCTTGGGATTTTGGGCATGTGCTCGCACACACCCAGTGTGAGTTTCAAGTCATCGGGTTCAGAACTTGAACTGCAGTCAACTACGTGGTGGTCTAGCACCTTAACCACTGCACCACCCAGCTGGTCCGGAAAACTGTTTTTTATGAAAAAAATATATAAGGATTTCAAAATATTTTTGCATCACACTAACTGGTAGTTTAATTTCGTTTTACTACAGACTTTGTAGTCCCGTAATATGTGACCAAGGCTCATTGCATGGGGATTTTTCAGTCAACATTGAGGGAAAAACTGGTACTTTGTGTGTGTGTGTGTGTGTGTGAGAAGGCATGTGAGTTGGCCAGAAAGAGACAGAGAAAGAGAGAGGAAGAAAGTGCCCCTCAACTGGGTGTGGTTATAACACAATCCCTTTACCTTCCTTTCTTTAACCTTTCAGAATTTTGGTACATGGGGGCTAGAATTCTAACCATGTAGTTTGTCATAGAGGATCTGACTACCTTAATCACTAAGCCACCAGCAAGCTGAAAAAAATCCTTTTTATTTTTTTAAAGAGGTTTTTGCCATAGAGCACATATGCTGCTCAGAGAGAGACAGCAAGAGGAAAAGTGAGAAATTACCCCCAAGGGGGGGGTGGCCATGATTCAATCCCTTCTCCTCCATTCTTCTCCTGATATCTTGGGCAGGCAAGTACACATGCCTAGTGTGATTTTCAAGCCGCTGGGTCCAGGACAGTGAGCCATGTGGGAGTCCAGCTACATAACCACTATGCCATCTGCTGGCCCCCAAAACAACTTCTTCTCTCTCTCTCTCTTTTTTTTTTTTTTTTTTT
>NW_006159832.1:1990400-1993858 GCF_000334495.1 Tupaia belangeri chinensis | reverse complement strand
AACAAATAACATCTTTATTTTAGCCTTCAAATAAAACACTTTTATTCGTTTTTCAAAATAATCAAGATTAACTTACAAAAATGAGCATACATCTTCAAAGCATTTCCCTTTCATAGGAAACAGCTTTATAGGATCTAAACATTAAAAGGTTAGAAAAAATTCTATTTTGTTGCCATTGTAAGACAAAACAGAATCTAGCCTATGTCAAGGATATTCATTCATACTTCAGGTCCCTCTCCTCCAGGAACCAGCCTTATTATATTATTTCCATTTATCAAAATCTGATCTAATTTAGTCATCCTTCTTCCTTCTGGCATGATTTTAACTTTAGTAACATCTTCCAGTACCATACTGACAACATCATCAAATCCTAGAAGTGTACCAACAATTTCCTTATCACTTTTCATCACAATGTGAATGCTTGATCCTATACATGCGTCTACAAGTTCTCTCCTTTGTAGCAATTTTCCATAGTTGTGGTTTTATACTTGTCTTATCTGTATATGAACAGATGCAGACATCCCCCCAGACCCTAAGCTCCGTGAGCACAGAGGCTCTGGTTATTTTTCCCATCACTATATTCCCAATGGACAGCGTGTGACATGTCCTAGGCATTCCGTGAGTCTAGTGGCAGCAGGTGCAATGGGTTGGAAGCAGCGTTAGCTGCCCCTGGTCTTCAAAACTTCTGATTTTAATGCTTCTTTTACACTAGCAGAGATAGTATCAACCACCAACTCCAACAATGGGAATGCTTGACTCTAACCTTGAACTATAACATATTATAAACTATGGTAATAATAACATGTATTTAGCCACATAGTTTCAGCAAAAGAATATTAACCCATTTAAAATAAGTGATAACAAAACAGACTTATAATAATAAATTATAATTTGCTGATACCTATAAATAATGACAGTTCCCAAATGAGGGTGGTCAAGTGTCACTTCATCATTCTATCAGCCATGATGACTTAAGAGGGGATAATAATTGACACTTGACACAGACACATGTCCATGGTAATCTAGAAGTAGCAGAGTTTCTAGGAAGCACCCATGACATGTGGCTTGAATTTACTGTGATTCTTCCGTTTCTGATTTTCTGCTTCAGATCAGTGGTGGAGCATGCTTGACAGAACTAGCTTAAGTCCTGGCAGTTGCCTTTGCCTGCCATTTCCCGAAGACAGTGGGAGCTCTGTTTTAGCTCAATAAGAAATTAGGGTGGGCCAACAGATGACATAGCAGTTACATTGCTGGACTCCTACATGGCTGACCATGGTTTGAGTCCTGCACCTGGTGCTTAAAACTCCCTCTTCGCATGTGTGCATGCATGTCAAGATCCCAGAAGAATGGAGAAAAAGGAATTGCAGTGTGCCCACTTCCTGGGAGGTGATTTCTTGCTTTCTGTCTCTCTGGCTCTCCAGTGAGCACACGTACCCTATAGCAAAAATCTCTCAAAAAACAAAGTAGGCTGGGTGATGAATATATCTTTGCTCTAGGCTAGTCATTGTCTTTGGGACACAGTTTACAAACAGAAGATCATTTCAAGAGAAAATGAAAAATAAGAACATAGCAAAGTGTGGTGCTAAGTGATCACCAACATTTGTCATTTTAAGTACCCACTTAGTAACTTACAGTATATTTTTATGTGCTTATGCTCTATCAAAAGTACTAAAGGGATTCAAAATAAAGGGCTGGGCCTCTTTTGCAACAATCAAACTATATCTAATGCACAATTTTTTAATTTAATATCAGAAATATTTTTGCAAAATAAATAAATACCTGATTGACTATCATGAAGTTTATGGGCTCCTCATTAGGGCTGTCATTACATCTTCTGTATGTATTCCTTATGCCAAATGGCTCACTCACGAACTCATCATAAATGCCTGATGACTTTTCCTATCAAGTAATTAGTGTACAATCAAGAATACACACAAAAAAATTTAAAAAAGGAATGAAAGTCAGAAAAATAGTTAAAATATTCTGTGCTCTATTAGGAAAGCAATTGGTATCTATCATGTCAGTTTCACCAACGTGACATCATTCTTGGGAATTGTACTGCGTTTTTCCTTAAACTCATCTAACAAAAATATTTTTGAAGTAATAGAAAGCCAAAAGGAATAGTTATTATAACTGTTATTGCTTAAATTTGTGTTTGTATTTCATAAATAACAGATTATATTACTAGGGGCTTTAATTCGGCAAAACCTAAATTTTCTTTTAAAAATACCCAGGGAATAAATTTGGTAGACAATTTTTTCCTGAAGGATATATAGAACAATTAGGTGTGACTCCAGAAGATGACAGGATTGTTCGAACAAAGCTCAGAAGAGTTTAGACAATTCTGGTTTTCAGAGAACAGCCCCTTGTGCAACTCTACAAACTGTCTACACACTCCTTTTGCTTACAAAGTCTTTACACAGCTGCTAGCTGGAGAATCTTTCACATTTATCTTTGTTTCCTTTTGTGTGTCTAGATCTAAGCCAAAATGTATCTTTTTAGTGTAACCCAACATGCTTTCACTTAACATCTTTTTCAAGAAAAAGGTAAGTCACGCAATGACTTAAGCACAGACATAATTATTACTAGATACTTCCCAAATCTGAACTGGTCATTTTCATTACTGTAATTTTATCAGACATTGATATTAGGAGTCTTCTGTTTGACACATTTATGATCTAAAATGACATCTGCAACTGTTATTGCTCCAATAAGTCTTCCTCAGTCTTTTTACCAAAAACAATAATATCAGCCCAGAAACTACTATTTGTTTTAATATTGTCAGGTTATACCTTTTTCCTAATCTTATGTCAGGCCATGCAGTAGCCTCTAAGTATCCTCCTGGCAGATCCTGTGTGTATAGTTGGTGAGTGGCCAGTGTCAAGATATAAATAATGGATATCACTTTTTCCAAAATGCAGGTTATCTTACCCAGCAGGTGTTTGTAGAGATAAGTTTCCCTTTCTACAAAGATGCATCTTCTGCTTAAAAAGTTGGTAGGGTCTTATATCACAGCAAGAGATCCCAGAACTATAGATAACATTTGAACACCCAAATTACATAGAATATAGAAACTTTTACAATGCAATTTTTTCCCTAGGTATACTGAAATTAATATGTCATTTTGATGACTTTAACCATACCATAATCATGGCTCTTCTTTTTAGTTGAGTCTTAAATTGTCTTACACCGGAGAGATTAATTTGTTTTAGTGTATGAATTTTTGGATCATATGAGCTCTTAGTTTTATAAAATCAGAACTAATGGGGGAGACAAGGCAATCTACAGTGTGTCCTGAGGATGTGGTAACTAGAACACATCTGTCTTCATTGCCTAATCTTACTTTCCTAAGAGAGTTTTGCCTTAGGGTATGTGCATTTGCCAGAGAGACAGAGACAGTGAGAGGGAAAATGAGAAATCACCCCCCCCCCGGGGGTGTGGTGGAAATGCCATGCCAC
>NW_006159832.1:1988796-1989436 GCF_000334495.1 Tupaia belangeri chinensis | reverse complement strand
TTTCTTTCTTTCTTCTTTCTTTCTTCCTTCCTTCCTTCCTTCCTTCCTTCCTTCCTTTCTTTCTGAGATGTTTTTGCCTTAGGGCATGTGTGCTTGCCCGAGAGAGAAAGAGACAGGGAGAAGGAAAGTGAGAAACCACCCCTAGGGGGATGGCCATGGTGTCATCCTTTTTCCTCCATTCTCTTCCCAGGATCTTGGGCATACATACACATGCACCTGGCGTGAGTTTCAAGCCACCAAGTTTGGGACTTGAACCATGGTCAGCCATGTGGGAGTCCAGTGACGTAACCACTACACCATCTGCTGAAACCATACTAATCTTCTATAGTCTCCATTGCTTTCACTTAGGGCCCTGGTGCAGTATCATATTAATGGTTTAGAGACCTCACATACATCCCTAGAACATTTCCCTTTTCATTGATAGATCATAATAAAATTGTTTAACCTTTATTTCTTGGTTCTGACTTCCATCCTTTTGAGAACTATTTCTAAACTGCCTCAAATGCACGTAGTGAAGATACAATTCAATGTCCTCATTTCTGACCTGTATCCCTTGGTTCAAGGAACCTACCTCCATTTTTATATTTCATCTTCAGTGATAAGACAAAGTCTAGGCATCTGCAATCTATAAGCCCACTGA
>NW_006159832.1:1971806-1988786 GCF_000334495.1 Tupaia belangeri chinensis | reverse complement strand
AGAGATACCCATGAAGAACAAACAAAGACATTTTATATAAATAAAGAATTCATATAAAAATAATTGAGGAAGGCAGGCACAGACATTTCAAGACACTCATCTATGCCAGGAGGTAAGTGGAATATGAAAAATAAATGGAGAATATTACCAAACCTACTGCAGAGATTTCAAAAATAAATCCTAGAGCTCTACTATAAGAACAAAGCACCTAGAGTTAACACTATTGTGTTATATACTTGAAATGTGATGTTTCTGCAAGATAATCCCACATGAGAAGGTTCCCAGGTTAGGAATGGAGATACCTCTCTGTATGCCAGCACATATTGGCCAGTGATCTGAGACTGGGGTAGATGGCCACATCAGGACTTGTACGTAGCGTTCTCTCTCTCTCTCTCTCTCTCTCTCTCTCTCGCTCTCTCTCTCTCTCATGTGCATGCTTGCATGTGCTTGCAAGCATGCACATGAGCTCATATGCTCTCGCTCTCTCTCTCTCATGTGCATGCTTGCACATGAGCTCATGGAAGAAATAAACATAACTTTCTTTTCTTTTAAAACAGAGAGTAGGCCAGGCCCAGCAGTTGGCATAATCCAGGACCAGCAGTTGGCATAATGACTGTATCGCTGGACTCCCACGTAGTTGACTGCGTTTCAAGTCCTGGACCCAGTGGCTTAAACTCATGCCAGGCGCATGTGCGAGTGTTCCCAAGGTTCCAAGAGGAGAACCAAGGAGAAGGGATTGCGGCATGGCCATCCCCCCCTGGGGGGGTGATTTCTAGCTTTCTGTCTGTCTGTCTCTCTTTCTGGTGAGCACACACGTCCTGTAGCAAAATCCTCTAAAAAACAAACAAACAAACAAACAAACAAAACAGAAAAACAGAGGGTAGGGTAGGTTTGGGGCCAGCAGATGGCATAATGGTTATCTCACTCGACTCCCACATAGTCAAGCACAGTTCAAGTGCCCGACCTGGTGGCTTAACCTCACGCTGGGCGCATGTGCCTGTATGCCTAATATCCTGAAAAAATAATGGAGGAGAAGGGATTGCAATGTGGCCACTCCCCCAGGGAGTGATTTTATAATTTCTGTCTCTGTCTCCCCAGTGAGCAAAAATCTCTCAAAAAATTAAAAACAAAAAAGAGGGCAGATGTTATGTTAAACACAGCATAGCAACAACTAATAATAATAATAAAGAGGAAAGCAAGAGAAAATTTTTAGAAGTGATTATAGGATTGTGGCATAGATTGTGGTGGTGGTTTCATACTTACACCCTAACTCTCCTAGCTGCACATCAAAAAAAAAAAAATTAGAGATTTTTACTATGGGGTATATATGTTCACCAGAGAGACAGACAGAAAGTGAGATATCACACCCCAGGGAGGATGGCCATGCCACAACCCCTTCTCCATCATTCTCTTAGGATTTTAGGATACACACATGTGCCTGGCATGAGTTTTATGCCTCTGGGTGGGTCTGAGACTTGAACCCCGGTAAACTATGTGGGAGTCCAGCAATATAACCATTACACCATCTGCTGGTCCCTCAAAATTTTTTTCAAAAGTTTCTGTTATAGAGCGCATGCACTAACCAAAGACAGAGTCAGAGAGAGGGAAAGTGGGAAATCACCCCTAGAGAGATGGCAACGCAGCAGTCCCTTCTCCTTCAACCTCCCCTTGGGAGTATGGGTGCAATTGTACATACAACTGGTGTGATTTTTAAGTTGCTAGGTTCAGGACTCAAATGGTAGAGTCAAGTACTTCAGATCCAGCACCATAACTATCCCCTCTGCTGGCCCTGCACATCCCAATTTTCAAAACTATGACATGAGAATACTGCTGAATATTCAGGTAAGAAATACACAGATACACATACACACTGTACAAAAAGTTCTTTCTTCTGAGAAGAATTCTAAAAAAAAAAGATGTATTATCAAAAATGGCATAAGCTGGGTCTGGTAGGTGGTGTGGTGTTTGAGGTACTGGACTTCCTACATGGCTAACCACTGTTTGAGTCCCAGAGATGGCGGCATGCTTACTTATGTTTTTTCTCTTTCGCTCTCTCTCTTTCTCTCTCTCTCTCTGTCTCTTTTCTCTCTGTTTCTCTTAGAGAGAACAAATAATAATAAAATTAAATAAATAATTCAGAGAGAGACAGAGAGAAAAAATAATAATAAACTTACATAAATAATTCTTTAAAAAATGTAATAAGTTTTGAATGTCCAGTTAACTTGAGTTTCACAACTCATAAAAAAAAAAAAAATTACCCCAGTGAACATATTTCTTTTCTGTTGTTTTTTTTTTTTTGTAGGAATTAATGAAAGATGTTTTTTACACAATTATTTTCCTTAAAAAATAGTATATTTTAAAAGCAATCTAAAAAAAACTGATTAGGAGATGGAGTCTCTACCACCAGCAAGAAATTAGTAGCCGTGAATGGTGATTGTCAAGGTGTGGGCTAGGGTCACCCGGGACATCCCTGAGGTGCTCTTAGAAGTCTGTGAGGTTGACCCAATGAGCATAACAATACTGGCATGCTATTTGCTCCTTTCTCACTCTCTCGGGAGTGCACAGGGAAGTGTTCCAAAAGCCAGATGAGGCTCCATATTATCACAGACTGAATGCGAGAGGCTATGAGAATCCAGCGGTCTTTTATTAAACCAGGCATGAGGATTTTAGCCTAAGTATAAATTAATAGCATTCTTCTTCCTAAATTGTTCTTGTTTTGGAGGGGGACAAAAAGCTATTTTCATTAAAATATGTCATTTTTTGAAAACAGGCTATTATTATAATATTAACATTTAATGAAAATATTATTTTTTTGAGTTAATGAATAATTTTAAAAGTACCTCTACCTTCATTTTTCCATGATAAATATAAGTAGATACAACTTAAAAAAGCTAAATGCCTTTGGGATAGTGTTACTTGATTTAGAAAGACAAAAAACAACAGAAGAAGTAAAATAGGATAGGACCAGCAGGTGGCATACTGGTTAAGGTGCTGGACTCCCACATGTCCTAGTCCTGGATCAGCTGGCTTGAAACTCATGCTGGGCACAGGTGTGTGCATGCCCAAAATCCCAAGAGAAGAATGGGAGAAGGGATTATGGCATAGCCATCCTCCTAGGGGATAGTTTCTCACTTGCCCTTTCACTATCTCACTCTGTCTCTCCAGCAAGCACATGGGCTTAATGGCAAAAACCTAAATGAATGAGTGAATAAAATAAGATGTCCAGTGGTTGAGTTCCAAATAAACAGTAAATAGATTTTTGGAGTATGTCACTTAATGGGACATATTTTAGAATTCTACCTTGGGGTGCTTACACGTTTTTTTTAGAGTCTAAAGGAGTCCTGACACTAGAATTTCAGGACTTGTTGCCATAGAAAAAGTTGGGGATTTGATTTTAAATACAAATCAAAACTGGCACGCAGGTTATAGTAAGGTTGCTGTGGCTATTGTTATTGTGTGCCGTGCTCTATTTTGTTCTTTCATTATCCAATATTTTCCTTTTTATTTTTCTTTTTCTTTTTTTTTTTATTTAAATGTATGATAGAGAACATGTGCACACATGTGCAAGAGGAAGAAAAAGAGAGAGAAGTATCCTTGGTAGAGTCTGTTCCCCCAGAGCTCCAGCTAAGCCGGGTCTTGTGCACAGAACCACACCTGGCATGCTTCAGACTGACTGAACGTGTAGCTTGGAGCCCTGTAGTCAAGTAGCTTGGAGTTCTGAAGTGCAGTATATTTCCGATTATCACACCAAGACGGGGCTCCATCACCCAGGTGGAATGGATCAGTATTGCTAACAACTTGCTATATACCCAGTGCTTTGTTTTAAATAATTACTTAATTTTATTTGTTATTATTATTATTTTTTTAATTTGTAGAGCATAGCTTCTCACCAGAGAGAGAGAGAGAGAGAAAGTGAGAAAGCAAGCCTCCAGGACTGGGACTTGAAGCTCAGTTGACTAGGTGAGAGTCCAGCACCTTAACCACTATGACAACCACTGGCTTCTCCAGTGCTCACTTATCCTTATTTCTCCTCCACAAATCAGTACAGTAGCTTTATTCATCCCATTATACTGAAACTATAGCTGAGCCAAGTTAAGGAACCAAAAAAGACCTAGAATTTGAAGCATATTCTCTGACTACAAGTTGTGAGAGTAGACTTACTGTCCCAGTTCTCTCTGCTCCTCTTTCTTTGCTAGACTTATGTTTCGTGATTCTTTAATAACCCATTTTTTCTTAACTGTGGAACTGATTGGACAACCTTAGCTGTGTCATCACATGTAGAACTGAGAGATGTTACTAATTTAGGGAGTAGGAAATTCTCGGTAGAATCTGGGCCCAGATTTAAACTTTGTCGCGTAATCAGTGATGCTACAGTTAATTTGCCATTTTTAGCTGCATTGATAGATGATCTCCTTAAAGGCCAGGTGACAATCCATTAATTAAAACAACAAAAATAATGAAAGCAGATGCGCTGTGGGATTTATGCAGGTCATTTCCTCATAAGCTGCAAGAGTCAGAATCTGTAAGTTATATCTTGTGTACCGAAGAGACTTGGAGTAAAATGATTTCATCTCACCTCTATTAATTTCTTTTAGTGAGTTCTTTGGTAACTCACACAATGTCTGTGAGCTTTGGTTTTCTCATGCAGTAAATATAACATCAGCTGCCTACATATCTGAGGAGATTGGAAGGAAGATATGATAAAATGTAAAACTGTTCTGTCATGTATAAAGCCCTATGCAAATATAAATATAAGATATGTCTTTACTTTATGTTGCACTAAATCTAAGACAGCTTTGTCTTTATTCTTTTAATTAAAGCATTACATTTCTCTTACTGACTGACCTATGTATTACAAAAAAACCTAAAACAGTTTGTGGAAAAAATGGAATTAAAGTACATTTTGTTACAGAAAGGAAAATACTTTTTTTTGGAGAGGTTTTTGCTATAGGGTGTGTGCAGTCACCAGAAAGAGAGACAGAGAGGTAGAAAGCAAGAAATCACTCTCCAGGGTGAGTGGCCAAACCGCAATCACTTCTCTTCCATTCTCCTCTCGGGATCTTGGACATGCATGCACATGCACCCAGTGTGTGTTTAAGCCACCAGGTCCGGGACTCGAACCACAGTCGGCTACATGGGAGTTCAGTGACATAGCCATTAAGCTAACTGCTGGTCCCAGAAAGGAAAAAAAAAAACTTTTGAATTCATTCTTTTCACTAATTTCCTGAACTCTATCTGTATTTTCTCATTATTTTAAAAAAATATGTATTTATTCCTTCTGTAACACAAGTGAAAAAGACAGAGAAATAGTGAGTGTACTCCCAACTTGGTCTTAATGCCACAACCCATCCCTAGCCTTCAACCAGCCTTGGATCACGGGCAAGCATGTGCCCTGTTCACTCAGGGAGGTCTCCAGACTGGAACTGGGAGCCATCCCACATGCATTGACTCCTAGAATGTCGCAATGTCACATTTTACCACTGCTGGCCTTATACATACCTTTTTTACTTTATATATTTATTCAGAGAGAGAGAATCTCAAACGTTACTTTTTCTTTTTTTGGAGAGGTTTTTTGCTATAGGGCACATGCACTCTCCAGAGAGATGGAAAGCAAAAAATCACCCCTCAGCAGGGATGGCCACACAGCAATCCCTTCTCCATTCTCCTCTCCAGATCCTGGGCATGCACACACACATGCCTAGTGAGTTTCAGCCAGCAGGTCCAGGACTCGAACTGTGGTCAACTACATGGGAGCCCAGTGACATAGCCAATACGCCATCTGCTGGTCCCCAAACATTACTTTTAATATAAAAAAAGGAAAAAGCTCTTCAATCCATGTGGTGTCTAACAAATCTGACTTTCTGAAGAGCATGCCAACAGACAAAATACATCAAGATACAAGGGCAAGATAGCTCTTTACTCAGGAAGATATAGAACTGTTACTTTAAAACTGAGCTATACATCCTTGTGTCTTGAGGTATTTTGTCTGTTGGTAAGCTCTTCAGAAAGTCAGGACTCAAATAATCTGAGACTGTATTTGACTGAGTTCCTAGTCCCCTCATGGTGCACAGAGGCTCATCTGCTCTGCATGCAATCATCCAGTTTATTGGATTAGCTCTTCTTTTAAATATGTATGTAATAACAGGTTTATTGAACGATAACTCTTGCAATAAAATTTACCCTCTTAGGACATACAATTTGGTACTTTCTAGTGTATGTGCCAGGTTTTATAGCCACTATTACAATCTATAATATTTTCAGAATCACCCCAAAAGAAATCCCACATTCATTAGTTATCACACTCTGTTCCTCCTTCCCCAGGCCCTGGAAACTGCTAATATAGTTCGTGTGTGTATAGATTTGCTATTCTGGGACATATTCATCAGAACCATATGATATATGGCGTTTTGGGGCTGACTTTTTTTCATTTAGTATAATGTGTGCAAGGCTTATCCTCCCTGTAGCATATATCAATACTTCATACCCTTTTCCTATTTTAAATATTTTAAAAGCTCAGTAGTATCCCAAGAAGTCAGAGTTAGGAAGACACTGCCATTTGCACTACTAAATCACTAAGCAAGCCATGCTGTCATTGCACAAAGCCTGTATTTTAAGGAGAAAAGAGTTAGTTCATTTGGAAAGACTTCTGATTCTGATGCATGTGTTTGAGAGGGGTAGATGAAAGGGTCCCCTTTCTGGTAATCCCTATGAAGCCTGATGGGCAGATGCCATGTCCTCCTAATAATCTCTTGGAGTTTTTCATCTCATTGAAGAAAATAGCTAGGGAACTTTTTATAAAGACAATAGTCTCAGGAATTTATTCACAGTTTCTCTAAACAATTAATACATCTGAGAAGGTGGGGGGGACCAGCAGGTAGCGTGGTGGTTGAGGCGCTGGACACTCCTACGTGACTGACCATAGTTCGAGTCTCAGGCCGGGTGATTTGCTTTTTCACTTTCTCTCTCTCTCTCTCTCTGTGTGTGTGTGTGTGTGTGTGTGTGTCTTGGTAAAATTTATCTCTCTCTCTCTCTGTGTGTGTGTTTCTCTTAGTAAAATTAAAATAACTGAATAAATAAAATAAATAATTATTTTTTAAAAATCTGAGAAGGGAATGTTTAAAGGAGAAGCTACTCCAGAATTCAGAAGTGAAGCCATGTAGATCTGGGTCTTTTTATTATTGAGAGACTATTGATTACTGATTCACATTTATTGGTCTATGTATGTTTTTGATACTAATTCAGCCAAAGTAACTTGTACACATCCAGAAATTAGCTCATCTCGTATAGGTTTTCTAGTTTTTTGGCATATATTTACTTGTAGTTTTCTCATTATGTTTTGTATTTCTTATACATTGCTTGTAATATCATCAGCTTTGTTACTGATTTTAATCTAGCTGGTTCTTCCCCCCTCCTCTCTTTTTTTAAGAGAGATCTTTGCTATAGGGCTTGTATGCTTGCTGAAGAGACAGAGAAACAGAAAATAAGAAATTTCTCCCCAGGGGGGATGCCCATACCACAATCCCTTCTCCTCCATTCATCTCACAGGATTTTGGGCATGCATGCACATGTGCACAGTGTGAGTTGTTTTCTTTTTCTTTTTCTTTATCTTCTTGGAGAAATTTTTGCTATAGAATGTGTGTGCTTGCTGGCAAGATAGAGACAGACAGAAAGACAGAAATCAAGAAATCACTGACAGATAGATAGATAGATAGACAGATATAGAGATATATACACAAACACACACATAGATAGATAATCACTCTTAAATTATTTGAATGGCATTTTCAGGAATTTCTAGTTGAATACAGTCAAGAAAAAAAAGCACACCAACTCTGTCAGGAATAATCATCTTCTGCATGGATCTTTCTATGAGGACATATGAGTTAGAAACTCATCCTGATTCATATGAGTTTCCTTTTTTCCTCATGCTCTGGTTTACTTCAATACAATCATATTTTTACTGTAAAGGTCTGTATTGCATGGATGGTTTATCAGTTGAATCTTATTTGTCTTCGTACAGTAATTTATATTCTCTTGCCAGAATTTTTACAAGTCATTTCTCTTTTTTTCCCCTTTCTTTCTCACAGAATTATGACAAAATAAAAACATTAAAAAATACTATTCCAGGGACCAGCAGTTAGCATAATGGCTATGTCGCTGGACTCCCATGTAGTCGACCGTGGTTCGAGTCCCAGACTCGGTGGCTTAAACTCACGCCGGGTGCATGTGCATGCATGCCCAAGATCCCAAAAGGAGAATGGAGGAGAAGGGATTGCGGCGTGGCCATCTCCCCTGGGGGGGTGATTTCTCGCTTTCTGTCTCTCTGTCTTTCTCTGTCTGTCTAGCAAGCGCATGCACCCCATAGCAAAAACGTCTTAAAAAATACTATTCCATATTGGATACCTTTGAAAATTACATGATGTAGTGAAATATGTAAAAGATATATAAAGCAATGCTTTTAAAAGCACTATCTCAGGGAACCAGCAGTTAGCATAATGGCTATGTTGCTGGATTCCCATGTAGTCGACTGTGGTTTGCGTCCCGGACCTGGTGGCTTAAAACTCACACTGGGCGCATGTGCGTGCGTGCCCAAGATCCCGAGAGGAGAATGGAGGAGAAGGGATTGTGGCGTGACCATCCCCCCTGGGGGATGATTTCTCGCTTTCTGTCTGTCTGTCTCTCTCTGTCTGTCTGGCGAGCGCACGTGTCCTATAGTAAAAACCTCTCCAAAAAAAAAAAAAAAAAAGCACTATCTCAAATAACTATTTAATTTTTAAAAGGTTTCTTTATAATTCTTATGACGTACAATTGTTATATACTTATTTGTTCAAAAATTAAGTTTGCATTAATCCTGTGTACATCTGTATTCATTTTAAAACTTTATCAAAAATTGAAAAGAATAAAGAGATAACTTATAATCCCCGCCCCCCAAATTCATAGCTTTTAACTCAAGTGAGGTAAAAGGACTTGATAACAACCCAATTCAGGCAAAAGAGAAATCAGTTATTTGGTTATTCTGAAAAAATATGTATTTTCAGAGAAAGTATCATATTTTATTTACTTATTGCTTTTTTATAACTTAATGAGTGTTCTTTAGTACAATATATTTTAAAGGTGATCAATAGACTGTTTCTTTTCACTTGATAATTTGTTTAATTTAGTATAATTCTAAACTTAAAAATCTTCATGTATTATATGTGTAAATCCATTGCCACCTTTATTATTATTATTATTATTATTATTGATGTTCAAATTATTTTACCTTTGGGCATGAGGAGCTCTACAATTTATCCATAAGTTAACCCTGAATTATTCATGACAGCATCCGTACTTATGAAATGGTAGTATGGTCCCCAATCAATCTGTTCATATTTTTGCCAAAAACACAGATTCAGCCCATCTCCATAGAGCTCTGATCTGTTTCTGTAGATTAAGATGTTTAGAGACAATGCTCTAAATGTTGGGGGTACTCATTGTTAATGGATTCATGTTTGTAGGCCTTAATGGTGGAGCTATAAAAATACACTCATTTTTACATGGAATAGATACTTAAGAAACCTAAGTTCATACTTGCATTTCCAATTCAAATTTAGAATTACTGAGCTTTTGCTTCTTTAATTCTATACTTCTCTTTTTCTTTTGCATTGATGTTTACACCAAAAGTTGAGAAACTTGGATCTTAATAATGCTGATGCAATTATTTTATTTATTTATTTATTTTGGAGAGGTTTTTGCTATAGGGCACGTGCACTTGCCAGAAAGACAGAGATATACAGAGAGATAGAAAGTGAGAAATCACTCCCCAGGGGAAATGGCCACACCACAATCCCTTCTCCTCCATTCTCCTCTGGGATCTTGGGCACACATGCACATGCGCCCAGCGTGAGTTTAAGTCACCGGGTCCAGGACTCAAACCACGGCCAGCTACAGGGGGAGTTCAGCGATATAGCCATTATGCTAACTGCTGGTCCTGATGTAATTATTTTTGTTACCTTAAAAATACAGTTTTATAATATCAATGCCAACGTGATTAGTCTTTTTATTGGGAAGGACACATTTGCCCTACTAAGTCTCAGTAAATCTAATTACTATGTTTAAAACTCACTTGACAGGATTTCTTTCTCTATGCATAAGCCAAATGGATAAATAAGAAGGTTTATTTGTTTCATTTGACTTACAACTTTAGGCGGTTATTTGCAATTCATTCTGACTTACTCATATTTTATGATTATGTAAAATAATTTACATGAAATCCACAAACATGCTCTATTAGGAGAAATGTTGCTTGTATCCCTATTCCTGACACCCACTTTCTCACTTTTCTCTGTATGGAATATTGACTTGTGTTGCTTTTATTTATCCTTTCAATTTTAAATTCAACCACACAGAAATATATACATACCTCCCTCCCTTTGTAGATGTGTAATTTCATCTTGTGTGCATCCTATATGCATTTTCTTCACCTTGTCTTTTTCAATTAACAAGCATTTTCCTTTTCCTTTTTCTATGATAGTGTTTGAGTGTGCACATTGGACAGAGAATAAAAGGGAGAGGGAGAAGAAAAAACAGGAAGAGAGAGACAGCAGTACTCTCAATAGGATGTTTTCATCCTGTGATCCTCCTTCCCCAAACCCTCAGTTTCTCAGGATCCTGCGTACCTGATCACACCCTTGTGTGTTTCCAGACCACCAAGGGATCAGAACCCATGGCTGACCATTGGGCTTCCAGACTTTCAAGGCAATTGCGCTACCTCTGTACCACTGCAGCTGAATCTCCCTTAAAAACCTTGGCTGTTGTGATACAGTATATAGAGATATTTCATTTTGTGTTTTACAGTAGCACAATACTCTATTGCGGATGTATTATATAGTCTATTAGTGATGCAGGTGGAAATTTAAATTATATCCAGGTTGTTGGTTTGTTTACACATACCTGGCTACTATACACTGTACCAGAATGAAAGGCCCTGATTATACGCCACTTTCACTTTCAGCAATATATATTTCAGGATAGATTCTTGGAAATCAGTTCGCTGTGTCAGACCCTAATGGTTGTGTAATCTCACTAAATGTTGCCAAAGTGCCTTTCACAGGGGTTGTAACATCTTGCATACTGAACAACAGGGTCTATGAGTGCCAGTTTCTCCAGGATCTCATGAATGGGCTGTGCTGTCAAACTTTGGATTTTTGCCAATTGGATAAATGAAAAATGGTATGGCATAATTTAATTTTTCTTTCTCTTTATATGCCATGCAAATTTTTGATAGAATCTTATTGTAAGCACCAACAGTGGGTTATTTAAGTCAAACTTGGCAATCAAAGAAAACTGTATAAAAATAAAGAAATATGACCTAATTTTAAGTGTGTATTTGTAAGGATGATTTCTAGCATACTTTGGAACCAATTGTAATTTTCAAAAACAGAAGTCTATTATTTATATAGAAACATTAAAGGAGAAATGCACTTTATTAAAAGGCATTTCTTTTTAGAGGATACTTACCCAAAGTACAATACGTATTTTTGAAAAACAAGTGATGTCATCTGATAACTTAAACATTTACAAAAGCTGTTACAGATAGGACATAGCATTGTTACACAATGTATACTTACTGGAGGCTGGAGGATTATGGCATTGAGAGAATAATAGGTAAAGAATACTATGTCCTAATTCTGCAAGACAATGGGATAATGCATGAAGATTTTCTGTTTTGTAATTGTCAGTATGATTATTATTATAATTACTAGTCATCTTACTATTTACTGTATGGATAATATTTGTGTGTTTTAGAATGTGGAATTACATATGATCACAGAATTGTTCTAATTTACTCTGACAAAAAAAATAAGTATTTCAATTCTGCTGAAGATTGTGTGATCTGGGTTTTCCTCAGACCACTGTCCTGTGCTATTCTATAAGCATTTCAAGCTGGGTATTGATTTGCACTATTTCCTTTCATACTTGAAAATTCAGTCAGGGTATGTTCAGACCAAAGCACAGATCTCTAAGGAAAACCATGGAAATATTGAGTGGAAGATCTGCCTGGGCTTGACTCAGTGGGTCAGGGGCCATTGTTCACTTTCAACACTATATTTACCTGGAGGAGCTATATGTGATTCCAGCAGGAGCAGTAGCTTTTGCAGTGTGTAGCTATATCACATTGGGTTTAGAATCCTGATTTTCTCATTAGTCATTCTCTCTTTATGAGAAAAGCCTTAAATTCACTAACTCGCTTTGACAGACCAATTGGCTTTTAACAGCTGTATGCATAACCAGATACCCCGCTTTACCGTCAGGGCTTTTCATTTGAATCATATTACCAAATATGATACCTCTGTCAATGGCTTCATGTTTCTAACACTGCTGGAAAAGTTCTTGGCTATGTATCCATCAGTCTCACTATGGCTGGTCTATATGATGTGTACAGTGGTCTGGCAGGGCATTTAACTGGAGATGGCTGTGTTTATTTGTGTTTGTTTGTTTGTTTGCCTCTTTCTTACTATTTTGTGCCTCAGTGTTCTTGATATCCTTTTATTATGTTTTTTTTTTAATTGTACATGTGCTCACTTGAAAGGAGAAAGAGAACCCTAAGTGGGGCATGATCATATATGATCATGTTGCAATATTCCTTCCACTGTTTCTCCATCCCACCAAGACTTGGGGTGTATACACACACACACACACACACACACACACACACACACGCTCAGTGTGTTTTTTAAATCACTAGGGCTAGGACTCAAACTCCAGTGGGCCACATAGGATCTGACTTCCTGTATGCAATGCCTGACCACTGTGAAGAAAGGCCAATCCATCCTTGACATTTTCTCAATTCTTGGGACCAGCAGATGGTGTAATGGTTAGGTCTCTGGACTCTCACGTAGTTGACTACGGTTCAAGTCCTGGATCCAATGGCTTAAACTAACACTGTGGGTACATTTTGCTTGCATGATGAAAATTCCAAGAGGAGAATGGAGGAGAAAGGATTGCAGCATGGCCATACCCCCCGAGGGGTGATTACTCCTTTCTGTCTCTCTTTCTATCCAGTGAGTGCACAATCCCTATAGCAAAAATCTCTATCTAAAAGAAAGAAAACATTTTCTCAATTTGTTTCTTTTCTAAATTTAATTTCTGATTTTACGACTATGATATTGCACAAAGTATAGTTAGGCCTCATGGTTTTCATTGAGGTTAAAATAAAGAAAAAGCAATAGTAGCCCCTACCTCATGCTAACTCTGTGTTAGACACTTGACATTCACCCTAGCAATTAATTCTCCAAATAATTTGAAAAACTGATCATTTTCATCCCTATTTTACAAGTCAGGAAATAGAAGCTCGAGGAAGGGAGTTGCTTCAGGTCACTTAGCTGATGAGGATGTAGAAGTGATTTTCAAACATTCATGTACCATTTATGAGAGTTTGCGCTTAAAGTAATCTTTGAATCTAAACATTTATATTGAATAAAGAAGGCCTTATTTGTTCAGAAAACAAAACAAAAACAATAATTTTTGCTTTAGTTCTAAAGACAGAAAAAAAACCCAAAATCTCCCTTCTCAGCTGTCGTCACCCCTTATCACCAGTATTAGGTGCCAGAAAAATTGTTGGATATTTTTTCTTTTTAGAAATGTTATACGAAGACCTTTAACTTACTGTATTCTTTGGAAGAATCTAAAAATGAATTTCCTGTGAATTAGTATGCAGTTTGAATTATTTCCCAGTGTTTCTACATTCGTGCCAATTCTCTATTTCACCAGACATTAAACATTGCATTCAGCTTTCATATGCAGTATTTCAGGAAGGTAGTATACATAGATGGGGTATAAAATATATATTTTGTGGCAGTGTTTGTCTAAATGGACTCCCCAGTCTTTCCCCTGAGCCCTGGATCAGTGGTAATGTCTCTGGAGTGGCCTGTAGAACGATCATTTCATTGGCAGTGACATTACATGTCCCAAAACTTGGCTTCAAAATTGTGTGGGGGGAAAACAAAAAGTACATAAACTACCCCTCCTTCAATTTTTCTACCATTGAGATCTCTATTTCTTTAGACTTCTCGCATGAGGTAACACACTCTTGAGCCAACTTTAAATATTTTTCTAACATTACTCTAGTTTTTGTGTGTAAAAACTTTGGAAAAGATGGATGGATAGAGCACAAGTGGACTGTAAGTAGAAATGATTAAATCATTGAGCGGGTTGCTACTTAGCACTGTTATTAGAGGAAATAACTCAGTTTTTCCTGAATTATTATGATCTTAGGAGACAATATTTTTATCTTCCGTTATTTAGTGTACAATGTTTTGGGGTCTTTTCAACCTGCTTACTTTTTCACAAGGTTATGACTATCCTTATCACGTATGTTTCTCAAGTTCTCTTTTCTAGGTCAACTCCTGACTCCGGGTATAAACTACAAGGAGCTCTCAGGTGTGCACAAACCTCCCAGCTGGTAATCCCTTTCCTTCCCTGTCATCTCAGTCTCCACCACTGTCCATGACGAGCTGTCTGCAGGTGCCACAGTGTTCTGAAGTGGCACATGACACTATCGACCTGGTCTGCAATGTGGCAAGCTGAGGTCTCTCTGATCTCTTTCTTTCTCTCTCACCCTCATAATTCATTAGCAGTTACTATCTATGGATACCATCTAGACTTTTCTCTCTCATTCTCTCCACTCACTTGGTCATTAACATTGTGCAAGTTGTAATTAACATAGAGAGAAATGTTAAATAACTATTTATTTAATTTTATTACTGTCATTATTTTTAAATTTGCTGTAATGCACAGACACTCACCAGAGAGAGACAGAGAGAGAGAGAGAGAGAGGACAGGTCAAATGCAAGTCACCAGGTCAGAGACTTGAACCACCTTTGGCCATGTGGGAGCTCAGCACCTTAATCATCATGCCACCTGCTGACCCCGTAGTGAGAAACTTTTAGGTGACCTCACACAATCATTTCTTTTTATGGCTTTGTGGCAGGCACATCTCCCATCCAACTCTATACTCAAGTTCCTAAACTCATTAGATCCATAACAATCATGTGTCCATGAATCTATAATCCTGTGTTCTACTAAATATTATTCACACTCCTTTTCCTAAAAACCCAATTGTCTACAATCTAAGTCAGTCTGGAATTTTCACTTGTATCTCTTCACAAACTGTCTTCATCCAAAGTACACCACTCGTTCTCCATCTTCTAAAAATTACACTATCTTAATTCCTTGGTGTGTTTCTTGTTTTAATGCAATAGTGTCATCATTAGAAAAAATACACTCATTCTTTAACACCCAACTTCATAAAGTCATCTTTGCTACCTCAGTGGAAGAGCCCTATCTCCTCCTAGAAATCTCACTAGTCTACATGAGGCCCGTGATTGTATCTTGAAACAACTTGTATGCTAACTCCTGTAGCTGGAAGAAGATTCTTGAGAGGAAGGACAAAATACTTATCTGTCTTTACATTCTCTTCCGTCTTCAGTTCAGTCATTGAAATAGAGTAACTTAATATTTGTTGAATAAATGAATATGTTGTGAAAAGCTGCAATACAATTGCCAAATCCCCAAATTGCAAGGCTTCTTCTATAAAATGGTATTTTTCTTCTAAACATCAAATTTGGGTTTCATTTGTAAAGATTTATCTGATGAGCTGAGCTGTGTCCCCCTAAAATTCCTATGTTAACCTATTAACCCCAAGTTCCTCATAATGTGACTGCTTGGGGGCAATAGAGCTTATTAAGAGGGGATTAAATCATGATGAGGCCGTCAGAGTGGGCCCTAATCTAAACTAACTGATGTTCTTACAAGAGGAAAAAATTAGGATGCACAGACACACTAGGGATGTGACAGAAGAAAGCCCATGTGAGGACACAGTGAAAAGGCATCTATATGTCAGAGAGAGAGGCCTCTGAAGAAACTGAACCTGTCACAACCTTGATTTTGGGTATTTTGTCTCCAGAACAGTGACAAAATGGATTTCTGTTGTTTATGCCACTCATTTTATGGCATTTTGTTATGACAGACCTTACAGATAAATACACTGCACATCTATAATTCTAATGATAATTAGAAAAATAAAATAAAATTTGGGAGCTGGAGCCAGCAGGGGGCATGATGTTTAAGGCACTGGATCCCACGTAGCCAACTAGATTAGAGTCTCAGATCCAGCAGCTTGAAAATCACACGGGGCACGTGTGTGCATCCCCAAACTCCTGCAAAGAGAACGGAAAAGAAAGTACTGTGGCATGGCCACGTCCCCCAAGGGTGACTTCTTACTTTTCCTCTCTCTTTCCAGTGAGTACATGCACCCTAAAAAAGTTGGGGAGCCAATTCTTTACAACATTAGAGTTTGTCTACCCCATAGAATATGCTTTACTAGTTAGTATTTATTCTATAACATCATCCATGATTTGGTAGCCCAATGGTTCCAAACATTTCTGCAAAACATATGGAGTTCTTCTCCAGAACAGCAGCACAGCAAAAAAACACTCTCCTTTCTCCAATAGGACATTTTTTACTCATGCACTTTTATCAGTTTTAAAAATATATAGTGCCGGGGTCCAGCCTCGGCGTGGGTGGGTTATTTTGACGGAGGCGGCGCTGAAAAGAAGACTAAGGCCTCGATGCTTTTCATGCACGTCCTTAGCCGGACACTCCCAAAGATCGCTCTCTGAGGAGTGACAACTGCTAGGAATCATTGTGCCTTTTTATTGAAAATGGGATACATGCAAGTAAATGGGTGAGGGGCAGTAAAAGATTTACTCTAAGGAACAGGGTATACAAAGCATGGAAGCAATAATTATAAAACATGCTGTTTGTCTTGTTAGCTTAGGCAAAGTCAATTACAGTTTTTAGGATGAAGAAGTCCATTTGTCTGCTGTATTTTTTTCTTGGATTTTGATTACTGGGAAGAGTCTTTTGAAGAGGGGGCTTGCAGGATGTTTGACAACTTCAGTCCCGGGCCAGGGCGATAACGTTGCTGGTTACAATGAC
>NW_006159832.1:1931127-1971068 GCF_000334495.1 Tupaia belangeri chinensis | reverse complement strand
TTATTTATTATAAAATGTGTCATTCTAGGAAAGAGAGTCAGGTAAGTCAACTTTCTTTCAATGATGTGAGAATAAGGTAGGAGAGATACACTCAAAAACTTCTTGTATACTTTTCCAGAATTAATTCTGTATGCTATTATCTTTGTGCCACAGATGGATCTATGAATCATAAAAATTAAAAGTATTTGGGGTAGAAGGTGAGACACTATAGACTTGTCGGGATTAAGAGAGTGACAGGAAGTACTTTATTTTGTACTACTTCTACGCGTGTGTCAGAGAGTCAGTTTCTGTTCATTCAAAATAGAGTAAGAACCCTGACCACAAAAATTTCAAAACCAAATGAATCGTGCAAAAGTGAAAATAAGTCATTTTAATGAAAAATAATTAGCACTTTTTAAAGTTTTTTTTTTCATTTTTTAATATTTCATGACAAGAAGTACATACAGAGATAGACAGAAGCACCTTCAATGAGGTCATAGCACATCCTAATCCCCTTTCCTCAGCCCTCCAGCTGCTCAAGACCTTGGGTACCTGTGCACATGCCTGGTGTGTTCTCAGGCTGCCTCTAGGATTCAAACCACGCACCACCTAGACTGGGACTAAGTGCTTTAATAGAGATGAAAATAAAGCTTCTGAGGGTCCAGAAAAGACAGCATCTAACAGTATCCAAAGATCAGGAAAGGCTTTACTAATTTCTTAAACATACGAATTAATTGAGCATCTGACTGGAGCCAAGTACTGAGTATTATCCATTTACTTCACTTAATCCTCCCAGCCCAGTGATATAGGGCCTATTATTCTGCCTATTTTATGGATAAAACTAAAGCAAAAAGAGGATGAACTTGCCCCAAACACCACAACCTGGGAATATGACTCTTAACCACTCTGCTATTCTGCCCTTAATTGTATAAGGCAATATCCTAAAGCAGTTGTAGTCCCTACATACTGACATGAACAGCATCAGTAAAAGGTCTTGGGGAACCTGAAACACGAAATCTGAAACTCTATAAGTGCCTCATACTAAGAAAATTCCCCATAAATTTGACTTTTATAAAACCTTAGAACTTTTATGTGTTCCCGCAGAATCCTACTGTCTAAAAGGTTGAGAATTAAGTGAACTGATTTTTTTCAACTATGAAACTGACCAATATTGGTGTTGGGGCCATTTATTTTTCATTTTATATAGGGACCTGAGGTCAAATCTCAAGTTTTCCATTAACCAGTGTGGGGGACAGTGTAAATCAGTTCACCTCTCTCAACCTCAGTTTCTTCATCTTACATGATGGGTGCTGACAGTAACTATGCACGTGTGGTAGCCATGACATTTGATGCTACTTTTAAAAAATGTTTAGATGTCTGTTTTTTGTTTGTTTGTTTGTTACACATTTTGTTTTTATCCCAGTACTTCATAGGGGGCTCCACTGGAAACAAATTGTGCCATGCCAGAAAAAATAACTCTCATATCACCTGGTTTCATAAATATTAGCAAAATTGTCAATAAATGCTGACGAAACTGCTAGCCAGCAACATAAAATGGCAAAGGAAGGATGGAGACTTTTTACTGAAGTTTCACTTCATCTGTTTTTACAGGATTGATGTTCACAAGTCTAGAGTATCACAATGAGGACTAACTGACTGGTTAGTTAAGAAAACACTAACCAGGGGCCAGCAGATGGCATGGTGGTTAAGGTGCTAGACTCCCACTTGGCCAACCGTGGTTCAAGTCGTGATCCTGGCAGATGACTTTCTCTCTTTCTCTCTCTCTCTCTCTCTCCCCGCCCTCTCTCTCCCTGGAAAGCACATGTAACTTGTAGCAAATTAAATAATATTAATAAATAAAATACAATTAATTAAAAGGGAGAACTAACCAGTGAAAGAATGGCTTCTAAAGAATTTACTGCCACACTCAATAAAGATGGTCTGGGTGTGAAACCAATGTGTTGAATGGGGCACTCTCTAGTGTTTAACCAACTTAAATGAATATGTGGCATTTTCTTATTACATTTTAATTTACGACTGCTTCATGATACGTGATGTGAACATCTTTTCATGTGACTATGATTATTTGACTTCTGTTTATCTTCCTGGGTAAAGTATCTGTTCAGAACTTTAACTATGCTTTTATTAGTTTGCTTACTAATAGTTGTGTTTTAATTTTATTTACATATTTTCAACACAATTTCTTTACTGGAAAAGTATGTTGCCAATATTTCTCCCAGTCTGTGGATTACTTTTTATTCTTTAAACATTGTTTTTGCTGGAATAGAATTTTTAATTTAATTTAAACCAGATAACCAATTGTTTTTTTCTCTAAGTCATACCTTTGATGATCTAAAAAGTCATGACTAAATGCAAGGACCTCTAAATTTTCTGCTACATTATCTTCTCAGAGTTTTATAGTCTCGCATTTTATATTTAAGTCTATGATCTATCCTGTGTCGTGTTTTCTGAGAGGTATAAATTCAAGTTACAGATTATTATTATTGTGCATGTGGATGTGCAGGTGTTATTGAAATCAAGTGTGGGTGGGTGGGGCAGAATGAAGAAATATTTAACAGACAAAAGAATGTAAGGTTCTGTTAAAAAAACTGTAATGTTTTATAAAAATAAACTATTTTTATCTTTAAAAATCAGTTACAATATTTACAAAAAACTCTGATAGTTATGTGTAGTTAACTTTTTAGTTGTAATTTAACATAAAAATTGAAATTGTCTTCTTGTTAATAAATTGAGATCAACAGATGATATTTTAAAAATTACTTAGAAGACTTTAGAGGATAACAGAATAAAAATATATATGTCAATATACCTATCTATCTATCCATCTATCTATATATAAATCTCCAAAAAGAAATAAATATGTATGCCTTATTTATGCTTTTTAAAATACATTCATGTACTCTATGTCTAGCTTTCAACTAGAATGTATGACAATGTACCCTTTAAAATTCATTTTAGGGCATAAATCACCGTCACGTATTTGATTCAGTCGGTAATTTTGGAGGAGCTCAGAGAACTAGTGCTCACTTGCAGAGAAAATACTTGAACTCGGCTGCTTGTAACATTAATATTTCATTATTTCCCCAAATAGGAAAATTGAATAAAATAAGCAGCAAGGAATCAGAGGTATCACATTGATATTTAGCTTTCACTTCTAATTAAGAAAAAATACTTGAGAACTTTAAATTTATAAGATGTCATCCATTATACATAGGCATATGTTAAATTTATTTTACTCAATAGTTATGCATTACACACATAATTACCTGAATACAAACACACATTTAAGCCATGTGTATGCTCGTATGTTCTTGCATAAGCAAGCATGTGTGTGTGTGTGTGTGCATTATGATTATATAAAAATTGTTTTTTAATAGGGAACATCATACAGAGACAGCATGGATTTTGCAGTCAAATGAAACTTTCTTTTTAGAGATTTTTGCCATAGGGCGCATGTGCTCACTGGAGAGAGACAGAAACAGTGAGAGGGAAAGTGAGAACCCACCCCCCCCAGGGGAGGATGACTGTACCACAGTCTCTTCTCCATTTTCCTCCTGAGATTTTGGGTATGCATGCACACATGCCTGGTGTGATTTTTAAGCCACCAGGTCCAGGACTTGAACCACAGTTGGCCATGTGGGAGCTCAGTGTTGTAACTACTACACTATCTCCTGGCCGAAAATGAACCACTTTTTTTTAAAAAAATTGTATTTGCAGATAATAGTTGTGCAAACCTGGACAGCTGAGTTCTATTGGCTTAGCTAGAAGGTAAAAGATAGTTTAGAGTTACTTCACAGTATTATTATAAATATAAAAAAAAAAATTCCAGTGTGACTCAACAGTTTCTAACATCAGACCTCTATTTTCATGTGTGATTTCTCCCTCGCTTTCCTCCATTATCTAATTTTACTCCCATCAGTCCTCTAAAAGTAAATTCCTCGCACATAGCCTGCATCCCCTGCTGATAGCCCCCCACTGGTTCCGCTGTTCACAGTTGTTTCTCCAGACACTGTGCTTACCACCACTGCTTCCTTGCAGTCTACTCACCTACTCTGTCTCTCCCACTGACTTTTCAGTGGTAAGTTACTCCCCAAAACTTTCTGAAGTTCATTGAAGACTTGTTCCAGTGAAATCCAGTGCCTGCTTTTCAGTGTGTAAGGTTCTCTGATACCTTTGACCCTACTCGGACTAGCCCATAACCCTCTGGATTTACTCCTGCATGGTCCCCTCAGTGTTTGTTTCAGGCTTTACTACTCTAAGCCCTTGGCATTAAGTGGTGCTGGTGCTTCAGGGAGCTACAAAAAGACACTAACCTATGTTAATAAGCCATTTATAACTCACTTTTGCAATGGTAGATTTCAAGTCTGGTGTTTCTTTTAATCTAGCACCAAGAGTAGAGCAAACACTTATGGTCACAGTCTTCTGTATTGCTCTTTAGTGCTCAACTGGAAACTGATCTTTCTTTTGTTTTCTTTTTTAAAGAATTATTTTATTTAACTTTATTTATTTATTTATTTATTTTCATTTAAATTTGACCAGAGATGGACAGAGTAAGGGAGCGAGAAATGGAAAGTGAGAAAGCAAGCCACCATGTCCAGGACTCAAACCATAGTCAGCCATGTGGGAGTCCAGCTCCCTTAACCACAGCACTACCTGCCAGCCCCTCCTACTTGTTACTTTTTCCTTGGTGTGTTAATATAACTCAAGTTTTTTTCTACTCTGACTATTCATAATGGTTAAATTTTATGTGTCATGTTGACGGGTCTAGAAGGTACCCTGATAACTGGGAAAATGTTACATACGGATATGTCTGTGAGGATGTTTCTGGTAGCAGCTAACATTTGAATTAGTAAATTGAGTGAGGATGATTTTCCTTCCTTAATGTGGATGAGTGCTGTGCAACTGTGGAGAGCTCACACAGAACAAAAGGGAGAGGACAGGTGGATTTGCTTTCTACTTCAGCTTGTGTATCCATCTACTCCTGCCTTGGATTCTCAAGCTTTCAGGCTCAGATTAAGACTCTCTAGGACCATCAGCTCCCATCACTTTCAGGTATTTGACATCAGACTGAATGGCACAACTGGCTTTCCTAGTTCTCCAGCCTGCCCACAGCATAGCAGGGGCTTCTCAGCCTTCATAAGCATGTGAGCAGTTCCCATGATACATCTTATCATCTATTGGCTCTTTCTCCAGAGATGTCATTCTCAGGATTCTGAGACACCTCATCCGGCCACATGAAGTAAGCGTCTCTTTGTTTGCAGTATGCTTTTAACCATATGGTATTACCACACATCTTCCTTGAGCCCCAAACTTGTACATGAACTTTCTTTGGCATTTGCCTAATTATACATTTCATAGTGACTTAGAATGCAGCATATGAATCCTCTTCATTAGTTTTAAAATTACTCCATCAAAGCTGGTTTTCCCTGTGTCGCAATTACTACCTATCCCATTTATCAGGAAGTTCTGGTTCTTCCCATGGTAGCTCTCTCCCCATGGTTGCACCCTTAAGTGTGGGCGTTGCTATTTGCATGTGATTTACTATAAAAGTCTCATGACTGGGCTTTTCTCTTTTCAATCCATTTTCATACTGCCACAGCAGTCAGCTTTCTAAATCAAATTCCTAAAAATATGACTCCTGTTTTAAATTTTCAAATGGTTTTTAAAGTACAACTCCTTAGCATAATATTTTTTTTAAAAAATAAACCTTCATTAAATGTATCAGCCCACATCTCTCGCCCTTTTCAGCAGACCACACATACTCTCTGCTCTAGGTGTACTGAACTATCTTTAAATCCTCAAATAAACCATCACCTCTAAATGAAGCCTGCTTCATTCAATATTATTTCTCCACAATTAAAAAAATATATTTGGCATATTATACTTAATGAGTGCTTGTAAAATGACTGACTGAATTCTGTATGAGAAATGGGGGGAAAATAATCTTATCTACAGTGGAACCTGTAAACAGGATATTCAGACATAATTTTGAATGAAAGGTGTGTTCTAAAAATTCAAGTTTCAAAACAAAAAAAGAGATAGATAAGGTGACATAGGAGACCCAGAAGTGGTTAGGTTTTCTTGTTGTTATCGTCTCGGGATTGGGCCATATATCCCAGCAGAAATCTGAACACTAATTTAGTCATGACAACATAAAAGCCTAGAAAACAATTTTGTTTTCGGTCTGGAAAACAAAGGAAGGATAATTACATTTATTGAGCAAAGGTAGACCAGGCATTCCCAAGTAATCCACTACCCCCCGTATAAAACATTGTGGATGATAGCCAAGCCTTGTAATGTATGAAATAAAAGTCACAGTGTGAAGAAAGAATTGGAAATTATTCCTAGTTTATTTCCTTCAGTGATGATAACTGTTTTGAATAGAGGTGAATGTCTAGGATTGGAGATTCCTACAAGAACTGGTGTTAAGTCTAATATAGCCCCATCAAAAATTGGTATTTAATAAAAATAGTGTACCGAGTACAAAAATGAATAATTATTTTTATGAAAGCCATCGAGAGAGACACATTTCTCTGTTTACTCATGCATAAGTCTCCTCTTTATTTTGGTATCACCCTGAAAAACAAACACTGCCTTTTCTGTGGTTGTTTAGTGATATTTATGGTGTTCATCTTGGTGCACAGTCTCTTACTTTGTCATGCTCTAACATCCCAACTTTCACATAAATATAAAATCAAGGTAATTGTATTTATATAAAGCAAGCGATAAGCCCTCAGAATGGAAATGTCATACACAAGAAAAAACGAATACCTTTCCTTTCACACAGATTCCAAGGCACAAGCTTTTCTTTTTAGATATATAATTAAAAATGATTTGATTAGTAATTGATGCAAATGGTGCTTTTTTTTCCCACCCAGACTGATTTTATAAATCACTGCAATTAGGTGTTTGAGTTTTACATCTACCTGTCTACAAAGCGTTTTTGTTTTTTAATTGATCCCTACTTGTCAGTGTGATTACAGCACTATTTGAAAGCAGTCGCATTCCCAGGTGCCCTGCTCTCACTGCACGTGAAATCACGCGACATCTTGATATATTAGAAGCACACCTCATTGATCTTGGAAGGATATGTGATGTGGAGATGAGGCGAAGCACTTCTTTGGACTTAAAAAAAAAATCTTGAATCTTGTTACCCCCACATTGAACCCCTGTAAATTAATTTTTCATGAAGTCTTAAAATATAATTTTGTATTTTAAAAATATTTCATTTTATTAATTGTAATTATTATTACTTAATTTGCTATTGGGCACATGTGCTCACCAATAAAAGACAGGAAGAGAGAGAGAGAGGCAGAGAGAGAGAGATAGGGAAAGTGAGAAAGCAAGCCCCTAGGTCTGGGATTCAACCACACCTAGCCATGTGGAAGTCCACTACCTCAACCATCACCCCACCTGTTGGCTCCCATCATATTTTATTTTCAATAAAATATATTATGAATATGTATATTATGAATAATTAAGTAAATTCTGGTGTCTTTTTATACTCATTCATTTTTTAAGCTTCATAAAACTTTGTTAAACTTGCTTAAATGAACTTTACTATAAAATAAATGGTCATTAAAAAAATCTCATCCCATCCCAACTATCCTCCTTGCACAGACTACATCAAGGGGAACCCACCCTCTGGCTGGAAATCTGAACATCTTCCTATCAGGTGATAACTGCACCAGCTTTCCAAATGCCAACAATGGGAAAAGGGAAGACTGAGGATCCAGGATCCCTTGAGGAAAAGGGGAAGAAACGAGAAACCAGTCTAGAAATTATAAAAGGAAACTCTTTGTGTTCTAAAAGTGTATACTAACTAATCAAATACTAACATTACCTTTCTAAGTGAGGACTCTTTCAACTCACTTTCTTATGCTGTTTTAATTTTTGTTAAATAGGCTTCTTGTGAATACCACTCTTCCAATAACTATTCCATCTATGTGGAGTTTTGCAGTCCCTAACTACCCAAGGAAAACAAACAGTCATGCTTAAGTCTTTTGTATCAAATGATGTTGGACCTTTCAGTACCTACAGAAATACATGAGCCAATGTGAAAGAGTCATTTACACCTCACTTTTGCAATGGTAGATTTTAAGTCTGGTGTTTCTATTCATCTAGTACCAAGAGTGGAGCAAAACATGACTGTCACAGTAGGAAGGTAGGAACTAGTAGTTTCCAACTGAGCAAACATGTGCCAACCAAAATTTGGGAGTGTGTAGGATACAGAAGTATCCCTCGCTAGTACTACATACTCCCAAATTTTGGTTGACACATGTTTGCTCAGTTGGAAACTAACAGTTCCTACCTTTTATTTTGTGCTATGTGTGGCCATTTCTACTCAGGTCTCAGCAATAGAATGCCATGGAAGTGATATACATCACTTTCGTTTCCCCTCTTTAAAGGATATTGTATGACCAGCAGGTTGCGTGGTAGTTAAAGCACTGGACACCCCCACATGTCTGACAGTTCGAGTCCCAGACCTGGTAGCTTGATTTTCTCACTTTTTCTCTCTCTCTCTGGTCAAATTAAAATGAATGAATGAATAAATAAATAATTATTTTCAAAAAGAATAGTTTCCCCTTTTTCTTCTCATTTCCATGGGTGTTGTTTTCAGAGGCAACTTTGATCATGCAGAGGAGTTAACACGCTTTGTTACAGAAACCAAAAAAATGAAGGACCCTGATCCCTGAACTGCCCTCTAGGACTGTGTATCTCCATCAGCTTTGGATGCCTCACCTCTGAGCTAGTATCTGAAGAAGAGAAAATTAAGTAAAACTACTGTAATTTTTACGTCTCTTTTATGTATCAGCTAATCCTCTATTCTAACTATAAGATTAAGAATTAATTAAACATTTCAGGATATATTTTATTTCGTTTATTTCAAGCAGTTCTACAAGTCAGGTAACAAGAATGTGGATGACTTTTATCTAAGTGGTCGAATCAGAAATATTTGAAATCAGAAGGAATTCTAATAGATTATGGAGTCCAGGAAGGCAAATAGGCAATAATCTCTCCTCTCACCTTCTGTATTATCCTGCCCCAGTGTCAGATATTTAAAATCAATCTTAACAATTTTCCTTCTAAGACTAGAGGCAGCTTCATCATCTTTTTTGATGCTGGGCTCTATGCAAGCACCACCAATTGATTGCAGGAGGTACAGAAATGGAAAACTATTTGCTCTCCCCAAAATAGTTTTTTTTTTTTTTTTTTTTGAGAGATTTTCACTGTAGGGTGCGTGCGCTCGCCAGACAGAGAGAGACATAGAGACAGAAAGCGAGAAATCACCCCCAAGGGGGGATGGTCACGCCGCAATCCCTTCTCCATTCTCCTCTCGGGATCTTGGGCATGCACGTACATGCGCCTGGCATGAGTTTTAAGCCACCGGGTCCGGGACACAAACCGCGGTCGACTACGTGGGAGTCCAGCGGCATAGTCATTACGCTAACTGCTGGTTCCCCGTCCCCAAAATAGTTTGATCCCGTCATTTTACATAAGGGAAAATGGAGACCAAGAACTGAGCTTAGGTCCCTCAGTTTCTGAATACGAGTATGTCTAGCATTTCACAGATTCCATAAAAGAGAAACAAACCAAACAAAAGCTACCTAAATTAATAGTTGGAGCTCTAAAACCTTGCCTTTTGAAGTAGCTCTTGATAATATGTTTTCAAGACTAGATTTCCTTTTTGCAATGTTTTTGAATAGAATGTGATTATAATTACATGAAGAAACAACTGACCTAGGACTGACAACTTATACATGCCAATCTCAGAAATACAGTTCTATGTTACTAAAAATCAGATAACACATAGGCACGCTGTTTATATTTTAAATTAAACAGATGCAATGCCTATTCAATTTCTTTTTAAGAGAGGTGTTGTTTGTTTGTTTGTTGGTTTGTTTGCTATAGGGTACATGTGCTCACTAGAGACACAGAGAGAGAGGGAAGCCAAGCAATCGCCCCCCCCCCCAGGGGGAATGGCCACACTGCCATACCTTCTCCTCCATTTTCCTTTCAAGATCTTGGGCATGCATATACATGCGCCTGGCATGAGTTCAAGTTGCCAGGTCTGAGATTTGAACAGAGGTTGACTATGTGGAAGTCCAGTGACATAACCATTATGCCATCTGCTGGTCCCACTATTCACTTTCTTTGTAAAATACAACCTCTTGATTTTTCTTGGTTCCTCTGGCTTTGAAAACCTGTGTGTGGGTCACATACCATTTAGTCTGCTTCCCTCAGTTCTCCTCCCTACTAACTGGTATTATAACCCTTTCATATGGCTTATTTAAGAACTTCTCTTGTGTTACTGAGGGTTTCAGCTGATGGTAATACTTTAGTTTGCAGAAAAACAATGAACCTGACACTGAATATTGGCCATCCTGGGTGTTGGAATGATTTGAACTCACTATCTCTATGGGTTTCCCATAGGCTGACTCTCCTTGCAGTTTTGAGGAACCACCTTGTCACCCCTCCTTCATGACACTGCCTTTTGACTTGACATGTAGAACAATGTTGGACATGACACATCTCTGAATCTTATCGTTTAGCAACTGAGAAGATTCAGAAAAAGCTTTAGCAGTTCAACTTTAAAAGTGCCATTCCCTAAAATTTGTTGTTGGTTGAATGAAATAGCAAAGTGACATATACACTCTCTGATGTTAATTTTGGATCTCAGAAGACGGGTAATCTAAAATGCATTGGAATTTTATTTTTAGTTTTGTAAAGATCATTTATTTCATAAAAGACAGAGAAACAATCTCCATCCACAGGGTCTCACACCATGACCACCTCCTCAGCCTTCCTAGCCAGGTAGGATCATGGGAACACACTCCTGGTGTGTTCAGGTCAACAGGAAACTGAACCTGCATCCATCCATATAAATCCAGTACTACTTAAGCAGTGCACTAGTGATGCACTACTGGGCCAGCACGCCGTTGGGATTTATGCTTTCTTCCTTTCTTCTTCTGTTTTTTTTTTTTTTTTTTTTTTTTTTTTGTTGTCAATGAGTGAGAAACAGAGAGCATCGACAAGAGGGTCTTGGTGCTGGAATCCATTCCCAGCCTTTAGTCAACCCAGCTCATGGGCATACGTGTGTCTGACATACTCAGAGTTCAGATCAAGTGGGATCTTCCCAGGTGGTATTGTCTCATAGGGTAACGTGCTTTACCACTGTGGCACCACCTGTCCCCTACATTTTTAGTTTCTAATATTTAGATACTAACCTTATGGTTCTATTTGATTAGATGCCTACATACTTCCCCCTCCCATTCAAGGTTGGCAATTAGACTGCTTTGTTTATGCTCTGGAAAGGCTTAGGAAAATCTCTCATAGAAACCTTATGCAAATCCTAATACCAGAACCCTTTTCTTTTCTTTTCTTTTTAGATTTTAGCCTTAGGGCCCATACACTCACCAGAGAGAGAGAAAGAGAAAGAGACAGAGAGAGAGAAAGTGAGAACTCATCCTCCCCAGAGGGGAGAGCCACATCACAATCCCTTCTCTTCCATTCTGCTCTGGGGATTCAGGGCAAGAATGCACATGCACTCAGTGTGTTTTTCACACTGCCAGGTCCCAGACTACAAACACAGAATAGACTCTGTGGAATACAGTGTATTAACCACTATGCCACCTGCTGACTGACATCAGTATTTCTAATCCTTTATTTTGGTTTCTGTGTTCCTTAAGAGCCAACTTTTGTCCAAGCTCCTCTCTCAGGATCCTACATCCACTGAGGTCATCTAATGGTTCAACATTTCTGGCGATGTTGAAATTGTACCATGAACATGAAACTTTTCATTAGGCAATTTCTACCCACACATACCCAGGTCTCTGAAGAAGATGGTTATAGTCAGCTCACCGTTTCCTGTGGTGCATCAGTATCTTGGAAGTTCATTTCTCTAGAAATGAAACTTTTTGTAGTAATAGTCAATTTCAATGATAAGGAGAAAAAAAGCTGTTTTCTGAGGCGCTGACTATAGCTACATGGCTTGATGCAGGCTCATCCCATCACCACAGATGACGTGCAATATTAACATTTAAAGCCAAACTAGATGGACATTGTGTGAACTGTCTTCTCAGGAACACAGTCTAATCTTCCTGCCATCATATGATAGCCCAACTTAATTATTGGATATATGTGGAAACCCACCAGAGAAGTTCTCTTAAACATCTCAGGAAACAGAGTTTAAACTGCCGGTCCCTCTAAAGAGCAATGTATTCCCTCACATCTCAGTCAGCTTGTTCTGGACCTCACTCATACAGGCTGGCTGCTCAGTGGCATTTAATGCAGTCAGAAAAGAAAGCATGTGAATAATGAGCTCATATTCCATAAAGATCACAATAAAAAATTAAAAAACACCACCACTCTCTGGATACTGCTTACTTCTTGCAAAGATAACTTTCTTGGTGTCTGGAGCTCTTTGGCTTATGACATCAAGTCTTTGCTTTTGAGTTCCTCTATGGCCATTTCCCTTCCTCATACTCCAGATGTATACGATTGGGAAAATCGGCTCTAAAAACCTGGATACTAAAAACCTGGATAGCCTGTACCCAAACCAATAGTAATAGTTCCTTATCCCACTTCTCTTCAAAGCCATGTCTGAACTGTTGGCTCTACTGTCCATAAAGCTGTTTACTGCATATTATTTTCACCAACTACTTGATCAATTAAAAGCCACCCAGGACAAAATGAAGAAAAACAACATGACAAACTGGAATCTATAAAAATAGAAAAGGGAAAGACAGAAAAAGACAAAGAGACTTCTGATTTTCCTTGGGTGATTAGTGTTCTTAGCTATCATATGGAAGAGCACTTTAAGAAATGCTACACTAGATTATTTTTGACCCAGCACTTTAGAAACCACGTCAGCTCTACCAAAACACATCAGTGAGATCAGACTTATCTTGAGAAGATTTCCCACTATTTTTAGGATTCTAAAGTGATGTTAATTTTGCCTCACGGCAAAGCTATCAGTATACAGAATACTCCAACTGCTGAGTTACATATGTAATAGTCCTATGTCTACACTGAGAAGACTTTTGATCCTTACTGGAATTGGATCCATATATGAGGGACTTGATGGCTTAGCTGGGATCTTGCAGGAATAGGTTAGCATAAACTCATAAACGTGGTCCAAAACTAGCATGTAAAATGAGATGATTCAATCAATTGGAATTGACCTCCAGGAGAAGTTATTTTAGATTATGATTACCAGCTATTGTAGAAAACAATCTTTGCTACAGATTCAGAGACCATTGAATTTAATGCTCAGTGTTTCCTATCATAGACTTTTAGTCCTCCCAGTACTTAACTATAGATTTTAGAAATTCTGTGATAATTTTACATAGTTACGCATCAGTCACTACTGGAAATTATTATCACTGAACTGTTCTTCAATAATAAAATATTCTCTTAATAATTTGATGACTACAATAATTTCGACTGTTTTAAATTTTATTCCAGAAGTTGTGCGCATGCAGAAAGAGGGACAGGGAGAGATAAACACCCTCCAGTGTGGCCTGATCAGGACGCAATCACCTGCCACAAGTTTTTATTCTGATTTTTCAGTTCATTAGGATCCTAGCACATGTTCAGGATCAGCAGTTTTTCAAGCTGCTGGCGCCAAACCTTGAACCCTTGTCAGCTATGAGGGGGCTTTCTTCCTCTGTACATGTTTAACTGACACACTGTGGTCTGATATAATTTTCTCTTCTCTCTTAAAAAGAAATAGATAAATAAAACTTTTAAAAAGTAGTGATAAAAGTTTGTACATATTCATGTATGTGGGATGCCATTTTTCAGGGGGAAAAAAAGGATGATGTGAAGCAAATAACACTTATGGATAGAGCAAGCCTTCAAGGACTCTTAGAGTCCATGAGGAATACAGAAGAGAGGGCAGTGTATACTTAAGACAGAATGTGGGTTAGGAGAGGGACAATGTAATTGCAGAGCTTTGAGTCTTTATTTTTAGGAATAATGAGATAGTTTTAAAAGGTATTAGTCAATACAGAATATTATCACTTTTTAAAAAATTTATTCATTCATTTATTTTAATTTGACTATAGAAAGACAGACACAGAGAGAAGAGGAAAGTGGGAAAGCAAGCCACCAGGTCCAGGACTCAAATGGTGGTAGGCCATGTGGGAGTGTCCAGTGCCTTAACCACCACGCCACCTGCTGGCCCCCAGAATATTATCACTTTTAGAGTCTGAAAAAATAATGCCGACTTCAGGGCACAACAGATTGGTAGGAGAAAGAAAGGATGTAGGGAGACCAGCTAAGGAGTTACTGCAGAATTCTGAGAAGGGCTGGTGTTTGAACCTGGAAGATGCAGCCTCAGGGAGAATGCAGGGACATGCTGGGAAGATATAGAGGAGGGAAAACAAGTGGACCTGTTAATAGATTAAACACATAAAAAAGAGGTGACTGTCAGGGTTTTGGGTTTTCTTTTTTTTTTGGAGAGGTTTTTGCTATAGGGCGCGTGCACTCGCCAGACAGACAGACAGACAGAAAGCGAGAAATCACCCCCCAGGGGGGATGGTCACGCCGCAATCCCTTCTCCTCCATTCTCTTCTCAAGATCTTGGGCAGGCACACACACACGCCCGGCGTGAGTTTAAGCCACCGGGTCCAGGACGCAAACTGTGGTCAACTACATGGGAGTCCAGTGACACAGTCATTACGCTAACTGCTGGTCCCCAGGGTTTTAGATTTTCTAACTTACATAATTACAAGGGGACCAGATTTGGACATACTGTCATGACAGCAAGACCAAATCAAGGAGAAATAGAATGCAGATGAAGTGCGTCTCCTCCTCGGGTTAATGGTTCTGTCCTCTCCACCTATGCCAACTCTTTCTGTTAAAATTGTCTCCAGGGAGCGTCACTGACATCTCACTTTGGGTTTAAGATGGTTTTCTCTCTTCCTTTTGATCTTTTAATTCTTTTTTTTTTTTTTTTTTGGGAGAGATTTTCACTGTAGGGCGCGTGCGCTCGCCAGACAGACAGAGAGAGACATAGAGACAGAAAGCGAGAAATCACCCCCCAGGGGGGATGGTCACGCCGCAATCCCTTCTCCTCCATTCTCCTCTTGGGATCTTGGGCACGCACGCACACGCGCCCAGCGTGAGTTTTAAGCCACCGGGTCCGGGACACGAACCGCGGTCGACTACGTGGGAGTCCAGCGACATAGCCATTACGCTAACTGCTGGTTCCCTGATCTTTTAATTCTTCACGAAAAACAATAACTACTACACTACCTTTGTTAGTTAAATATGATCAGCAATAAAAAGTAACAGATTTTTTTTTTTTTTTTTGTAGAGAGAGGTTTTTGCTATATGATGAGGGTGCTCACCAGAGAGACAGAGAGAGAGAAAGTGAGAAATCACCCCTCTGGGGGATGGCCATGCTGCACTCTTTGCCTCAAGTCTCCTCTCAGGATTTTGAGCATGCATGCACACATGCCCATATGTGGGTTTCAAGCCTCTGGGTCTGGGACTCGAACTACAGTTGGTCATATGAAAGTCCAGTGATGTAACCATTAGGATCATCTGCTGTCCAGGAAAAGTGACTGAGTCTATTGGTGATATTTTTTCTGGAGAGTCTGTACTTTCTCAGTGGTCAACATTTTTGAATAAAAGTAAACCAGAAGATGACATTTTCAATTTACAAATGCAAAAGAATACTCTGAGGTTTAAAAAAATAGAAAAATACTTTTGTTTTCAATATGATTTCAACCAAAGTTATGAAAATGAAAATTGTATCTAAAAAACTAATTTTCTTTAAAGAAATTTTTAAGTTATTTGTTGTGTAAAATAAGATGAATTTTTTGAAGTTTAGTACTTCAGAGAAGGAAACTCTTCTATTTATATAAAATTTGTCTCTATCTAAAGTATAGTTTTTGAACTTCAAAATAGTTCCATAATAATCAGTGTCATAAAAATAGTGAGTTTATCAATTTTACTTAGTTCAAATGAGAAAATAAAGTGGCAAATACATTAAGATTTCTGTAGAATACTACCTACAGTTTTAATTGAGTTTGAGACATTTTATCACAGATACATTTTTTCTAATTTATGTCTTGTTTTTATTTTATTTATTTATTTGCCATAGGACACATATATGCTTGTCTGAGAGAGACAAAGAGATAGTGAGAGGGAAAGTGAGAAATCACCCCCTTGGGAGATGGCCGTGTCACAATATCTTCCCCTCCATTTTACTCCTGAGATTTTGGGCAAACACACACTCATCCAAAGTAATTTTAAAAATTATTTTATTTAACTTTATTTATGTACTTATTTATTTTTAATTTGACCAGAGAGAGAGGAAGGGAGGGAAAGAACAAGAGAGAAAGAGAAAGTGAGAAAGCAAGCTGCCAGGTCCAGGACTCAAACCTCAGTCAGCCATGAGGGAGTCCAGCACCCTTAACCACCACTCCATCTGCCAGCTCCACTGGTCCAAAATAATTTTCAAGCCACTAGTCCAGGACTCAAATTGTGATCTGCCATGTGGAAGTCCAGCTCCTCAACTACCATTAACCTGCTGGTCCCAAAATGTATGTTTCTTTAGACCAGAAACGTTACGATTTATCCTGAAAAATAAAACTAATCATATTCAACGTTTAAAAATCTTCATTTTCATAAATTTAAATAGAAAACAGTTTAAAATGCCAGTAAATAATAAAACTTAGAGGAGATGGACCATTTGTGGACACATACAAGTGACCTAGCTAAATCAGGATGAAATAGAAAGCTTGAACAGACAAATAACAAGTGATGATATTGAATTAGTAATAGTATCCCAATTAAAAAATAAATAAATAAAAACAGATCCAGATGGCTTCAATTCTAAATTCTACAAAAGTTTTTAAAAAATCCTCCTTAAACTACTTCTAAGAATTTAAAATAAAGGTACTCTGCCAAATTCATTCTATGACTCCGCCATCATTTCTGACCAAAACCAGACAAGGACATAACAGAAAAAGAAAACTACATATCAACATCCCTGATTATTACCAATGCAAAAATTCTCAACATGATACTGACAATCTGAATCCAAGGTACAATTAAAAGATTACGCACCATAAACAGGTAGGCTTTTCCCCAGGGATACGAGGATGACTCAACACACAAATAACAGAAAGTATATCATATTAACAGGAAAAAAAATAAAAAGCATATGATCATATCTATAGATGCAGAAAAAGCATTTGATAAAAATACCTTCATGATCAAGACTCTCAGCAAAATAGGGTAATAGAAGAGATATTTCTCAATATAATCAAAACCATAAATGATAAACCCAATGCTAACATCATATTGAATAGGGAAAAGCTACCAAAAACTGGAACAAGACAAGGCTGCCCAATTTTGCCACTCCTTTTCAACACAGTTTTGGGAGTCCTAACCAATGCACTTAGACAAGAGAGCAAAATAAAAACCATTTAGATAGAAAAAGAAGCTAAACTGTCGATATTTGCAGATCATATGATTATTACATAGAAATCCAAAGGAATTCATGAGAAAAGTACCAGAAGTGATAAAGTGATAAATGAATTCAGCAAAGTAGTGGGATACAAAATCAACATACATGCATACATACGTACATATACACACACACATATAGATACATGTATATTGATATACAATTTATTATATGTATACATATAACAATACACAAATATGTATACATATATATGCTTTTTTCTTTTTTAGATTTTTGTCATAGGGCACATGCACCTGCCTGACAGAGACAGAAAGGGAAATCAAGAACCACCCTCCAAGGAGGCTATCCAGACCAGTCTCTTCTCCTCCATTCTCCTCTTGAGATTTTGGGCATGCACATACATACACCTGGTGTGTTTTTCAAGCCTGCCAGTTCCAAGACTTGAAATCCAGACTCAGCCATTTAGTACCAGTGCCTTAACCACCACATCACCTTTTGGCCCCAGATTCTGTAACACTTTTATACAGCAACACTGAACAGACTGAGACAAAACTGAAGACAGTAATGCCTTTTACATTAGACCCAAAATGAATAAGATACCTAGGAATAAACCAAACCAAAGAGGGAAAAGGCTTCTATATAAAAATCTGAAAAAAAGAAATTGAGTATGATACAAAAAAAAATAGAAAGACATCTCATGTTCATTGAAAGAATCAATATAATAAAAATTTCAATTGTACCCTAATTAATTTACATATTTAATGTGATTCTGATCAACATGCCAGTAACATTTTTCACATAAATAGAAAAAAAAGTCATAAGATTTTTCAGGAATTATGAAAGACTGTATTTCCAAGTATATACTGTGCAAAAAGAATAAAGTAGGAAGCAACTCACTACTTGACTTCAAAATATATTACAAAGCATTGATAATGAAAACAGTGTAGTATCAGCATAAAAATAGACACATAAAACAGTGGAATAAAATAGAGAATGCAGGAATAAATCCCAAACATACAGACGAGTGATCTTTGAGAAAGGGCACAAGACAATGCCGTGGAGAACAGAAAGCCTTTTCAGCACATGGTGCTAGAAAAATCAGATGTCCACCTTCAGAAAAATAAAACTGGAGCCCTACTTCTCATCATTAGCAAGAATCAACTCAAAATTTATTGAAAATTTAAATTTAAAATCTCAAACTAAAATGATGGCGGAAAACTTACAGAAGCTCTTAAAGACACTGAAATTAGAAAGATTTCTTTTTATTTTATTTTTAAATTTTTTTTTGGAGAGATTTTCGCTATATGGCGCATATGCTCGCCAGACAGACAGAGAGAGACATAGAGACAGAAAGTGAGAAATCACCCCCCAGGGGGGATGGTCACGCCATAATCCCTTCTCCTCCATTCTCCTCTCAAGATCTTGGGCACGCATGCACACGCCCCCGGCGTGAGTTTTAAGCCACCGGGTCCTGGATGTGAACCACGGTCGACTATGTGGAAGTCCAGTGACATAACCATTATGCTAACTACTGGTTCCCAAAGATTTCTTAAATTAGAATCCTAAAGCACTGGGAATAACCACCCCCCCCATTAGACAAATGGAATTATATCTCATTAAAAATTTCTTCACATCAAAGAAAACAATTAGAGTGAAAAGACAACCCTCAGAATGGGAGAAAATATTTGCAAATTATTCCTCGGACAAGGGAATAATATAAGCAGACTGTATAGGGAACTCAAGCCTCTTGCCCATCAAAAAATAAATAAATGAATAATTCAATTTAAAAATGGAGAAATTAATTAGAAAGACAACTCTCCAAGGATGACTTACTAATGACCAAAAGGCATATGAAAAAAAGTTCAGTCTCGTCATAATGGAGTTGCAAGTTAAAACCAGATTGAGATACCATTTAACCCCATTTAAAATGACTGGAATTTAAAAGAAAAAAAAAAAGAAAGGAAGTGCTTGCTAGACTCTGGTGAAAAGGTAACACTCATACACTGCTGGTGGGAATAGAAATTAGTACAACCTCTATGGAAAACAATATGGAGGTTCCTCAAAAGCCTACAGATAGAACCACTATATGACCCAATAATTCCACTCTTTGGTATTTATCTAAAAGTTATTAAAACACTCATCTAGGGAATCAGCAGTTAGCGTAATGGCTATGTCGCTGGACTCCCACGTAGTCGACCGCGTTTCGCGTCCTGGACCCCGTGACTTAAAACTCACGCCGGGTGCATGTGCATGCGTGCCCAAGATCCCGAGAGGAGAATGGAGGAGAAGGGATTGCGGCGTGACCATCCCCTCTGGGAGGTGATTTCTCGCTTTCTGTCTCTTTGTCTCTCTCTGTCTGTCTGGCATGCGCACGTGCCCTATAGCGGAAACCTCTCCAAAAAAAAAAAAAAAACACTCATTTAGAAAGACACTTGCACAACTTTATTTATTGCAACATAATTCACAATTGCTAAGACATGGAATCAACTTAAGTATCCAAAAACTGATGGCTGGGTTGAAGGATATTAAGGATTGTTACTCCAACATAAGAAACAATGAGACCCTGTCATTTCATTTGAAGTAGGTGAATATAGACTGAATGTTATGCAAAGTGAGCCAGACTTTGAAAGATGCACACTATATATCCCCACTCAATAAGTACTGAATGTCTGCACTCTATGGCAGAAATGGAAATATCCAAAGATATGACTGTAGAGAGGATAAGTGTAGACAACAGAGACTGTAAGGGCGGGAAGTGGGTGGTATGTAGTGGGTGGTAGCGAGTGGTTAGGAGGGGTAAAGGAAAGAAACATTTAACAAAAAAAAGAATGGAAAGCTCTCTGTTGGAAAAAAAAACAAACAAGTTTTGCAGTTTATGCTTTTTAAAAATAAACATTAAACATTTTTTTTGAAAGTTCACTTATTTATTCCACAAGTGAGAGAGGCAGAACTTTGACACTGCAATCTACCCCCACATATGCTTCAGCCAGTCCACATATGCCCAGAGTATTCAAGGAGATCTCTAGATGCTAATCAGCCACCTCCCCATGTTGCAGTGTGTCAGGTTTGACTGCTGAAACATCTAAATGCTATAACAACTATTTTAAAATAATATTGAAGGTTATGAAAATGGCCAAGAATAAATTTTGTCACAATTTAAGAAATATTGGAATGAGAGAGAGTCCATGGTAATAAAAGACAGGCCAGATCCACACTGTGTTCATTTCCTCTGTGACAAGTTCATGAGAAAGATTTGAATGACACCCAGACCATTCAGTTATTTCTCATCCCATTTCTTCTCTGTAAATTGGAGAAATTAATACTTACTTGTCTAACTAGGGGGTGGGGGGGATGAATAGCATGTGGTAAAATGATCTTATTTATTTTTTCCAAAAAAATGTGTAATAGAATGTTAATATTGTCATGCAAACAACAAAGATTTTGTCACTAAATTATTTATTGGAAATACTGAGCAAAAAAGTAGAAAAGAATTTGCACTGTAGTGCCTTAACTAAGCTCATGTGCATTCTGAATCTGTGACACTGGGATTGATTATACAGTATTTTTCAAATTTAACATCCATGAACCATTTTTTAACAGTCACTTATGGATCATAAAACACACTCTATAAAGTGCCATCGTACTGTAAACCATAATATATCCAGGGCAATTAGCAAAGGTTAATTTTGTTTTTCCTTCCCTGGTTAACTCAATTGATTAGAATTGGGTGCTGTGTTTGAGGCCCAAGTTTCAAACCTCATACATACAACTACCTTCCAATGTGATTGCTACAGTTTCTTAGTTCTTACAAATTAAGGGCATTGAATTGTTCTATAATTATATCTATACAAATAAGTAGGTTTTAATTGGAAAAAGGAAACCAAAAGCCCAATATATGTCTTGGTATGCCAAGATACTCTAATTTAGTAGCACTATCTTATAGCATCCAGAAGACTATAATCCATCTAGAAATCTTTCCTATACTGAGGTGATAGTTTTATTTATTTATTTATTTATTTAACATTTTATTTATTTATTTATTTAACTATTTAACTATTTATTTATTTATTTATTTATTTATTTATTTTTTATTTCATTTTCTTCCAAGGTGATAGTTTTAAAAAGAACTTTCATTCTATATGTTAAATAACTGGAGAAGTGGTCTTAGTGGAGAAATCAAATAAGTCATTATTTCTTTTTTTTTTTTTAAACTTTTGGTTGGTTGTTTTTTGTTTTTGTTTGTTTGTTTGTTTTTGTTTTTTGTTTTTGTTTTGCTATAAGGCACAAGTGCCTTCCAGAGACAGACAGAGAGAGAAAAAGTAAGGAAGCATCCTCTGGGAGGATGATCCTCCATTCTCTTCTCAGGGTTTTGAGCACGTATGCACACATGCCTGGCATAGTTTTCAAGCAGTCACATCCAGGACTTGAACTGTGTGGTCAGCTATGTGGGTTCCATCTGCCTTATCCTCCATGCCATGTAATGGCCCTTGAAATGTGCATGAATGAAGCCATATAAAATGACAATATTAAGATGCTTAAAATTGGTCATGGGGAATTCCCAGACAAGAAAGGAATGATAAAGAGAAAGGAGGGGGAAAGAGGGAGGTAACAAAGAATCTAAGAGCAGATGAAATGACTCTATATACACCGGGTCAATATGGAAACTGTGGAAAGTATTCAAATGGAAAAAAGTATGCCTACTTTCAGATGGAATTGTCTTACTCCCTTCTGAATTATATTTCATAGTTCTACTTTATTTATAGTCATAGTGTTTGTTATAAATGGAATGAGTCCCGCAGTGGTATAAAGATTTATCTTTGGGGGCCAGCGGGTGGTGAACTGGTTAAGGCGCTGAATCCCATGTGGCCAACTACCGGCTTGAGTCCCAGACCCAGCAGCTTGAACGGCACATTGGGAGTGTGTGTATGCATGCTCAAATTCCTGAGAGGAGAATGGAGCTGGAGAGGCTGCAGCATGGCCATCTCCCTTGGGAGATGATATCTCACTTTGCCTCCATTTCTGTATTTCTGTCTCTTTTTGGTGAGCACATGCACCCTGTAGCAAACAAAAATACAAACAAACAACAAGAAAAGGCTCCTCATTGATGTTCTCATTTTTATATTTTAAGCATATCTTAGAAAAGCTATGCAGAGCCCTTCGGAAAGCTGATAAACAATAAGAGGCCTTCAGCTTTGGTGGCCCAGTGATAATAGGATGCTGTGAGATACTAAAGTGGCGTCAGAAGGTCAGGGATTTGTGCCCTGAAATTCCTCATACATGTTGGGCAAGGGCTCATGATCCCGGTTGGCTGAGCTGGGGAGGTGGGGGATAAGGGGGGCGAGGGCTTGAGGTATAAATTCATTTGTGGGGCTTTTTCTTTCCTCACTCTTTCTCATGCAAGAATTGAGTAAACTCTGAAATACAACAACACACACACACAAAAAAAAAACAATGAGAGGGCTTATTATTACTAAGGAGACCAGAGACCCTTCACTAATCTCCCCAAAACTTTGTTGTATTGACTGAATGATTAATCAATTAGTTCAGCAATAATAAAAACTTGCTATGTCTTAATCACTAAGGACATTACAGGTCATAATAAGGAGCTGATCTTCTGAGCATAAAGGAACCATAACAACATCTCGGCAGAAATACAATGACATATGGTCAGTCCCCTTATTATCATAGTGAATTTTAATCAGTGAAGATAAAGCAGACCTGATAGATATCTGCGTATATAAATAAACACAAATCTATGCACATTTGGAAGGCTTTTACCTTAAAAACATGATGTTTTACTAATTTTTCTAATTTCAAACTATCCATAGAAATATATTACGAAGCACTATCTTTAAAACTTCTTTCCTTTAACTAATAACTAGCTCAAGAAGAGATCACGATTTAAATAGAAAAACACAGAAAGTACAGTTTTTCTTATGACTGCCTTAAGATTAACATATGAGGGGCCCACAGGTGGCATGGTGGTTAAGACACTGTTTTGGCTGACCACAGTTTATGTTCTGGACCTGGCTGCTTGCTTTCTCACTTTCCCCTTCTCGGTCTCATTCTGGTCAAATTAAATAAGAATAGTAATTATAAATTAAGTTAAATAAATAATTCTTTGTAAAAAGATTAACACATGAGGGACCTAAAAGCAGATATCTTAACTGGAGACAGGTCCTCCTAGTCAGTACAGACTTCAGTCAGTCATCATGTCTTTTTACTGAGCTTCCTCATTCAATAATTTCCTAATTGTTACTTTAAGACAGTATTTTTTATTTAATATGCATACATCTTAGAATTCTTTGCATATTCCCTTTCTCGTGCATCTCTTACTATATTTGAGAGGCAATATGCCTATATGCATTAGTGGTAAATATTTAGATAGGTACTTGTTTATTGTCAAGGTATATTCTCTGTATTGTCAACTTTTGAGCATATTGTGTCTTTATTCTGTTAAGATCTTCAGTTGGATGAACTTACAATGGGAAAAAGTTCCAAAAGATAAATGTATAAACAATAATAGCTTTGTGCTAGACTATGGAATTACAGATCATTTATCTTTTGACTTGTCTGTTTCTACTTTTTGGTTACATCATAAAACAATAATTCAAATCTTCATTGAGTCTTATTTTAAATACAATAAAATACAGCATTTGGAGGTCATATCAATAAATAAAACACAGAGAAGATATGACTTTGGTTTAAATAGTAAGGAATAAAATACTTTTAAGGAGGTAGAAGATGAAAGTTCAAGTTACGTTCCCTGTCTGTGAGGAGCACATGTGTGTGTTTGTGTGTGTGCTAAGTCATCTATAAGGAACTTACATAATTAGCCAGTGTTGTTTAAATGTTATAACCTCTATGTCCAAGGACATAATAAGGGTATTAATAATTCATACTTATGTAGCCTAGACCTAAAGGTCAGTAAAATTTAAAAAGTGAAGTTGCTGAGTAGGTATTTCCATCAGTCTTCCTGGTCTTTTATAAATAGTTCCTCAGTTGTTGTCAGTGCGCATTTTTAAGTGATGGCATCTCCTTAGGTACTGCCTTTATAATTAGCTTTTCTTACCCAGGAGGAATTATCTTCCTAGTAAAACTACCTGGAAATCTCAACCTCATCACATAGTCAAATAAAAAAAATCTAACATTTTTATTTCAAATGCACCAAATTCATTTCAACCAATAGTCTAAACCCCAATCAGGGAAAATTTTCAAAATGAAAACATTTCAAGGACGTTCCTCGAGCTGTGTATAAAGTTTGAAGTCCTTGACATGGTCCCAAAACTTTTGCCTGACATGTCCTTGCAGGCTTTTCATCACTCTCTCTCCCTTCTTCTCTTCCCAAATGTGGTCATACAGAACACTTCTGGTTACATAACCCTGGCATTACGTCAGGCTATGATCTGAATGTTTGTATCCTCCCAAAGTTCTCATTCTGAAAACTAATGAAACAGATGATCAGATCATGGGGGTGAAGGCCTCATGAATGAGATTGGTGCCCTTACATACAAGGTCTGAGGGCGCTTCATGGCCCTTTGCCCCAGTGTGAAGCTATTGCTTAAAGGCTTGATCCTTGAGGAAGAGGACCCTCATCAGATTCCAAATACACATGCACTCTGATCTTGGACTTGCCAGTTTCCATAACTGTGACAAATCAGTGTCTGTTGTTATTTATAGATACATAAGGTGTTTTGATGTAGCATCCTGAAGGATCTAAGACCCGCTATCCTCCATCACATTACACCGTCATTGACCTCTGTATATTTTCTGCCTGAGATTCATAACCTTATTTTCAGTTGGCCAAATTCTATTAACATTCTGTTCCCTACTTAATGCCATTTCTTCAGGAAAACTTCCTAAATCCTGTCTGAGTTATTTAGGTCCCTCAGAACCCTGGGTTTCTCAGTCATAAAACATCAGACATTACTACAATTGTGTGTGATGGCAGCCATGACCATGCACTGCCTGAGTCTCCTTGAAGAGAAAGACCTGTTGTAGAAAACCTAGCTACCCTCCGCCTGTGGACTTTTAGCACCAGTCCAACATTCTGAAGGAAGCCACACCCCTCGGCCACCTCTTGCCAAGGGCTACAAACCAGTTCTCTTCTAGTGAGCTACATATACCTAAGAATTCCTGTCAGTCTTATGCTATTTTAGTTATTGGGCTGTTGTTTGAGACCAACAGTTAGCGTAATGGCTATGTCACTGGACTCCCATGTAGTCGACTGCGGTTCAAGTCCTGGACCCAGTGGCTTAAACTCACTCCTGGCACGTGTGCATGCATGCCCAAGATCCCGAGAGGAGAATGGAGGAGAAGGGATTGCTGCATGGCCATCCCCCGAGGGGTGATTTCTCGCTTTCTGTCTTTCTGTCTCTCTCTGTCTTTCTGGCAAGCGCACACGCCATATAGCAAAAACCTCTCAAAAAAAAAAATTTAAAAAAAAGGGCTGTTGTTTGAGACTCTTCAATCTAGTCTGTCAAACTTGCACCGTAGCCTGAAAATACTTCCCACTGCTCTTGCTTTTTCCCTTTTTTTCATTCACAAGACATACGTGCTGGCAAATCATTTAAAATCATTAAATACCATTGCAGTGTCTGGTCCTCAGAGAACGAGAAGGGATTTATGTATATGGTTTCTCTGGTATAGTTTACATGAACAAAGATCAAATACTATTTTTTTTCTTGCATTTCCAATGCCTTACATAATGCCTGATATGTAGTATGCATGGAAGCCCTACTTATTTACATAAACTACAAAAGGTTATATAATAATAATAAATATAATAAACTAGCTCATTGACCTTTTGGTGCTGGTGTCATTATGATGATGGCTCTTTGACTGATGATGGGATGGTGACATGGAGAAATGGGGTGATGGTACAAAGCCATGTAGACCATATGTAATGAAGCTAAGGTCATAGCCACAAGGTAAGGCTCTTAGACAATGAACAATGTCCAGTTACTCCCATTTCCATCCCACAGAGATTTAAGCACAGAGATTTAAGGAAGTTTTAAAATTCACCAAAAGGAAAACATGTATAACTATATTCAGTACAGTCTGAAATAAGATGCCAACTACATAAAGAAGGAAGGACATTCTCTAAATAAGCTGCAGGTGTCGTCACCTAGAACAGAACAGTAGTCACACAGGTTATCATGAGCAAGAGGCATGGCATAAGGAAACCCAGAATGAAAACCTGAGCACAGGCCTATAGGTAACTGCGTCTCAGTTCATCACAGAGGAAATTGATGACCACAACTGCATAAGCAGAGAGGCCAACCTACTGCAATCAGCAAGGTCAATGGGAAACCCTTGAGAAATAGAAAATGGAAACAAAGGAAAGGGTAAGTGAAAGAGTGAGAGACTTGGACATAAACATGGCCTCAAATTTAGTGAATTATTTTAACTCCTTAATCAGAGAAAGCTGAGGCTGTAATTCTAATCATGTAAAATTGACTTAATTAGACATTGAACTATTAATACAGCAATTGTAGAATTACATGGCAGAGTACTTTAAGTATTAAATGAGAATATTAAAGTAATGGAACAAAAATGTGCAGATTCTGTCCATCGAAATAATACTTTAAAAATGTCTTCATCTAGTGCTACTGGGTAGCATGGAGGTTAAGGTGCTGGATTGCCACACGGCTGACCACAGTTTGAGTTCCACATCTGGCAGTTTGAAAATCCTGCCAGGCTTATGTGTGTCTGTGTGAGTGTGTGAGCATGTGCTCAACATCCTTAGAGAATGGAGAAGGGATTGTGGTGGCTACCCTCCCTGGGGGGGTGATTTCTCACTTTCCCTCTCTGTCTCTCTCCATTGAGTGCATGTGCCCTATAGCAAAAACAACAACAACAACAACAACAAAATTAATTCAAGAAAACTAAGCCATGTCAGAAATATCAGTATCTATGGAAATCCAACTCAAGAGCTATTCACAGCACTGATTCATAGGTCAGGGCACAGTTAACTAGAAACTAGGAATAATACTTGGACCTTCATATAGGCAATATGTTGGTGGCCATTCAGAGTCAATATTATTCATCTTAAAAGATAAATAAATATATATATATATATATATATATATATATCTATTACAACATTAATCATTTTAGAACATCAGAAAGAATCCACATGCTGTCTAAAATGCCCAAGAAAAAAAATTAGTCCATACATAAACACCTTTCCTTCATAGTATATATTTATATAATCTTATATTCTATAGCAAAAGTTGCCCCAGATAGACAAAATCTATTCAATAAATACAGTATGTTTGACATGGTTGGTGAGGATTCTTATGCTGTTTTAAACACTATTTAAAGAATTTAAAAACTGGGCTATTCCTCATATGAGTTTGGATGTCTGGAATTTCTTACGGAAAGATGAACAATGTTGGCCTCACACAAGAAGCCAGGGCGGATTCTCAGGTTAGTACCCCTGCCCTGATGCCTCCCTTACCCTGCTGCTTGGTGTTTTTGACCATGTATCTTCACTCTTACCCTTTTGTTTTCTTATAAATGAGTTTAAAAAACAATGTAGCATCTCTTGCAAACAATCAGAGCATTCTTTACTTAAAATGTAAAACCTAAAAATGAATAGAAGCTCTGCATGTTACAAAATTTGAAGAAAAGTTCTCCTTTAATATGCAAATTGTGAATGTAGACTATGTGACCTTGTTTACATAGTAACATGTGCCAGACTGTCTCTGCAGGCATTTGAGTATGTGGTCCTGGCCTAAATGTTACTAAGTATAAGAATGTCTAGGATTTCTGCCAAGGAAACTTAGAGTTGGGAAGTAACAAAGGAAGGGTAATTTTATTCAAAAATGTTTCTTCTATAGCACAGTTCCACAGAATAAATCCCAGCAGAGCACTAAGTATGTTATATTGTTTCAGCCAGTAAACATCAGCAGCTTCTCAAGTAAAAGGTGAGTTTACTCAAGTGACCTGTGGTCATCTTTCCTTGTAGCCCAATTATCCAATGTGCCTAGCACAACTTAGATATGTGCTTCTCACCTAACAGCCTACCTGTTTAACAACCTTTTGAACTTTTATCTCCCATGCTGGGAATGCCTTTTTTCAGACAGTGTGAATCTCAGGAGCCCCTTTCTCAGTCTTTGTCTCATTTCCTCAGTTAGTTAGTATTCGCCGTGAAACATTTGCAATCATACAAGACTACATTATTTTGTCCATAGTATTGGAGTTTCTTTTAGATCTTTTCATTTTTCAGAATAAATAAAAACAGAGTGTGTCCTGGTGTGTTCAGGGACCAAGGCAACTGAAGCTATGTTCTAAACTCCATCTTCTAGACTCCTGAAACACTGAGACAGGTAGGGCGACCTCTGTCCTCCCTGTCTCTATCTCTCTCTTTAATTTTTTTATTTTATATCTTTTTACAATTTTTAAAACACTTCTCACCTCAGGTCTTTTCTATCTCTTGTTAATTTCAGAAGCCATTTTAAATCTGAGGTGTGTCCTGGTATGTTCGCACACTGCATGGCTTTCATATTTCACCTTTCAAAAAATGTGTTTTTTCATAATCTTTTCTGGTTGTTTCTGTCTATGTTTTTCTTTCTTTTTTTTATTGCATTTTTTTAAAACCTTACTTTCCCACTCTGCTCTTCAGTCTCCACACATTGAATGTCTAGATAGGCCTAGGTGCACAGTAACCAAGCATCTGAATACATGTAAGGTCACTGAAATCCTTGACACTTCTTAAATCTCCTGCCTTAAGGAAGAAACTGCTTTTTCATAAATCTGAACTCAAAATCTTTCTGTGGATACCATGTTGTAAAACACAGTAGAGGTGAGATCTTGTCACAGAATGATCAGAAACCCCTGCAGAGGCACAAGTACTATGAGAAATCAAGGAACTATCTCTCTCATAATGAAAAGAACAATACTTCATCACCCACAGACAATACAGTGGACCTCCTTGAAATGTTCGACAGAGAATTCAGAATATTCACAGTGATGAAACTAAACAAGATGCAAGAGCTGAGAGACAATGAACTCCAGAAGATGCAGGAGAAAAGAGACAATGAGTTCCGGGATGTGAGGAAGTCCTTACACAATCTGAAAGAGGAAATACACACCATAAAAAAAAATCATGGAGCTGTTAGAGATGAAGGCTGCAACACAGGAAATCAAAACCTCCCTCGAAAGTATTAAAAGCAGATTAGTGCATGCAGAAGATCAAATCTCAGATGTGAAGATAAAACCTCTGACCTAGAAAAAAGTAGCCAAAAAGAAAACTAAGAAAATAACCAAAAAAACCAGAATACTACATGAGAAATACCAGATGCCATTAAGCACCCAAACATCCAGATAATCAGTATCCTAGAAGGTAAAGAAACTAATAAGGGCATTGATAATCTATTCCATAAAATCCTGAAAGAAAACTTTCCAAATCTAGAGATGCATTCAAATATCCAGACCCAAGAAATACAAAGGCCCCCCCCCCCAATAGAATCAACCCAAGAAGGTCTTCTCCAAGGCACATGGTAGCCAGATTGGCCAAAACCACAGACAAAGGCAAGATACAAAAATTAGCAAGAGAGAAACATCAGGTTCTTTACAAAGGTTATCCCATTAGGCTAACAACATCAGACTTCTCATCAGAAACGATACAAGAAAAAAAAAAAAAAAAGAATAGGAAAATATAGTCAAAGTGTTAAGTGAAAAACTGTTTCCACCAAGAATACTATACCCAGCAAGATTATCCTTCATATAGGAAGAAAAAATAAAAACATTCTCAGATAAAACCTGAAAGAATTTACCAACACCAGATCAGCCCTTCAAGAAGTTCTGAAAGGAGTCCTTTACCAAGAAAACTAAGGACACATATACATAAATAAGAGAACAAAAAGCAACCAAGAAAATGACCAACTTAATGCTAGGGACAAGAAATGTTGATAATAATTTTGAAAGTTAACTCCCAGGATTTAAACAGAAAGATTGAACTACAGTAACACACAAAGGAGAGATTAATTACATAACACTAAACTGGTGAAATTAAATTTTATGACATTTGAGTAAAACATTACTGATTGTTTTTTGCTATGCTTTGTTTCCCCAATTTAAGGATTTTGCTTTCTTTTGAGTTGTTGATAGATTCAACAATTGGTTAAAATTGTTTTACTTCTTGTTTCTTCAAATGGAAACAAACTTTTCTCCCTTTCTGACCCCTCTGGAATTGGAAAATATTTGGGAGTATTCTTATTTGTGGCAGAATGGTCATTTGCATTAGTTCAATAATACCTGCTGCCTTGAATCAGAAATTGGAAAGACTTGTTATTGGACAGGGCTTTGACTAGACTCTCATATTTGAAGATTAATCAGAAAACTATGGAACTAAAATAGATCTCGAGTAAGCCAACTGAAGCTCTTAGAAACATGGCTTGGTACCATAAACAGTTCTGCCTGGCAGGGAGGATTAGAGAAGTTATATGAAAGAATTCGTACCATAAAGCAACCTGGACTTTTCCAGCCCAACACTGTAATCAGTAGAGATCGCAAAAGAGGAGCCACAACCAAAGGATTACATTGAAGAAGACTTTGAAGGGAGAAAAAGAGATTGATCTTTGCTAGCAGATGGTATATCACAGAATACTCAGGGCTGAATTGAGAAGGATAATGTGTCAATTGTGTGCTGGGTGCTTGCTTTTCAACAGATGAGTAGTTGAAAAGCCCAACACTGTAATCAGTAGAGATCGCAAAAGAGGAGCCACAACCAAAGGATTACATTGAAGAAGACTTTGAAGGGAGAAAAAGAGATTGATCTTTGCTAGCAGATGGTATATCACAGAATACTCAGGGCTGAATTGAGAAGGATAATGTGTCAATTGTGTGCTGGGTGCTTGCTTTTCAACAGATGAGTAGTTGAAAAATAAATATTTCAATTGTGTGCTGGGTGCTTGCTTTTCAACATTTGAGTAGTTGACATATAAATATTTTTTCAAAAATATTTAAAAACATACTATCTCTGTTGTTATAGAGTCATAAAATTATAACAAATATTCCAAACATCACCTTCAAAATTCAGTTTTTTGAAATTTTGAAGGTTGTTTATTAACTGTTAACTATGGCGTATGAGCAAAAAATTTTTAATATGTAAAGCAAATGTTTGTGGGGAAATGTAAAAAATAAATAAATTACAAAAAAGGAATAAATAAAAACAATTAAACATGTACCAGTGGTTAGCGTAATGCCTATGTCACTGAACTCCCATGTAGTTGACCACGGTTCGTGCTCCGGACCCGGTGGCTTGAAACTCATGCTGGACATGTGTGCGTGCGTGCCCAAGATCCCAAGAGGAAAATAGAAGAGAAGGGATTGCAGCGTGGCCATCCCCCCGGGGGGGAGGGGAATTTCTTGCTTTCTATTTCTCTGTCTCTCTCTGTCTGTCTGGCGAGCACACGCACCCTATAGCAAAAACCTCTAGAAAAAGAAAAAATAGCAATTAAACTAGATTTGTATTAGTGTGTTGTGGTGTGTCTTGTTGCTCTCTGGTGTTTATTTAATGTGTGCTTTTTGTATGGATAGAATTACAAGATAGTTATTAAAAAACGCATACCCTACAGTGCTTTGACACACCACAAGACCTCCACCTTTAAGCTCCTGGTTTACCAACCAATTATCTTAATGATCTAATTATAGGAACAGAACTCAGTCACTAAGTGAGGAGTACCTGTCCATAAGGTGAAAATGTACAAAAAGTTCAGAAGATAATAGTTCATTGGTGAGCTTTTAATTATTTTTTAACTTTTGTTTTTCATTTCTTTTCCCTATATGCACAAAGAAAACAATCATGAAATTCGTACAAGCAATAATTTTAAACTGTTTAATTTTGATCCATTTCTAATAGCATATAAACCGGTAACATTTTGTAATTTGCTTTAGAAAGTTTGTTTTAGAAAGTCTATAGTTTTTTTTTTGTTTGTTTTTTGGTTTTTGGTTTTTTTTTTGAGAGGTTTTTGCTATAGGGCATGTGCACTTGCCAGAAAGAGAGAGACAGAGAGATAGAAAGTGAGAAATCACCCCCCAGAAGGGATAGTCACACCACAATCCCTTCTCCTCTCAGGATCTTGGGCACACACGGACACACACCCAGCACAAGGTTAAGCCACCAGGTCTGGGACAAGAACTGCAGTCAACTACATGGGAGTCCAGGGACATAGCCTTTACACCAACTGCTGGTCCTGAAGATCTATAGTATTTATACCATCAACTGAATGGCAGAAACAACAAACATTTACTTTCCACATTTCTGGAGGCTGAAGGTGCAAGATCAAGGTACTGGAAGGAAGAATTGTTTCTAGTGAAGAGCCTGTTCTAGATCCATAGATTGCCATCCTTCTCACTGTTACCTTAACATGGTCAAGGCAGTTTCTTTCTCTACTTGTAAGAACACTAATTTCGTCATAAAGGCTCCATTGTCATCACTTCTTTACCTCCGCAGAGTTCCACCTCCTAATACAATCCCACTGGGGACTAGGGCTCAACAGATGAATTTTGAGGAGACATACATGTTCCATAATTTTGTTTTTACATTAGAATTCTGATTGTGACTTGGGCATATAGATACTCCAGATTCCATAAGTGTAAACGTTGATGGTCAATACAAAAGACAAAGTATGAAAAACCTATTAACAATTAAGTTTTCTTGCATGAACTCGTTTTACACTGACTTCTTTCAGGAATCACAGAAATCTAAAGCTTGTATCCCTTGATTAGGCTAACAGATGATAAATACCCTAATAATATGGAAGGCATTTCAGTATATCTGAACAATTAGTATCATAGGACTGTGATTAAAAAAAATTAAGAAAAACCTAAACGATATCTAGAAATAACTTTTTTTTTTTTTTCAGTTTTTGCTCAGGGAGTATGTACTCACCAGAGAGCAAAAGAAAGGAAAATAAGAAATGACCCCTCTGGGTGACCACACCACAATCACTACTCCTCCAATCTCATCTTCTCATCTTGGGATTTTGGGTATGTGTGCACATGCACCCAGTGTGATGGTGTGAATTTCAAGCTCCTGGGTCTGGGATTTGAACCACTCAGCTGACCAAGAGGGATCCAACACCTTAAGCTCCATGCCACCTACTGGCTCTCTAAGAATAATGTCTAGTAGCACTCAGAATCTAAAATACTTTGCTTTTTCAGGAACAGTGGAATGGATCCAGTCTTTGCTGTGCTGCTTGCTAGTTCTCTGTGTCTTGTTTATTCATGTAGCTTAATCTTCCCATTTCTCATTGATGCAGTTCATACCTGCTTTTCTAACTTCATGCATTTTTGAAATAAAGAATGTGGGGTTGCACAGCATGGAGGAACCTTGCAGTAGCTATTACAATAGATGTACTCCATGTTCAAAAACTATATTCTGAGATCTACACGTAAGATATATACAGAAGAAAAACTTCCACCAAGTAGTTTTGACCCAAGAATCATCTGCCTTTAGAAGTACAACTCCTTATCATTCTTCCTCAAATTGACTTATTTACAATGAAGAAAAGCAACAATAAAAATAGGTTTTCTTATCAGTGTCCTCTGTAAAACCTGGAATGGAAATTAGATTAAGAATGCCTCACTACTTTTGCAGAAAATTGAGAGTGAATGAGTGTCAGTCTACAGTTTTATGAACCAGTCCTAGGCAGCCATGTCTAACCAGTCTATGTTAAAAAGTCTGTGACAAATGATGTGCAACTGTGGTATACCACAAGGAGCTCTTAATTTAAACTGCATTGGAGAGACCAGTAGATGGCGTAATGGTTATGTCACTGGACTCCCTCATAGTTAACTGTGGTTTGAGTCCTGGACCCAAAGGCTTAAAACTCAGGCGGGGCATGTGTGCTTGTGTGCCCAAAATCCCTAAAGGAGAGTGGAGGGGAAGGGACTGTGGTGTGAACATCCCCTCTGGGGGTGATTTCTCACTTTCTGTCTCTCTCTCTCTCTCTCTCTAGCAAGTGCATGTGCCCTTTAGCAAAAGATTCTCTCTGAAGAAAAAAAAAAGAAAAGAAAAGAAAAGAGAAAAGAAAAGAAAAGAGAAAAGAAAAGAAACAAACAAACAAAAAACTGCAGTGGAATCAACCAATAGCAATTTCCCAAGTAAAATACACATTTCAAAACTAATCAGGTCATAACAGATTTTCTTCTTCCATTGGGAGACACAGTAAATCTACCTATCAGAAATAACAATATTGTTTAATTGACTAAGAACTTATTTTTCTTTAATGTTTCCCATTATTTACAGTATCTACATTTGTGTCTGTCCTTTCTGAATTTTTAATTCAGTTTACACATACTAGAAACTTGGAAAAATGTCTTCTAAGGTATTTTGTCTATCAGTGGTACTAACTCTATTATTCCTTAAAGCAGTGATCCAAAATTGTCCTTTTCAAGAATATATATTACATTACCTCAAGACAAACACACACTTGCTATTAGTACTGAATGGGGTTGTGAGTCTATAGGCAATAGAACATTCTAGTTAATATAAAGATTTAACAATTCTGATATAAAAATCATCACCAAAACACTGATAGCCACTACCATGTACTAAGATAACGACAAAGTAGATTCTAAAAAAATGAAGTGGGAACATTTATTAAAAGTATGAGGCCCCGCCAGGGAGTAGACTCATGCTGAGCCATACTGGGGCCATGAGAAAGCCTGAGATTTCGATCCTGGGTCAAACTGCACAGGCTTCACATGAACCCACTCAGGGGCCTGGCTGGCAAGAAGATTAGAGATAAAGTCATGGCGGGTCAGCGCCCTCTCAGGAGTCTCCCTGTCTCTCTGTCTCTTAATAAACAAATACACTTTAAAAGAAAATGAAAAAGTCAATTAAAGTGAAATATTTAATGACAAATTTAATTTTAAAATTAGAATTTTGCAATGTATCTTTAAAAGACTATTTGAAGTGTTTTCAGAAGAATGTTCATTTTATATAATGCCATTTAAAAAAAATAAAGTTTCAAGTTTATTTGTAAACTGTGGTGGCAAAATTCTCTGCATTTTAGTGCATGAAGAAATGACTCTGGGCCAGCTGGTGGTGTGGTGGTTAAGGCACTAGACTCTCTCACATAGCCAACCACAGTTCAAGTCCTGGATCTGCCTGCTTTCTCTCTCTCTCTCTTCTGGTGAGCATGCATTCTCTGTAGCAAATTTTAAAAATAATATTAGTAAGTGGATTAATTAAATACTTATTTAAAAAAATAATAGGTTCAATCACTTCTTTCAAAAAAATTTGTTAACTGGGCTAGAGTATTCTAAGACTAAGAAAAACGATTTAAGGAATAAACTAAAACTCTAAACTAACTTTAAGAAATCAAGAATTAGGCAAATCATGGAAGAACACCCGAAATCCAAGTCTACATACAGGAATTATTCAAAGTACTAATTGGTGCCTATGGTAAAAGTATTAAATAAAAGGCTTACAGAAATACTGTAATAATTAATTAGCACTTAAAGTGCATGATTTTAGCAAGAAATTATGACATTATAGTCCTACAAGTAATTCAGGGATGTTTTAACTTATTTGTGCAATAGCATGTATCTAGTTTATTTCATAGAGCACTGAATAGCTCAAGGGTCAAATAAATAAGTGAGCAAATTGATAGTTTTATTAGCTACAATAACAATTGTGCTATTTTTCAACACGTTAAAGTCATGCTAAGCTTATTAGCAAGAAAGCAAAACAAGCAAGAATAAATGTTAGTCTTAGAAGAGACCATGGTTACACCCCAGGATAGACCAAATCCTGTGACAATGGAGATAAAGGACCATAGGGGCCTTTATTTGCTCACAAATATCTATCCCTTTGGAAGGGATTTTAAGAATGGGCCGTTCCGGGAACCAGCAGTTAGTGTAATGGCTATGTTGCTGGACTCCCACGTGGTTGACCACAGTTCGCGTCCCGGACCCGGTAGCTTAAAACTCACGCCAGGCGCGTGTGCGCCCAAGATCCCAAGAGGAGAATGGGGGAGAAGGGAATGTGGAGTCACCATCCCCCCAGGGGGGTGATTTCTCTCTTTCTGTCTCTATGTCTCTCTGTCTGTCTGGCAAGCGCATGCGCCCTATAGTGAAAAACCTCTCCAAAAAAAAAAAAAAAGAATGAGCAGTTCCAATAGTGTGTATCTGTTCATTTATCTGTCATCAGAAGAGGACTTTGCCTCAAAGAAAGGCCTGACTACTGTGCAAAATGTGTACAGCCTTCTGCGAAAGTGTAGCTTATCATGGATTTGTACCTGTGAGTTATTTTTATAAATATTACCTATATTTTTGTACATATGAAATCTCAACTGAAATTTATTTTTCAGTGTTTTCTAAATGAACTGAATAAAGTTTTTGTTGGGGAAAAAATGTTAAGTATCAAAGGTGAAAAAAAAAAAGAGCAGTTCCAACTTAGTCTTCCATCTGTGACTTAGAAATCCCAGGTAATCTGAAAATATACCTTCTTTTTCCATTACATGTCTGAACTAGTCGCTAAATTGAGCTCAAAAAGCCCACACAAAAAGTGCTTTCAACAGTTTTCTTGAGATCATGCCCCTGCTTTGTTCTGATGAAGAACGAAGGCTCTTTTGGTAGGACATTGATTTCACAATGCAGTTTAACTGGACCAATTATAACGTTAATAATATGTATGATCTACATTGTACTTATATTAAAATATGGCCGGTCATAAAATTATCATAACCAGAAAATTAAAAAAAAAACAGCAAGCCAGTATAGGCTAATTAACTTTTGCCATCAATTTAGATTCTACATGAATGTGCTTAGTAAGAGTTTTTAGTCTTTTTATTTTGTAATGAGTTCAACTCTTCAATGACCTGCAATTGCACTTGTATTTTTCACCTAACAGAGTCCTAGAACACAAGGACTCTCATTTTGAGTCTGAGTGACTTGCTCCAGTGCTGGCAAGAAGCCCATCCTGGAAAGCAGCTTATTATATGTACTTGTTTTGAAAAATTATGAATGTTTAGCTAATGCAAGCAAGAAAATAAGATATGCATATTCAAAGCATGTTCATATCTAAGTTGCTTTCTTTTTAAAAAATGTTTTCTTTTATTCATAATAGAAGGAGAGAGAGAGAAAAGAAGAGAGATAACAGGTACTTCAAATATGGCTGGGTCATGCCACAATCCTTCTTCCTCCATTATCTATCCCATTAGGATCCTGGGCACCTGCAAGAGCCCAGCATGCTGCTGCCAGGCCAGTATATGAACCCCTGCTGGCTATGTAGGATTTAGCTTCCCCTTCATGGCACATACCTGTTGTTTTATGAGGCCAGACTGTGGCATGGTAGTTAAGGCAGCTTGAACACCTTTGTCCAACTGCAGGCTAGAATCCTGGACCTAGCAGCTTGAGAAACACACCAGGTGCAAGTATATGTGTGCCCAAAATCCCAATAGAAGGGAAGAAAGGAAGGGAGGGGAATCACAGTGTGAGCATTCCTCATAGAGGGTTATTTCTAATTTTTTCTCTCTCTCTGCCTCTCTGATGAGAACATGTACCCTATGACAAATTTAAAAAATAAATCCTTGTAATTTATCCGGGATGTAATGTGGTCAAAATATACTGACATCAAACATACATAATTTCTCCTTCCATTCAACAAATATGTATGGAACACCTACGCTAAATCAATATGGCCAAGAACTATACCTTTTTCTTCTACCTTCTCCCAGGCTACAATGGTCCGCCTGAGCATACAGTGAGTGTCTGTTTGCAATAGAAAGAAATATAAAACCTTCATTGCAAAATGTTTTCCGCTATTTACTATCTGTTTGTGTGACTTCCACCAGATCATTCAACATCATCTGTATAGTGAGGTTAATATCTTCCAGGAAGCATCAAAGTACAGCATGAAGACTACACCTTTTGGCATAGAACTCTCTTTGAGACTGAACGCTCCTCAGTCACACACTAGCGAACTGGCTGTGTTACATCCAACATATTATTTGTGGTGGTAAAGAGGTGACACAACACTCTGTGATGCTGAACCCATGTGGGAAGGTCCCAGGTTTACAGTTAGAGGTCCCTTTGTACCCATCAGGTGTGCCCATGCATGCCCATGATCCTGGTGGGCTAAGGCCAGAGGTGGATCAAGAAACTATTCTACTGAGGGTGACTCTGTCTCTCTCTCACTGAAGAAATAAACAAATAAACAAAAACATTTGTTAAACCTATTTGACCTCTAGTTGTACTTGCCTATAAAATGAAATGAAACTGTCTAAATAAAAAGGAAGTTCTATATATTTAATGTATATTAACTGATGAACATAGCCAAGGTAAGTATTTCTAGATTTTCTCCTCTCTCATACTCCACATGGACTTATGAACAATTGTTGTAGACCATCTCTGACAACTACCAACTGGTGCAATGCCATCGGTGTGCTTAGACCAGACTATCTCAGTAGGCTTCTAATGGCTTGTTCTCTGTAGCTTATTCTCCCCATTTCCACTGTTGTAACCCTTTTTATATAAAGCAAACAAACCCCTGTCATGTTACCAAATCATCTTCCCAAGTCTGTTAACTTGTAGCAACCTCCCTTATCACATCCTCAGTCTAAGCTGCCATTTTCTTTTGGGTGAATAACTATAATATTCACTAATGATCTCCCAACATTCCCTCTTCTCTTCTCACCAGGGATCCACAATGCAGCATCATTTGACCTCACCTTCTGAGCCTCAAGTACCCTTCCAGTTCCTCTACGAAAGCACAAGTCTTCCCCTTGCCACAGAGTTTTGCTTTCCTCATCCTTTTCTTCCAACTTCTTTTCTGCCCATTCTTTTTTTTGGGGGGGGAGAGTTTTTTGCTATAGGGCATGTGCGCTCGCCAGACAGAGAGAGAGAGAGACAGAAAGATAGAAAGCAAGAAATCACCCCCCATGGGGGATGGTCACACCGCAATCCCTTCTCCTCCAATCTCCTCTCAGGATCTTGGGCATGCACGCACACGTGCCCAGCATGAAGTTTTAAGCCACCGGGTCTGGGACTTGAGGGACTCGAACCATGTCAACTACATGGGAGTCCAGCGACATAGCCATTATGCTAACTGCTGGTCCCTTTTCTGCCCATTCTTTAGTTAGAGTCAGAAAGCCTTTTGCCAAGAAGGTCTTTCCTTGCTCTGCTATCCTGGCTAGATGACTCCTTCCTGGCAAATTCTCTTAGAGTACTTCCCTTATTGTTCTTACCCATGTTGGAACATCCATTCACCTTCTGCAAAACCACAGTTTAGTAATGGCTGCCCACATTTCCTATGGAGGAACAGTATGCTACACCATACAGCCAGGTGTGTATTGAGGGAGTGTGTAAGTCCACACTGACGTTTGCTAATAACAGAATCACCTGATGCATTTCTCAAAAATATTTCCTTGTCATTAAGCAGCATATAATTATTTATTCTTACATATTAGGTCATTGGGAAAGTCATAACATAATTTTCTATGCAAAAAATAGAATACCAATAGAATCTGAAAAATGA
>NW_006159832.1:1915620-1931096 GCF_000334495.1 Tupaia belangeri chinensis | reverse complement strand
GCTCTTCCAATATGCAAAGTAAGCAAAGTATACTTTTGACATATTTCTGGCATGAGCAGGAAGTTAGATCACTACACATCCAATGTCTAGTTTAAATATCATATATAGTAGGTACTCAAAAAATATTTTTGAAGAAATTAAAAATTCATATAAAATAGTTGCTTTCAGCATTAAGTATGGTAGCTAGAAGAATGAGGAAAACTATAAAATTTAACTATTTAGACATACATAATGTGTCTCCACATATCCTAATCCAAGTTATATTAAGATCTTTACAAAATTAATTGAAATGTTAATATATTATCTAGTTTTATTTCATGTATTTTTATAACTTTTGACCAACATATTTCAATTATGATTAATTTTTTTCAAGAATTAATAAGATGATTATTTAGATTTATGCATGCATAAATCTCCAAAGCTCTGCTAAGTTTGCTAATTCAATGAACACAGTGTGGACCTATCTCCATGGAGACAGATATTAAATTTTCAATTTTTATTTCCTTAACATTGCTTTAATTATTATGAACAGGCTAACAAAGATTAAATGATAATTAGTGAGTTTTCTATATAATATGCATATATGTTAATCTTCACTAATGTTTCTTTGTTTTCTTTTCTACTGACTTTATTTTGTGAAGTCAAATATTCTTTCAAGTGTATCAAAGTCAAATACCCAAAGTAAGAGAAGAGAAAATTCACTTGATAGCTGTTAAACTCTTCAAATTGGCTGACTCCATAGCTGTCCTCTTGGGCATCTCAATCATTCCAATAATGCTGCATCGAAGTATTCTGGCAATGTTACCTCTGAATTACTTCTAAAACTGTGGCACCTTTCTTTAAATTTCCTTAAGAAGGAGATCTTCTTTCTCAGAGGATGGATTTTAATTTTGGAGATGGACACTTGGCACTAAGAAATGTGTCCAGGTTCCTAAGTGGATTCTGAAGAGCTTTACTCACTTGCTAGCCTACTTCGCTGTCAGCAGGCAGTCACCTGCAGTTCATCCTCGTACTGCGATTCCACACTGACTCTTTTCAATGGGTCCAAACTTTCTGTTGCCTCAGGGTGGATCTAGTCCCTCTGCATGTTCACCAGGATAAGTCTCTTATTCCCCATATCTCGATGTAGATTTCACTACCTCTCTAAAAGAGTTGCCTGAACCCTAAGATAGTACAAATTGCTCCTTCAGAGTGCTCTTTCTATTTGTCTTGGCGATTCCATCTGTATCTTTTTGGTTTTGTATCTGCCTGCACGTGATTGAAAGCCTATTGAGAATAAAGAATATATGTTACTAAGAACTACATTTCCTGACCTTGCCTATTTTCTGGCACATAGTAAATCCTGAATAAACATGTAGCTAATGAATACATATATGTTTAAACTATCAACTCAAGGAAAACAAGACAAAGCTCAATGATGGGATTGGGTGGCTAGAGAAAAATTAGTAGATTCAGTCTTCATGCAAATTTTGGCCTTCCAAAGCTCACAGAGACCAAAGACTTAGTTTTATACCTGTGCACTAAATGCTCATAAAAAATTGCCAAGGGGTCTGTGGGTGGCCAGGTGTTTAAGGTGCTTAACTCCTACATGGTAGACTATGGTTCAAGTCCTGAATCTGGCAGCTTGCTTTCTCACTTTCCTATCTGTCTCTTTCTAGTGAGCATGAGTGCCTTGTTACAAATTTTAAAATAATAATAATGATAGATAATTTTAAAAAAATTCCTTAGCAAAAACTCACAATTTAACTCAAAGAGTTGTTTTTTGTTTTGTTTTGTTTTGAGAGGTTTTGATATTGGGCATGTTTGCTCACCAGACAGACAGAGAGAGACAAAGAGACAGAAAGTGAGAAATCACCCCCCAGGGGGGATGGCCACACCACAATCCCTTCTCCTTCGTTCTCCTCTTGGGATCTTGGGCATGCACACACACACGCCCGGCGTGAGTTTTAAGCTAATGGGTCCAGGACGTGAACCGTAGTGGACTACATGGGAGTCTAGCAACATAGCCGTTATGCTAACTGCTGGTCCCTCAAAGAGTTGTTTTCAGCATTTAAAAAAATTGTTTCTCAGGACCAGCAGTTAGCGTAATGGCTATGTCACTGAACTCCCATGTAGTTGACCATGGTCAGTCCTGGACCCGGTGGCTTAAACTCATGTGTGTGTGCGTGCCCAAGATCCTGAGAGGAGAACGGAGGAGAAAGGATTGCGGTGTGGCCGTCCCCCATGGGGGGGGGGCATGATTTCTCATTTTCTATCTGTCTGTCTCTCTCTGTCTTTCTGGTGAGCGCACGTACCCTATAGCAAAAAACTCTCAAAAAAAAATGTTTCTCAAATTTTATCATGAGGTTAAAAACAAAAAAGCATTTAAATATGACTAAGAGGTATTCTTCTTTGTGACTTTAATAAACATAAGCCTTTCCACACATATGCAGAATATTATTAATTTTCTATTTTATTAAACCTGTCTCAGGGACCAGCAGTTAGTGTAATGGCTATGTCGCTGGACTTCCATGTAGTCAACCACAGTTCGTGTCCCAGACCCGCTGGCTTAAAACTCACGCCAGGCACATGTGCGTGCTTGCCCAAGATTCCGAGAGGAGAATGGAGGAGAAGGAATTGCGGTGTGGCCATCCCCCCGGGGAGAGGGGGTGATTTCTCCCTTTCTGTCTCTCTGTCTGGTGAGCGCAACTGCCCTATAGCAAAAACCTCTCCAAAAAGATAAAAAATAAATAAACCTATCTCAGAATAGTTTATAAACATAATAGAGACATGATAGTACATTTTACTAGGTTATACTTTTTAGATCATCTTGTAAAAACCACTTTGTGGAAAAATATTAAATCAATACATTTAATTAAAATGATTAACCTTTTAAAATAGCATCTGCTCATCAATTAAATTGAAAAATATGTTCACATGTTTATCCTACACAAGATGCTGTGTTAGACACTAATTCTGTTTATGCAGTTAACTGCTTCATTGTAAGAGTTTATGAAGAGTAGGGATAATAAACATGTAGAAAGAACACTAATTAAAAAAAGGAAAACAAGGGCATGAGAATAATATATGTAGAATAAAAGTTCCCAAGTGTACAACTTTACATAATTTCCATACATTTGCTCAGTATATATCAAGGTATGTAGCTCTTTTTCATGTCTCTTATGTTTATATTTATAAAAATATATTTTACTTTTGTTTTTTAATTATATATTGCCATACCTATATAACTATTTCATAACTTCACAATAGTTATTTTGACCAATACATGCTTTTCTGCTTCTGTTTGTGCATGTGTGTGAGCATGTGCATGCATGTACACATTTGTGTATGAGTGGGTAGGGAGACTAAATATATTTCATTTAAAAATGTATCAAGTGGGACCCGCAGATATCATGATTATGTCACTGGACGCCCTCATGGCCAACCACGATCTAAGTACCGGACATGGAGGTTTAAAACTCACACGTGTACCATGTACATTTGTGCCCCAAATCATGAGCAGAGAGTAGAGAAGTGATTGTGGTGTGGTCATTCCCCCTGGGGAGGGTGATTTCTCTCTTTTCCTCTCTCTGTCTCTCTAGTGAATGCACATGCCCTATAACAAAAATCTATCTAAGAAAGAAAGAAAGAAAAATATATCAAATACTTATAAGTCTCTTTCTGTATACCGGGTCCTGCATTAACCCTTAATGTAACACTAAGTTACAGGTACAGTTTTACCCATTTTAGAGGTGAGAAAACAGAGGCACAGTAAAGAGATGGAAATTCCTTACTAGCACAAGGTTCTGGCTTGGGTAGTCAGATGCAGTCTTGTTCTTCACAGTATCTGATGTCGCACTAGGTACCTAATTTCCCCACTTCCATCTCTTACCCACATTAGCTCTGTCTGCTCCTCATACATCAAATCATGTGAGACGTTCTCCTTTACCTTCACCTAGCAAAAAGCAATACATTGTCCAAGGCAATTGATCCAAATCTGGGAAGCCATCCCTGATTGCATCAGCCCAAATCAGTCTGTCCTTTTACTATCCTAATATTTCATTTCCTTATGATGGTACTATGGTAATTATATCTTACTTTAAAGGATAGTTACCTTGCATGTATTAGTCTATCACTGTGTAAATTCATTAACTGAAAATAAATTACTGCATTTTTTTTCTTCCCACTATGTTTGGCATTTTCTCAAACATGATGTATATTTTTTGAAGCGATCTTTAGGAGTCAAGATAGGCAAAACTCAATGACCTCAGCACTCATGTGTCCCCAGTACTCAGCACGTGATAGACCTTTAATAATCACTGGATAAATCAATATGTGAGTCAAAGAATATAGATAGCATTATTATTTATTATTAATTTAATTTGCTAGAGGGCATGTGTACTCACCAGAGAGAGACAGAGAGAGAAAGAGGGAAAGCGAAGAAGCACTTCCCGTCCCAAGGAGGATGATCATTTTCTTCCATTTCTCCATCCTATTGGGACTTGGGGCATGCACACACACACAAGGTCAATGTGATTTTTAAACCACTGGGTCGAAGATTTGAATCTTGCAGTCAGCCTCATGGGAACTCATTCGCTTAACCACCAAGTGAGGGGGCCAGTTGTAAAATCATATTTATAAACTTTGATTTAAAGTAAAATATTAAAATAATTGTAATTAAAAATGAATGTTAAGGGGTCAGTAAGTGGTATGGTGGTTAAGGCACTGGACTCCCACATGGCCTACTATAGTTTAAGTCCTGGACCAGCAGCTTGAAAATCATACTATGATGTGTACATGCCCCAAATCTCAGAGAGGAGAATAGAGGAGAAGGAATTGGAGTGTGGCCATCCCTCCTGAGGGGTGATCTCTCACTTTTTCCCTCTCTCTCTGTTCAAAAAGCACATACACACCCTTTGGAAAAAATCTTAAAAAATAAAAAAGAATGCTAGACACTTGACATACATGGATGAGCAATAAATTCTATTTGAAAATGTAGATGACTTGATGGGACCATTCTGACAATGAAAAGAATATTTTGCGTTAGCTTTAAGAACACTTAGTCTTTCCAAAATGTTCATTTCATTTGCAAAAAAATAAGATACAGAGGTAGTAATAAACTATTTTGAATTTAATAAGTTCTCATTTAATTAAGATTTATTGCCTCTCAGTATGTAATATTTTGGGTTATTTCATTTATTTCTCCTATGAGTGTGAGAGACAGAGAGAGAGAGAGACAGTCAACACCTCCAACAGAGTTTTGATACTGATCCAGCCCCAGCCTCAGCCAGCCCTGGATCATGGGCAAGCACATGCTAGTATCCTCAGGGGCCTCTCTGGATACAGACTCAGCTCCTTCCCATCTGGGTCGGACTCACCGAGCATGCTGTGTTACTGCGGCAGCTCCATCTGGCATCCTCAATATGTATTTTTAACTTAGGTATTTAAGACAGGCCTCAAACTTTCATCTTTTTTAGCTTGACAGATTTTGTCAGCAGTTGTTTTCTATTTTGTAAACTAGATGATTTTTTAATAAAATAATCCCTCATGTAAAAAAGTGTGAGGAACATGTATTTATTTAAAGTATCTAACATAGATTTATTTTTGAAAGCACTGCAAAAACACTCAATATTTCATTAAGACTCATATTTTAGAAGGGAATATATTTAGAAAGTGATTCCCTAGTTTTTAGAGAAAGTTAGTGGAAGGGGCTTCATTTTCTTCAGTTTATGGCCCCAACTGGGGACAGAAAGAGTTTAGTTGTGGGACCAGCAGTTGGCGTAATGGCTATGTCACTGGACTCCTATTACTAGCACAAGGTTCTGGCTTGGGTAGTCAGATGCAGTCTTGTTCTTCACAGTATCTGATGTCGCACTAGGTACCTAATTTCCCCACTTCCATCTCTTACCCACATTAGCTCTGTCTGCTCCTCATACATCAAATCATGTGAGACGTTCTCCTTTACCTTCACCTAGCAAAAAGCAATACATTGTCCAAGGCAATTGATCCAAATCTGGGAAGCCATCCCTGATTGCATCAGCCCAAATCAGTCTGTCCTTTTACTATCCTAATATTTCATTTCCTTATGATGGTACTATGGTAATTATATCTTACTTTAAAGGATAGTTACCTTGCATGTATTAGTCTATCACTGTGTAAATTCATTAACTGAAAATAAATTACTGCATTTTTTTTCTTCCCACTATGTTTGGCATTTTCTCAAACATGATGTATATTTTTTGAAGCGATCTTTAGGAGTCAAGATAGGCAAAACTCAATGACCTCAGCACTCATGTGTCCCCAGTACTCAGCACGTGATAGACCTTTAATAATCACTGGATAAATCAATATGTGAGTCAAAGAATATAGATAGCATTATTATTTATTATTAATTTAATTTGCTAGAGGGCATGTGTACTCACCAGAGAGAGACAGAGAGAGAAAGAGGGAAAGCGAAGAAGCACTTCCCGTCCCAAGGAGGATGATCATTTTCTTCCATTTCTCCATCCTATTGGGACTTGGGGCATGCACACACACACAAGGTCAATGTGATTTTTAAACCACTGGGTCGAAGATTTGAATCTTGCAGTCAGCCTCATGGGAACTCATTCGCTTAACCACCAAGTGAGGGGGCCAGTTGTAAAATCATATTTATAAACTTTGATTTAAAGTAAAATATTAAAATAATTGTAATTAAAAATGAATGTTAAGGGGTCAGTAAGTGGTATGGTGGTTAAGGCACTGGACTCCCACATGGCCTACTATAGTTTAAGTCCTGGACCAGCAGCTTGAAAATCATACTATGATGTGTACATGCCCCAAATCTCAGAGAGGAGAATAGAGGAGAAGGAATTGGAGTGTGGCCATCCCTCCTGAGGGGTGATCTCTCACTTTTTCCCTCTCTCTCTGTTCAAAAAGCACATACACACCCTTTGGAAAAAATCTTAAAAAATAAAAAAGAATGCTAGACACTTGACATACATGGATGAGCAATAAATTCTATTTGAAAATGTAGATGACTTGATGGGACCATTCTGACAATGAAAAGAATATTTTGCGTTAGCTTTAAGAACACTTAGTCTTTCCAAAATGTTCATTTCATTTGCAAAAAAATAAGATACAGAGGTAGTAATAAACTATTTTGAATTTAATAAGTTCTCATTTAATTAAGATTTATTGCCTCTCAGTATGTAATATTTTGGGTTATTTCATTTATTTCTCCTATGAGTGTGAGAGACAGAGAGAGAGAGAGACAGTCAACACCTCCAACAGAGTTTTGATACTGATCCAGCCCCAGCCTCAGCCAGCCCTGGATCATGGGCAAGCACATGCTAGTATCCTCAGGGGCCTCTCTGGATACAGACTCAGCTCCTTCCCATCTGGGTCGGACTCACCGAGCATGCTGTGTTACTGCGGCAGCTCCATCTGGCATCCTCAATATGTATTTTTAACTTAGGTATTTAAGACAGGCCTCAAACTTTCATCTTTTTTAGCTTGACAGATTTTGTCAGCAGTTGTTTTCTATTTTGTAAACTAGATGATTTTTTAATAAAATAATCCCTCATGTAAAAAAGTGTGAGGAACATGTATTTATTTAAAGTATCTAACATAGATTTATTTTTGAAAGCACTGCAAAAACACTCAATATTTCATTAAGACTCATATTTTAGAAGGGAATATATTTAGAAAGTGATTCCCTAGTTTTTAGAGAAAGTTAGTGGAAGGGGCTTCATTTTCTTCAGTTTATGGCCCCAACTGGGGACAGAAAGAGTTTAGTTGTGGGACCAGCAGTTGGCGTAATGGCTATGTCACTGGACTCCTATGTAGTCAACTGTGGTTTGTGACCTGGGCCCAGTGTGTTAAACTCATGCCAGGCGTGTGTGTGTATGTGTGTGTGTGTGTGTGTGTGTACAATGTGTGTCCAAGATCCCAAGAGGAAAAGGGATTACAGCATGACCATCACCCCGGGGGGTGATTTCTTTCTGGTGAGTGCATGCGCCTTACAGCAAAAATCATCTCAAAAAAAAGAAAGAAAGAAAGAAAGAAACAAACAAAGGAGTTTAGTTGTAACAGCTTCAAAAAAAAAAAAAGAAAGTAAGAAACAAAGAAGTTTAGTTGTAACAGCTTTCAGAGAATTCTCCATGGGTCCTCTTGTTGATGGACTAGGCCAGCTCAGCAGCCATGAGCTTCTAGAGGGAATCGCCACTCCTGGACTTTGAGGGAAGGAGCCAGGAGGCCAGGGTGGAGGGGATGGCCACAAAGCTCTGTCCCAACTCAAAGATGTTCCTGACTCCTCCAAATCTGCTTTGAATGTCCCCATGTCAATTATCAACTCAACCAAGGGCACAGACAGCCAAGAAAAAGCGATTGACTGAAGAACGATAGCTACCATCTCTGTGCCAGGAAGCTTTTAGTAGCTGGGGATGGTGAAATGGAACAGCAAAAATATAGAAAAAAGTCCACATATCACTGTGAATTCCGAGTCCTTCACCAACGAACTCTGTGAGTAGTACACGAGTAACAATTCTCCCACTTCGCATTCACATTGAGAACTGGTAAAAATGATGTGTAGAACATACTTGGCACATACTAAGCACTTAATATTGCTATCATTAGTCCATAGTATGGTGGCAAAAGTGGCCAGAATTCACATGGCCAACTGCCTCTTCTGAGTTCTGGATCCAGTAGCTTGAAAAATATGCCAGGCACATGTGAATATGTGCCCAAATCCTGAAAGTTCTTTTACTTTACTTCTCTCTCTGTCTCTCTCCAGTGAGAACACACATCCTCTAGCAAATAAAAAAAAAATGTTGAATTTGTTTTTTCATTTAATTTCATTTAATTTTTATTATTCTTATTTTTTAAAACATTCTATCGCTACACATTGTTTGGCTTGTAAAGAGAATTTACCCAAAATGAAATACATCTCAGATCAGTCCAGTTGAGAATACTATTCACGATCTCATCAACAGATAATAAACCATTTCTGTGTCCCACAATTCAATTCGTTTTTAATTATTTTTCATGTATTTTAATTCTATGGCTTTACTTTTATAATGATATACAGTCAGTATTGTATGAAGGCCAGTGGATGATGCACTCTCTCTTCTTTAACATAGCTGTTTTTTTTTTTTTTAAATTCACTTTGAAGAACTAGAAAACTTTTATATTTTATTGAATAAGAATAATTTTTTTTTCAGTCTCTCTGTTTTGTTGGTCTAAAATGAGTCATGAGAACTGGCACACAGTTTGAAGAGCCTTAACACTCTTAATCATTTCCCTGCAAAAATAAGGACACAGACAATCCTAGGGGGGTGATTTCTCGCTTTCTGTCTCTGTCTCTGTCTCTGTCTGGTGAGCGCACGCGCCCTATAGCAAAAATCTCTCAAATAAAAAACAAACTTATACTGTACCCTCAAAATGTGTATGATGATTATATGTAAGCCAGAAATCACACTAAAAATATAAATTTTAAAAATAATAAAAATAATTCATATCAAGTATACCTCCTAAACAATAATGCATGCAAACTAGAAATCGATTATAGGTGAGACTTTGACAAATTCACAAATACATAGGAATTAAATGGCATTCTCCTGAATAACCAATAGGTCAATGAAAAAGATTAACAAGAAAATTAAAATGGAGCTCGGTTTGAACCCTTGACCCTGTAGCTTGAGAAACATACCAGGCGCATGTGCTTTTATGTGGGTCCAGAATGCTGATGAGATGGAGAGATGGAGGAAAGAGATTTCAGCATAATTCTGCCCCACTGGGAGTGATTGTTTTCTCTTCCTTCATCTTTGGCAAATACACATGCTCCATGGCAATTTTTTATAAAGGGAGAAAGTAATATATAAAATTCTCATCCACTCTCAGAGAGTGGGATGTCTACTGTCATTTTGGAACTATTTTGATCATCTATCTATCTATCTGTATGGACACCAAGCATAGAGACTGCAGGAATAGAATAAAATACATGAGAATACATTTTCCTAAAAATAACTTTTGACCTGTATTAATTCTAGTCTTGAATATTGAATATGTATTATATACTCACACAGGTCTGCAAAGAGGTAAAGAGAAGATTGATCACTATACTCTGTAATTATACATATTAAAAAATAAGTTTTCATGAATCAAATATTGTTAAATTTAAAAAAAGAAGTTTCAAAAAAAAAACCCTTCTTCAATATTCTTTCTGTCCACAGGAAGCTGCTCAAGCCTTCACAGAGTAAGCAGTGCCATGAGTTTAAAAAAAAATCCCAGGTGCCTGTTCCTTTGAAAAACTTACATATACATGTATGCACACTATCTGTTAGTGGAGTGTAGTAGAGTAAAATACATTATATTAGTGTAAAAATAGAAACAACAAATATACTGCCTTTAGACTATCATTAATTGATAAATGTTTTAAAAAGATAAATTCACTTTTCTTTTTTAAGAGAGATTTTTGCTATAGGGGACATGTACTTTATATATATATATAGAGAGAGATGATAAGCGAGAAATCATCCTCTAGGGGAGATGGCCATGCCACAATCCCTTCTCCTCCATTTTCCTCTAGGGATTTTGGACAGACACATACATGTGCCTTGCATGGAATTCAAGCCACCGGGTCCAGAACTCAAATTGTGGTCAGTCACATGGGAGTCCAGCGATGTAACCATTACATCGTTGGTCCCATTATTTTATTATTTTATTTTTTAACTACCAGACGGCACATGCATTCATCAAAGAGAGAAAGAGAAAGAAGAGAGGGAAAAAGTACCTCCCACTACAGTGTAATCACTCTACAATCCCTTCTCTTTCATTTCTTCATCCTATTGTGCTCTTGGACATATACTCACAAATACTCCTAGCAAATTTTTCAAGACGCTGTGGCTGAGATTCGATCTGAGGTCAGACATGTGGTTGCTCATTCCCTCAAACAATAGCATTGGATCAGTCTAGAAATTAGAATTTTTTATTGCTTTCAACAAGCCAAAAGAGGACAGAGCAAAGGAAGGAAATGAATAAAACCTTATTTTGACGATCTGAAAGAATAATTTTATATTTGAAGTTTAATTTTGTATTTCTAAACTCCTATTTCTCCCTCTATATATGTTACGTGAATAAAGTGCTGCCTCAATTATTTTTACACATGTATTTTTTATTTCCTGGCCCATTCAAAGATTTATCCATAATGTCTCATTCCTCCGAAGTTTTGTCCACTGAAAAATGCCAACAGCAGTGAGAAGTAGAAAATTCTTCCCAGTACTAAAACTTAGAGTTAAATTAAGACAAATAAGACTATCTGCTTATCACTGTAAGGGAGAGAACAACTCAAGAGCAAATTACCACTCACTCCTTGGGTTATGATGTGCATAATAATATATTAATGTTGACTTAATAATATGAGGCTTGCTTATAGTATTAATTGCTAGCTCATTACTCTTAGCATAATGAGTATGGTCCCACTGCAATATTTTTAAGCGTGTGTGTTCATGCTACAAAGACCAGACATAAATAACTTCTGCAGTGGTTTAATGGCCACAATTATAACTATGTGATTTCTGTATTGCTATTACCATGCATAAAAAGATGGTAGACTTGACTTGCTGTGGCTGGCAGCTGGTGTGGTGATTAAGGGTACGGGACTCTCACATGGCTGATGGCATTTTGACTCCCAGACCTGGTGGCTTGCTTTCTCACTTTTCCTCTCTCTCTCACTCTGTCCCTTTCTGGGAGGATGGCCACGCCACAATCCCTTCTCTTCCATTCTCCTCTTGGGATTTTGAGCTTGCACGCACATCCACCAGTCAGTTGAACTGTGGTTGACTACATGGGAGTCCAACAATGTAATCATTATGTCATCTGCTGGTCCTGAACAATCTGAATTAGTACTTTTAGGTAACTGAGTTTCAATAAGACTAAAGTACCTTTAACATCTCACAGTGTTGAGTAAGTATCCAAATGTTAGAATTTAACAATGTGAATGTGACTTTTGTTCTCATTTAAATGGATCCAGTTGTTCATGTCTGCTTTCCAGAACTTCTCTGTGCCTGTGGTCACCATCTCTGTATTTTGTGGCATTCACAATAATAAATATCATATATTTATCCTGGGGTCATCTCAAAAAGTGCCATAAATAATCCAATCAGGTAACATGGTGGTTAAGTCAGCTAAATCCCACATGGTTGACTGTGTAGTTTGAGTCCTGAATCTGTTGACTTGAAAAACATGCCAGCCTAGGAGGTGATTTCTCATTTTCTGTCTGTCTCTGCCAAGCACATACACCCTATAGGAAAACTCTCCTTTCTAAAAAAATGAACATTCTAGTTTGTGGATTGTGAAAAAACATTATTTTATAGGTACAGTGCCTGGAATTTTGCTGCTTTTCAATGTATCATATTATAATTGTATGTTGTGAAAAATAAAAATATCTGTTAAAAATAAACATGCTATTGGGCTGCATCTGGTGGTTTGGTGGTTAAGGCAGCCGGATCCCACATGGCTGGTGGTGTGTCTTGAAAATCATGCTGGGTGCATGCAGGCCCCAAATGCTGACAAGGTAGAGAAATGGAGAAGAGATTGCTGTGTGACCATGCACTGCTGGGAGGGATGTCTTCTCTCTCTCTCTCTCTCTCTCTCTCTCTCTGTCTCTCTCTCTTTGGAAAGTAGATGCACCTTCTGACAAATTAAACAATAAATATGTTATCTAAAATAAAAATATATCTACTTAACTTGTGTTTTCCAAAACTGTTGGCTTCTAAAGTATGGATGAGGTGAGGCTTTAATCGAAATAAAATCTTAAGAAAATGAGAAATGTGATCCAGATTCTCATGATGGTCTGAAAGGCTATCCCACATGGGAAGGTTTCCAGTTTAAGTCTGGAGTCCTCCCTGAGTATGCCAGGTATATGTATTGCTTGCCCACGGTCTCAGATGGCTGAAACCTGGGCATGGATTGCAGTGTCAGAAGCCTGTTGAGAGTGTAGGCCTCTTTCTAGTGCTTTCTCTCACTTTCTCTGGCTCATGGAAGAAATGAATAAATGCTTTAAAAATATATATATAACCAGAGAGTTAGATCATTAAAATAAAGAAAATAAGAAGTACAGAATTGAATTGATGAATTTTCGTTTTTATGATTTTTTTTTGTATACTTGAAGACACTGTTTATAACTAAAACATTGGAAGAAATACTTTTCTAGAATTAATTCTTTTTAACTTCTTAATAAGAGAACATTGGATATTATTTTATACTTCTTTTTCCTCAAGTTGACCAGTATTTACTTTGCAGAACTTAATTTTATATATTTCTATGATACAACAACATTCTCAGATCTTCTTGAGCCCTGTAGAGCAGGCAATGCCTGTACAATACAACTGAACCACTAGTTTTATTTGCATCCTCATTCCTGACCTGTAGCCTATGTCTCCCTCCCGGATGCCAATCATATGTTTCCCTAAAATTAATGTTCTTGTTTTCAATAGACACTCCTCAAATTTGTTACTCTGCTTTGAACTCGTAAACTATTCTGTACAGGTTTCACATAGTGAGTTCCAAATGCATCTTTTCTTTAGCTGCCTGTTGAGTACTATTGGCAACACGCTGTTAAGTAAGTCGAATGAAGATGAAGAAATAAGAAATTTACAAACACCAGGATGAACAACCAGTACAGCTCTAAGCCAGAGCATTGAAGAAGAAATGATTAGTTCCTCCTGGTTAGGTCAGGAAAAACATCACAGAGAACCTAGTTGAACTAAGACATATGAATACAATCATTACACATGAAAGAGATGGAATAAAAGCATTACAAGGAGACACAAAAGGCTGAGCAAAGCTATGGAGCTGGAAGATTGCATGACTGGCCAAGGCAAGGCTGAGGGCTATGGAAGTGACAGAGTGAATGAAGGAGACATGAGCTCAAATGCAAAGGCCTTGTTGGGAACTGATGCAAGGCAGCTTTCCAAGGGTAGTGTTGACAGAACCAGGACTTCACCTAAAAGATGATCGAAGCAGGGGGACATTTTTGCCAGAGGAAAAAAAGAGGGAGCAACACCCAGACGAGGTTTGGTCATGGCACAATCTTTTCCTTCTGGTTCTCCTCGTGTTAGGGTATTGGGCAGGCAAACACACACACCTGCATGGTTTCAAGGCCACAAGATCAGTACTTAGACTGCAGTTGGACATGAGAGATCTAGTTTCCTACACAGAGCACTCCGTGTCTGTGATGGTGGGGGGCTCAGCCTTTTATATTTTATTGTTTTTTAATTGCCTGAGGGTGCATGCACTGCCTAGAGAGAAAGAGAGAAAAAGTACCCTCCAATGATGCGTAGTTACATTACAATCTCCTAGTTCTTAAATTCATTGAGACCCTGAGTGCACATGTACTAATGCCAGGTATGTCCCTCAAGCCGAAGAGGACAGGACTCAAACCTTGGCTGGCCATGTAGGGTCCAGCTACTTGTGCAGAACACTTAACTGTTGAACTGAGGCCAGCCCCAGCCTTCATTTTAATGTGGATATTGTAGGAAAGTTACAGAAGACTTAAAGCAGTGAGCTGATGTAATAGTATCTGTTTTTTTTTTTTTTTTAAATACTTGGTCTTACCAGGGGCTGAAGCAAAAGGGGCATGGGACGTTATATTTCATAGGTCCAGAGTTTCAATTTGGAAAGATGAAGAGAGCTCTGGAGATGGGTGTCATGAGAGTTACACAACAGCTTGAATGGTAAATTTTAGGTTATATATATATTTTACAACAATAACAAAGTAAGTGGTCTTACAAACTTGAAAATACTTGGTGTGACTATTGTGTGGAATATTTTCAGCAATGAGGTAGAAACTGCAAGAAAGCCACTTTGGAATTACAGTAATAACACAGAGGTAAAACAGGCTGCAGATGACACAGCTCTGCTGGGATGGAAACCATGGATGTTTTTACTGACGATTCCACAGGAGGAACCTGAGGGCTATCTAACTGTGGTGGTATACTCAGAAATATTTAACAACTGGTTTTCCCAGCATGGAGGAATTCCTGATTTTTAGCATTTGACAAATCCTGTGGTGTAAGTAATCCTACCATAGGGGAACAGCAGATGGTGTAATGCTGGACTACCATGTAGTCAAGAACAGTTCGAGTCCCAGACCTGGCAGCTTAAACTTATGCCAGGTATGTCACGTGCATGCCCCAAATCCCAAGGAGAATGGAGAAGGGATTGCAATGTGGCCATCCCCCTGAGGGGTGATTTCTCTCTTTCTTTCTGTCTGATGAGTTCATACACCTTATAGCAAAAATCTCTCTTAAAAACTAAATCAATAAAATACTCCTATCATAGAAGATTTTAAGTTCTCAATGAGATTTTATTGTTTAAATTGTACCTCCTATTTTATTCTCTTATCAATTAACATGAGCTAAAATTTCTGCAAAAAATATGTAAATATTCCTATGAAAATAGTATCAAAAGTGATTTATTTTATTTTAATTAGATTGATTTGAAATTAGTCTTTTTTT
>NW_006159832.1:1904686-1915599 GCF_000334495.1 Tupaia belangeri chinensis | reverse complement strand
ATGGGGCACATGCACTCGCCAGACAGACAGAGAGAGACATAGAGACAGAAAGCGACAAATCACCCCCCCCCCAAGGGGGATGGTCACACCGCAATCCCTTCTCCTCCTTTTTCCTCTTGGGATCTTGGGCATGCACACACACGTGCCCGGCGTGAGTTCTAAGCCACCGGGTCCGGGACGCAAACTGCCGTCGACTACGTGGGAATCCAGCAACATAGCCATTAGGCTAACTGCTGGTTCCCTGAAATTAGTCTTCTTAAAAAGTACAAAAGTGTTTTAAAATATCCTCTTTTTAAAATATGTAACAAAATTTCTCAACAACTGAATCAGAAACGAATGATAAATTTTTACCTACCAAATTAAAAATGTATATTTAATTAAAATGTTATTTATAATCAACAAATACATTGAATTACTTTTTTAATGATTGTGATATTAAAATAAATCTCTTTGTATAATAATATTTTAATTTACTCTCAAATTCTGTTAACATTTTTCAGAAGTTTTGAATCAGCCTTTATATGTTACATTACCAAAGTTTTCTTTTTTTTTTTTTTTAATTTTGCCAGAGGGTGTGTGCGTTCTTGGGAAAGAGAAGGAAAATGAGAAAGCACTCTCCATAGGGAATGGTCACACCACAATCCCTTCTCTGTTTCCCCCTCTTTCCAGGATTTTGGGCACACATATACATGCACCCAGTGTGTTTTTCATGCTACCAGGTCTGGGACTGGAGCTGCACAGTCAGCCATGTGTGATCCAATTGCCTTAACCACCATGGCCCTGTAGTTTTCATTTTATGTGGGTTTTATCATGTCTTCCTATGAAATTCTTAAAAATTATTTAGAAAAAATATATTTTTTGCTCTATATGTTGAAGGAATTGTTAAAAGGATTGGTATTATCGCATATTTAACTCTTTAATCATTATTATTTTTTAAAATAACCAAGGTAGCAGTCCTTTAATGAAAACAAACTAAAAGCTGATACACTGAAAAATCTCTGAAAGGATGCACACCAAAATGTTATTAGTGGCTAGTTATCTTTGAGTGATAGAATAATAGGTATTTTAAAGATCATTTTAGCAAATCTGCACTCAAATATTTTTACAAGAGATATGAATTACCTGTGCAAAAAGAAATATATTTAAAACAAATGATAAAGAACCATTTTTTTTCAAAGAACCAAATATTAATCTACTGAATCAGCCACTTCTATTTGAAGATTTAGTGTGAAGAGCATTTTTTAAGTTAAACAATTTATACTTAGGAAGAGAAAAAAATGAAGGAGTAAATCCTACTAGTCTTCAATGGCAGTTCAACTTGGGGCACAAAGTAATGCTTGAAAAAATAAACAACCATTTGATTAGTTGTAAAAACATCACAGTTTCACATTTCTGAGGATTAAGTGAAAGTAATGGTTAAAGCAAAGGCACCTAAAAAATGGCGATTCTCGGGAACCAGCAGTTAGCGTAATGGCTATGTCACTGGACTCCCACGTAGTTGACCGCGGTTCGCGTACCGGACCCGGGGGCTTAAAACTCATGCCAGGCGCTTGTGCGTGCATGCCCAAGATCCCGAGAGGAGAATGGAGGAGAAGGGATTGCGGCGTGACCATCCCCCCTGGGGGGTGATTTCTCGCTTTCTGTCTCTATGTCGCTCTCTGTCTGTCTGGCGAGTGCACGCGCCCTATAGCGAAAAATCTCTCTCAAAAAAAAAAAAAAAATGGCGATTCTCAAACCTACTAATGCACCCACATGTAACTGCTTTATAACAAGTGGAGTAATTTCACAGATCCTCTTAACGAACAGTATTTCATCCTTAAGAGAACAGTTCTATAACCATTAGCAAAAGATTGTTTCAAAACACTGTAAGGCACTGAAATAGATGCACACATGTATTATCAACATATTGAAACATCATGAGATGTATAGTGAATGAGAAAAGTACAGAAAATAAATAAGATTTTTTTCACCTAAATGATGCATAATAATTTAACCAATAAACCAGTGTCTATAAAATTAAAAATGTATTTCTCTATATTAGTCCTAACAATTGTTTACAAGAAACTGATGACAGTTTTGAGACAACTGCTTAGGTAAAACAATTTTTTTAAGTATTTATTTATTTTATTTTATTTGTTATTACTATTTATCTTTTAATTTGACCAAAGGGAGACAGAGAGAGAGAAAGTGAGAAAGCAAGCTGCCAGGTCTGGAACTCAAGCCACAGTCAGCCATGTGGGAGTCCAGTGCATTAACGACCATGCTACCTGCTGACCCCAGGTCAAATTGTATTCCACACCTAAGATCTTGCTTATTTTGGCATTTTCCATCTCATTGCAAATTCAGTTTAAGTTTCCAATGTCAACCTGTTTTAAATATTCTACTCATTTAGCTAACAACTCTGTAATTTATAAAGTTTTAGGTAAAAAGCTTTATCTATCATTCTCATTTTAGAAAACCTTTGAGAATAGTATTCACTTTAATGAAAGTTTCCATAGACACAAAATTGGAGGTTACTGCTCATGACAGATCTTCCTCTATGGGAACTTCTCACTGGGATATATTCTACATGTGCACACAATTTAATTATTATTATTATTATTTTGATGCCTGAGGGTGCATGCATGTGCATTCCTTTGGTCTCATTCCTTTTAGGGCAAGGGCATTAGGAGAAAAAGGGACTCAGTGAAGTGAATGCAAGTGGGCATGAAAGAAACCTGCTGACTTGCTGTTAGAGAAGCAGGTTAATGGGATTTTTCACAGGACTTTGAGCATTAAAACGATTTTCCCATTTATTCTCCCTCTCTTAACATGTACACGGCAAATTAATTAACTGCTTCTGTGGTACTGCTAAATCTTTGTTATGGTCATGATAAAAATTTTAGTGTAATAATTTTAGTGCTAATTACGTATTTTTGGCATGCTGTTTCATCTCAATGGAAATACCCTTAAGCACAGAAGAATGGCCATTTAGTAGAAGTGCAAAATAAAAGAAAGCTTTTAGAATCTTGGACTAATTTTCAATTATAAATAGCTTATAAAGTGACAATTTGTAGCACTTAAAGTTTATATATAATCACACTTCATAGTGAGAATTGAAAATAACAAGTGGCAAAAACATATTTATGATATTTATGATCTGGATTCTTAAAGCTCTGAAAAGACCTTAGTTTTAAAATATTATAGTAATTACTTCCTTTGATTAAGTACCAAGTGTATGCCAATTGTCTCAGGATTTCTTTTTAAATTTCTTCCAGAGGGTACATGTGCTCACTAGACACAGAGAGAGAGCAAGAGAGAGAGAGAGAGAGAGCAAAAGACCTTAGTTTTAAAATATTATAGTAATTACTTCCTTTGATTAAGTACCAAGTGTATGCCAATTGTCTCAGGATTTCTTTTTAAATTTCTTCCAGAGGGTACATGTGCTCTCTAGACACAGAGAGAGAGCAAGAGAGAGAGAGAGAGAGAGCAAGCGAGAGTGAGAGAGAGCACTCTTCATGGGGAATGGTCATGCCACAATCTCTTTTCCTCCATTTCTCCCTCCTTTCAGGATTTTGGGCACATATGCACTGGAGTTTTTTTCCAAGCCTCCAGGTCCAGAACTCTAGCTGTACAATCATGTGGGATTTAGATCCAGCCGCCTTAACCACCAGACACCAGGCTGGCCCCATCGACTATTGTAATCTTAACAAACCCCAGCTATGTGTAACATGATTTTCATTTTACATAAAGGTAAAATGAAGACTTTTTTTTCAAAAATCTTATAGAAAATACATCAGTTTACTCAGGTTACCATAAGAAAGTACCATAAACTGAGTGACTTAAAATAACAGATATTTATTGTTTCAAATGTCTGGAGGCTAGAGGTCTGAAATCAAAGTGTCGGTAGGTCATGATCTCTCTGAAAACTTTATGGGGAGGATTATCCTTTGCCCCTTCCTGGTTTCTAATGGTTTGATGGCAATCTTTGATGTCCTTCACCTTGCAGATGCATCACTCTCTGCTCACTGGTAGAGACAGAGACAGAAAGAGAGTACCCCCCCCCCAACAGGGTACGATCATGCCACAATTTCTTCTGCATTTGTCCATCTTGCTGGGATTTGGGAGACACACACACACACACACAACATTCAGTTTATCAAGTCACTGGAGCCAGATTCAAACCGAGGTCAGCCATGTTGGATCTGACTCCCTTAAAAACCAGGCTACAAGGCCAACAATTTTTCCTCCAATTCTCTACATCGGCAGGATCCTGGACATGTATATACAAAAGTCCTGTGTATTTCTCAAGCCTCTGGGGCCAGGACTTGATCTCTGGTCTCCCATGTGGAATCCTTTGTGCTGCCCTTAATGAGTACACTGTTAGGCTAGCCCCAACTTCATTTTTCCACAATCTTTGTCAAGAACCCTTGTTTGGGGTAGTTTAAATGTTGAGATTAACATTATAATTCAGTAGCTTACCCTTTTAAATACTATGTGCTCCCAAAATGAGATGAAGCCAATAAATTTTTAGATCTAAGATATATTTTGCTTCATTGTAGGTACTATTCAGCAAACCTTGGAACTGTAAACATATGTATGGCATTTTTTACAGCTTTACTAGAAGTGGTATTTAAAAAGCATGAGGAATTTGAATACTCACAAGCCTCATGTAGTTGATCTGAGTAGAACCATATTATTAATTATGTGGAGACATCTCAGAATGTCGATATATAGGAACAGAACTCAAATTGGCTTATTTCGGTTATTGTTCCAAAATTCTGAATATGAGAAATCAAAAGGAAGGAATACACAAAGGGAAAATTCTAAGGTAAAGAATCATTGCATTGATTTGACGGTCTTTTGCCATTTAAAAAAATGTCTTAATTCATACATTCATCTGGTTCTCGTCCATCTAGTCAAATGCCTGCCAAATCCTCACAACATACAAACATGGTAGGCATGTTCTAATTATTGCTTCCCTTGCTGCCTCAACAAGCAGTAGTGGTTGTTCTTTCTATATGTTCATTTTGTTCTATGATGCCATGGACTCTCTAGAGAGCAGGAGGTCTGTGCTGTCATGTTGTTTCCTAGGCATTGTACCTTTCTCTACTTACAAACAACCAACAATATCATGTAATTTTTAATGGCAAAGAAGACACATCCTTGATTTGATTATTATACACTGTAGTCATGTTTTGGAAAATCATACTGCACCCCACAAACATGCACAATGATTAAATGTAAACCCCCAAAAAATCACATTAACAATTGCCCTACGAACACTATTTTATTCTGATTTTTATCAGTTTCCACCCTGGAACATGGTAGCACTTTTTTTTTTTCCTTTTCTTTCTTTTTTTTGAATTGCCAAAGGACTACATATGCTCAACGTGGGTTTGCAGAGTGTGAGGGGAGGGGAAGTGCATGGAGAAAGCACCCCTAATGAAGCATGGTCATGCTGCAATGCCTTCTCTTCCATTTCTCCTTCCCACAGGATTTTGGGCATGCATGCACATGTACCTGGCATTATTTTCAGGCTTCTAGGACTGGGACTCAAACCATATTCTGCCATGTAGGATCTGGTTCCCAATGCAGATCACTTAACCACTGTGCTATGGGACTGGCTCCATTTCTAGCACCCTTTCTTTTTCAGAGCTCCTGTTCTTCCTGGTGCTGACATGTCGACATCATGTTTCATTCCACTCTTGGTTTCTTAATTTCTTGACCTTTTCAGATGAAACACTCTTGCACTCATCCACCTGCTCTTACTATGCATGTTGTCATTACTTCATGGTAGGAACTGTATCACCTCCCAGATCTCAAATCCAGACACCCACCTTCTCGCTCTACCCACCCCGTGACACCCACCCCATTTTTCGTGCTTTCCCAGTAGATGGCCCATCCTTGCTCTTCCTCTGGAAGTTCACCTTCTCTGTGCATTTCTATAGTCCCAATGATGAATACAGCCCAGGTTCCAAAAAATATTACTTGAAATATGAGTAAATCTGGAATAATATAGAGCTTCTGGCAACAAGAATTTAGATTTTGGTGGGAGAGCCAGATAGGTAAACAGGGACATCCCTATACATTCTATTAATAATTTCTGAAAAAAAGGGGGAAGCACATGGCAGAGATAACTAACTCAGGTTTTTTGACTGGATTTAGATAATAGTCTAAAACAAAAGGTCACAGAAAAACTTTTTTAGAAAAATAATTTCTAGACCAAATTATGAGAAATTATTTTAAGTTTATATCTAAACAAAAACTGCGATTTGAGACATTATGCAAATTACTTACATTATAGACTAATAATACTTAAAATTGTATATATAATGCATACATAGAACCTTGTTTCTTGCCAACAATCATTTTCTCATTAAATCATCTGCCTTTCTTAAAATTAAAATTTATAATGATCAAGAATTAACTCTATGAAAGAGACAACTTCTTCCTTCTTCCTGAATCAATAGTGTGGAGTTTAGGGGCCACCAGATCTGGGACTTGAACCCCAGTCAGTCATATGAGAGTCCAGTGATGTAACCTCTATGCCATCTCCTGGTCCCATCTTTTTAATTATAGAAATAATATGAATTTTAAATAGAAGGGCTTTAATTGTCCAAATGAATTAAAATATGTAATAACTACTTTTATTTTTGTAGGAGAACATAATGGATTTATTTTCTGGACTCAATAAAGTTCTTTAAATAAGCAATAATTTATTCTGTAAATAAATAAAATTTTAAAACTGTTAATCCTTCAAGCATATTTTAGATCTGTGAGAAAAAGTCTAAAATGGTTTCTAATTTTGTTATTTATTCCCTTTAAACACCTGTATAAGGTGACCTAACTCTACAGATTCTGTAAGGTTAGGGTTAAGTTTTAAAAAGTTAGAACAGGGGCCAGACAGTGACAGTGATATAGAAATAATGCAATGCTTACCAGGCTGGACCCACAAGGGTAGGTCCCAGGTTCATGTCCTATGGCTTCCCTCTAGCTGGGTGCACTGTACACATGCCTATGATCCAGACCGTCTGAACCTGGGGGCTGATTATGGCATAAGAACCTGTTGGCAGGAATTGCTTTGTCTTTCTCTTCCCTCCCCCACTTTCAAGAAATGAATAAACAAACCTAAATAAAGTTAGAATCTAGTTTTAGATTACCTTAGAGTAATAAATCAATTGAGAACATTTAAAGCTTGCAACAATAAAAACAAAAAAAATAATGTTTCAGATAGAGGTGAAATAATTCTACAACATGCCTCGAAGCAAGGAGCAGACAATCTATTCTAACTTATGTGTATTAAGGTAGAGGAATTAACAGAGGAAACCGTGACAGCTTGAATTATATAATATAGTGCAGTAAATCAAGTGATCACATTACTGTGTAATCACCTAGAGAGAGTTAAACCAAGAATGGCTCAGTAATCCTGGAGGAATATTTTTATTTATTTACTTTAGTGGTTCTTTTTTTTGTTTTCTTTTGTCATAAGGTACATGCACTCTCCAGAGAGAGACAGAGAAAAAAAGAAAGAGAGGGAAAGTGAGAGATTACCTCCCAAAGGGAATGACCACACCACAATCTTTCCTCCTCCATCCTCCTCTTGGATTCTGGACATGTATGCATGTACACACATATGCCCAATGTGAGTTTCTGTTATTATTTTTTTCAGAGAGAGACTTTTGCTATAGGTTGTGAGTACTAGCCCGGGAGACAGAGAGAGACAGAGTGACCAATCATCCTCCAGAGAGAATGGCCATGCTGCAATCCCTTCACCTCTACTCTCCTCTTGGGATTTTTGGGCACAAATGCACATGTGTCTGGCTTGAGTTTTTTAAGTGTCCAGGTCCAGGACTTGAACTGTGGTCGACTATGTGGGAGTCCAGTGATGTCACCGTTAAGCTATCTGCTAGTCCCTGTCTAATGTGACTTTAAAGCCACTTGGTCTGGGACTCAAAATGTGGTCAGACATGTGGGAGCCCAGTGCCTTAACCACCATGCCACATGCTGGATCTCTGGGGGAACATTTTAGTACTCCTAAATTGGAATGAGTATACAAATTACATACTTTAATGGTCAAGTGATCACTGGGCTGTATAATCATCAAGAAAGAAGGACTTAAACCAAGAAAGACCTGATGATCCTTTGGGATAGATTCCACACCATTACTGAAGCAACACTTGGAAGCTCCTCCTTGGAGTAGAACATCTGTGCTCTATAGACCAGGATTACCCAACACCCGGCCCTGTTAGGAACTAGGATACTCAGCAGGAGGTGAGCAGCAGGCCACTGAGTCAAGCTTCACTTGTATTTGCAGCTGCTCTCTGTCACCACTGGAGGGCCATCTCCTGTCAGGTCAGTGGTGGCATTGATTCCTATAGGAGCAAGAACTCTATTGTGAACTGTTCATGTGTGGGATCAAGTTTGTGCGCTGTATATGGGAATCTAACGCCTGATGATATCAGGAAGAGCTGAGATGTTGAAGCAGTGGCAAATACTGCATTATGATAAGTTGCATAATTATTTGGTTATATGTTACGGTGTAATAACAGTAGAAATAAAATGCACAATAAATGTAATGACCTTGAATCATCCTGAAACCATTCTCCCACCCCATTCATGGAAAAATTGCCTTTCACAAAACTAGTCCCTGGCAACAAAAAAGGTGGGAGACTGCTGCAATAGATCATCATCTTTTTACACTGAGATTACAAGTAAATAAAAGTCTAAAATTACCAAAAATACTCACATTAATTAGTTAATTATACAAAAGTGTTTACTTAGATTTCTGTATATTCCTGTTGATTATTTTATGTATTTGATTACTTGTGGAAATGGTACAAGAATATTTAACCTCCAGATGACCCAGGTAATGACCAGTTTGAGCAGGCACTTACCCAGCATCTATTTTCTTACAATGAGATAATTGTCGTTATATACAGAGTGGATGGTATAAACTAAGTGCTTTTCATACAGTATATATTATAATAACCTCCTTATATATAAATAATCTTCATCTTAAAGATAAATCAAATTACATTCAAAGAGGTTTCCATAAACTGCTTGAGTAGCAGAGTTAATAAGTGCAGATTAGGTAGATCTGGAGTGACGTGTGCAAACTCCAATGTATCTGAAGTGAGGTGTGCAAACACAGGTGCATCTGGATCTGAGACCCAAAGGCCCTCCCTGCCTCCTGTAGAGGGAGGTATTCACATGTGATAACTGGAAATGAAAGCTTGGTTGTTGGTCCTTGTAGCAGAGATCACTCTATGTCTGTCAGCAGTTCACCTTTCCTTTTTGGAATGTAGGAACTACTGGGGTCTAGCCGCCTAGCTAGAGATCGTGGTTCTCAGTTCCTCTTGGATAGCTAAGATCATGGAGCTGAGCCATTGCTAGCCGAATATGGGTGGAAGTGACAAACACCACTTATATATCTGACTTAGAGAAATCTCTCACATGATATTTCACCCTCTCCTTCTTCCCTCTGTTAGCTGAATTTTACCTTAAGATGACCTGGGAGGCTCTATGTTGAAAATACAAAAGTAGGTATAGATGTAGACCTAGTAAGTTACAGATTTACTGCAAAACTTGAAATCTAAATGTGTATTTATTCAAATAAACATGAAACATGAATTGTTCCTCTTTTTTTTATAGAATTATTTAATTTTACTTATCTATATTATTACAATTTTTTAAATTTGCTACAGGGCACATGAACTCACTAGAGAGATTCAGAGAGAGAGTGAAAGTGAAAAAGTAAACCACCAGGTCTGAGACACGAACCGCTTCTTTCATTTAAATTGTTTAGTAGTAGGGAAACCTTGGTTTTTGCCCCCTGAAGTTACAAGAAGTCACTGTCTATGGAGTCCAGACTAAATAGGGATCCACCAAAACATCTCTAAGTTGCCTGTTACCGTCATATTTTTTAAAATCTGCATGTACACAGTTCTTCATACTCCTCCAATACACTTTCACCTGTATAAGCTCATCTGGTTCTGAACCTTGTTAAGATGATAGGACAGGGGTGATATTATAAAAGAATAAATGAGGTGGAGCTATTTATTTGTTTGTTTATTTATTTATTTATTTTAGAGAGAGATTTTTGTTGTATGGCATGTGTCCTCACTGGAAAGACAGAGAGGAAGAGAAAGTAGGAAATCATCCCTTGGGGGGTGTGGCCATGCCGCAATCTCTTCTCCTCCATTTCCTCCCAGGACCTTGGGTACACATGCACGTACATGTGCCTGGCATGAGTTTGAAGCCACCAGGTCCAGGACTCAACCTGTAGTCAGCCATGTGTGAGTCCATCAATGTAACTACTATGCCATCTGCTGGTCTGAGCTGGAGAACTATTAAGTGACAGACTACAGTCATACTTCTGATAAGAGGGAATATTAGGAATTAGATACTTTAGTTTTAGGAGTTCAATACTTTCTTATCAATAGTTAACATTTGTGGAGATTGTATGATTTACTTTGGGAGATGGTATCATTTTTGTAATGAGATCTCCAACCTCTGCCTGTAAAAAGATCATATTACCTACTCATTACATGACTTACAGTTCTTCTCTGAGCTAAAGAAAAAAATTTTGTCTCCAGTAATTTTAGCCAAATGTAACACAAGTGAACTTGATTTATTCACATGGATCACCAATTATGAGCAACATTATGAGTTTCTGTCAATTTGTCTTCTTTTTCTTCACTTTTAGAATGGGCCCAGCCCAGGTGAAAATGGCTTGTGTTAGATCAGGACAACTTTTTCATCCTGGTTAGTGGATGGAATGCTATATAGAAGAACACACATCTCTGGGCCGGTCTACATATTGTGTGAACACGAAGGAATTTATCATGAAAGCTTACAGTATCTGTTAGGGCAAAGGCTCCTCTGAGCAAGCCATTGTACCTTCTGAAAGTTTTTATCTTTACCTTCCAAAT
>NW_006159832.1:1860789-1904457 GCF_000334495.1 Tupaia belangeri chinensis | reverse complement strand
GTGTTATTGGCTGGAAATTCTTGGTAGGGAAGAAGAGGAAAGGAACTCTACGAGGACAGCACTCAAGAGGTCCTTTCACCCACCAATATGTATCACTGTGCTCATAGTAGACCTCAGCCCTTCCCTAGCTGTGTATGTTTTTCTTTTTTTAAAATAATGGGATGTATGCCTGTGAATAAAATAATGCACCCACACACACCCCCAACAAAAACCAGCCAAATCAAATTCAAGATGGCCTTAATAATGACCTCTGGGGGACCCCAAGCCTCATTATAATGTGATTATCATACTAAATGACACACCTACAAGTGCCACGAAAACTTACAATTTCCTTACAACCATCGGCAGAGCTATTAAAAAGAGGATGATTTGGGATTTCAAGAAATTCCTTTCTATTTCCAGGACAATCTTTGAATATTTTTCCCCTCTATTATCTTCCCTTCCCCCTCCCTACCCCATTTACTATAAAATATCTTAAATTCCCCAGGTTAAAACAAGCAGAGCAAAAAGGTGGTTTGTGAGCTCACCTCTCATTTCTCCATTCCTTCGGCTTTGATTAAAGCTTATGACATTGACACCCAGTTTTAGTTTCGTGTATTGGCTCTGTGACACTAAACAGCAAAGGTTTCCATCTTTGGGAGTAAATAAGTTTAATACCAAACCAAATAATAGATGGGGAAGTTGAAATAGAAGCTTCTACTGACAAAAGATATCAACTACTAATCTTTAGATGTCATTTAAGGGACACAAGGTCATGTTGCTAAAATGTTTATAAGAGCACATGTGTGATCTTAATCTATATAGCCAAACATGCCTAGCATATTTTAAACATGCATATCATATTTTGTTTGTTTTTGCCATAGGTTGTGGGCACATGCCAGGGATGGATAGAGAGAGAGACAGAAAGAAGGAAAGTGAGAAATTACCCCCCCCCCAGAGGCATGGCCATGCCAGAATCCTTGTCCTCTATTCTCCTCTCAAGATTTTGGGCATGCATACACACATACCCATTGTGATTTCCAAGTCACAGAGTCCAGAACTCAAAACATGTTTGGCCATGTAAGAATCCAGCACCTTAACCACCTGCCATCTGCTGGCCATTCATGTCATAGCATTTTTTAAAAATCTATTTGTCCTTACAGTTATTGAGACAGGATAGAAAAAATTTTCAATATATTCACAAGTACAGAAGTTTGCATAAAATTTAGAGAACTTCGAGGGACTACTTTCCCTTTTTTGTTAAGTGGCAAATGTTTCTAAATATATTTAATTATCTTAGTATCCTCATTGTCGTATCCCATAATGAAGCCACAAGCATCCAGAGAAAGCACCTACAGGAAAATCTATAATAAGGATTTTCCCAATGATGCCTTATAGCTACCATCTTTGTAGAAAGGCAAGTTGACTCTATCTTGTATTACTAAAAAATAAAGTTTATCTTTTTTATTTTACTAATATGAAAATTAATAGACTAATAGAAAGGAAAATGACACACTTAAATCATTTATATTTACTTAAGGCTAAATTATTTTTCAATATTTAAATTTTTTTTTTTTTGGAGAGGTTTTTGCCATAGGGTGCGTGCACTCGTCAGACAGACAGAGAGAGACAGAAAGTGAGAAATCACCTCCCAGCGGGGATGGCCACGCTGCAATCCATTCTTGGGATCTTGGGCACACACACACACATGCCCGGTGTGAGTTTAAGCCACTGGGTCTGGGACTCAAACCATTGTTGACTACATGGCAGTCCAGTGACATAGCCATTACACCAACTGGTGGTCCCAAAAGAACAACTCTTAAATGACCTCACAATTGCTTTTAGTTAGCTTCGTGAAATATTTAGCGCCAAAATATGGAAGTAAAATGAATATAATCATCACAGTTAAAATGATCTAAAATGGTATGGGCCATCTGTCATATCAAAAACTGATTTTTGTTCATTTCTAAATGTTGGCTAGCATTCTAATCAGGAGATTTTGTTAGAAGATCTAGGATAATTTCAGTTACCAGTGAAATTGGAATGAAACACATAATTTCTAATGGCTGAGAGAACAATTCATATTTTCAATACCTTGAGGAAGGGTAATTTTTAAATTTACAAGTTCTGTTTTTGAAAATTTTGGATATGCCTGTATTTCCTAAAGGAATACTAATGTAGATTTCTATTTTCTTTTCTAAACTTCAAATTGGCATATTTTATAGCATATTCATTGAGTAAATTATTTTATAGAAAGTACAAAGATGCACACCAGTTTACTGACAGTTAACCTTGAGTCATAGTTAGACAATCTTCTTACAAAACGGAAATTTTAATTCTTTTCTTCCCATTAATATCTATGTTCCAAATTTAGTTCTATAGCAATTTCGTTCTTTGGAGTTCCCGCCTTCAAAGTTCTCATATAACCAAAAAAAGTAGGCTGAGAACCCAGTCTGTAAGTCTTTGGCTAACATCCTTATCATAAATAATGCATAAAGTCTAATGGGAGCCAAGGAGATGTTATGGTGGTTGGGGTTCTAGACTCCCACATGGCAGACCATGATTCGAGTTCAGGACCTGGCGGCTTGCTCTCTCTCTGGTGAGCGCATATGTCTTATAGGATATTTAAATAATAAATTTTTCCACATCTACTTCAATATGAACACCATTCTCAGCAATCAGATTTTTATCAGATTATCTACATTTCAGAAAATGTCAACATCACACTAAAGGGACACTCAGTTATTGTGAAGGGCCCCAGAGGAAGCCTATGGAGGGACTCTGATGACGTCAATGTAAAATTCAGTCTCCTTGGAAACAAACAGAGGCTATGAGTTGACAAATGGTGGGGAAACAGAAAGGAACTGGCAGCAGTCCTCACTATCTGTCGTCACATACAGAACACATCAAGGATGTTACAGTGGGCTTCTGCTACAAGACAAGGTCTGTGTACGCTCATTTCCCCATCAACGTCATTATTCAGGAGAATGGGTCTCTTGTTGAAATCTGAAATGACTTGGGTGAAAAATACACCTGGAGGGTTCAAATACAACCAGGTCTTGCTTGTTCAGTATCTCAAGGCCAAAAAGATGAGTTGATCCTTGAAGGCAATGACATTAAATTTGTTTCCAATTCAACTGTTTTGATACAACAAGCCATGATAATTAAAAATAAGGATATAAGAAAATTCTTGGATATCTGTTAATATGTCTCTGAAAAGGGAAAAAAGTTGAACAGGCTGATGAGTAAGATCTGATATTTCTCCAGCTATAGTAATAAACCAGATGATTTCTAAGATTGTTACATGATAGCTTAAAGATAATAACAAAAGGCAACAATTGATTTGAAAATAATAATAATAATAATAAAACTAAAGTAATTATGCTAAAAATTAAAGTCAAATGGATGCAAGATATTAATTTCTGTGCATACAAAAATAAATCTGCATTAAATATTCTTATATGCACTAAACACTATTTATCCAAACTAAAGACTAAAATATATAGTAAGAAAGAGCCATCAAAAAGCGTGTTTTTCTACTGCCATGTTTGCCCAAGTTCATTTCTTCTTATGGTTGTTGGCTTCTGACATGATTATGATCATAAAAACTACTAATAAAAATATTAACTATTTTCAAATCTTTATTTTGTCAACATACAACCTTGCTTAAAATGTGAGAAATGAAATGAGTTATATGTCTCAGAATAAAATGTACTTGAAAAAAAAGTCCTGTCCATCCCCACTTCCAAATTATCTTTTAAATGGGGGATTGAGAATAATACATGGGTATAACAGTGGTATTTAGTCACACGACATTATTTGCAGTTACTTTAGTAAAATACACACGCAAAAACACTTCTTGCTCAATATGTAGTTGTACCTCCTGCTTCAGCCAAGGCTCTGTTAAGAATATAATACTCTGAGAGCAAAAGGTAATTACTTGTGATTTATGATTGCCTCTGACTGTGTTTGGGGCTAAGAATCAAGCCTGCACGTGTCAGACTCTTTGCCAGAGTTGTGATTTGTCCTTGAGGGCTTATGCCAAAAATGAATAAGGCTTCCCGTGATGCTGTCCAGAACACTTAAGCAACAATCCTCATTATATTTTGTGGCTGGACACCAAAAGTCCTACCTAACTCTTGCTAAGGTAATGTGGAACATAAGTTATTTGTATAAATATAGTTTAAAAAAATCAGTAAAATAGGTATGATATCATCATAATTACAGTTATCTAAGACGAAAGAATAATTTCAAATACAATTTGAATTTAAAAGCACCCTGGACATGTCAACTTTACAAATAGTGCAAATAGGAATGATAACCCAGTGAAGCTTACCTCTAAGAAAGAAAGAAGCTATTTCTAGAAATAGAGTTGACTCTTTTTATCAATGAATCCAAAAATCCATTCTCTAATGCTGGCTTTTAGGGATCAGCTCTATTAGACATCCTTAGAAATATTAGACACCGGATCGAGGTAGACACGAGAATTCATGACATCTGCTCTCAGCCATGAGCACCAGGAGTTACAATCTGTTCCGTATGGCAACTCGTGTTTTGCAAGACTAAGTTCCACCACAATGAGAAATCTGGGATTAATGGAAAATGGCCTATACTAGGTGAGATATCTATGCAAGAGGACCAAGGAACATATCTGGATGGCTTTGTGGTTCATATGTTTGTGCTCAAACTGAGCACTCATCCCTGAAAACTGTACAAAGGCTGAGTCCTAGAAAGCTAATGACATAGTTCAAGAACTGAAAAACCACTCTGAATATATTATAGAAGAGCCTGTTATGGTTCTCAGAAAGATCGTGGGTGTGACTGTTCATCTTAACTTTGTACCCTACTCTGAACTTAACTAATTTATTAGAAAATCTGAATAGGTAAGATGAAAATTGCAATTGCAAACAGGATAATTATCCCTTTACTAAAGAGATTGGCAGGCATAAGGACTCAATAAAATGAAACAATAACGTTTTCTAGCACATTCTGTTTTTTAAAAATATTCTTCCATCTAATTCTTTAATACACATTATTTACTCTGTCCTTTCTAGAATGCATAATAAAAACCTTTCCCTCATCTCAACAATCTGTGATTTGTAAATTTGGGGATTAAGTGGTCCTGCTGCTTCTAGTTTACCACTTCTCTCAAACACTGGCAGACGAAATTTGATGGTGGCGAAATGCTCATGTTTTCACTGCTGTGTCAGAGTGTAGCCAAATGAGGCTAGAGTAGAGAAATTTGGAATATACCCAAGATCAAAACTGAGAGATGGAAGCATGCTTATGAGGAGAGCGTGCCCGAGTTAGAATGTGGCAGAGACAACAGGTAAACCAAGGCCTCATGAAAGATGGAGTCCAGACACGGAGCAGACAAGAATGCTGGGGGTCTGCTTCTATTTTGGAAGCACTAGAGGAAGCAGGTGTGGGAGGCCATATCTCACATTCAAAACTGATCCTCCTAAAATGACTTGCAGTAATAACTCATACTATTACTGAGTTTCTAAACTGCAGGACATAGAACTATCGCTTGGCACTGTACTCAACTCAGCATGCCTGGCAAGTCTGAAAGCTGGAAAGAAAAAATATGCTATAGCTAGAAATAAAAGTGAACCTCAGACAAGAGAGTCTGTCTTAGAAATACGCTCTGTTTAAAAATTATTTCTTTGTCAGATGGAAAGGAAATAGTCAAGAAAACAGGGAGAGAGAAAAGATGTGCTTATTTCTGTGCCAGAGGTGTAGCGCCTTGCTTGTTCCTGGCTCCCTCAGCTCACAGTGGTGATCGTGGCTGTTCTTCTTGCTGTGATTACAACATCATCTGATGCCAAGTCCTTTGCCGCTCTCAGTTTTATGTGTGGCTAAATACAAGGCCAGAGGAAGGTGGCCAATGGCAGCGGGGCTGTCAGCTGCTGAAAAACAGTGCAGTTCTCTGAAACACCAGGTAATGTTGGATAACCACTTGAAATGAGCAAAACAGAGGCAGATATGTGCTGAAGACTGCAATCAAACATGATGTGTTTTGTTTACTCAGATGATTTTTTTAATGTGATACTGCATTATTGATCTATCAACTTGACATAGTAGAGTCCTAGTAAAAATTGAAATCACCATAAAGGAAAACAGTATCAGTAACTCCCAGAATAGAGAAGTAATTTTTTAAATACAGAAATAGCATGATGCAGAATTAAAGCTCATAAAAATCTCTTGAAATATGAATTTTTACCCCATTATATTAGCAGTGCTTTGTTTCATTGTATGTAAGAAGATTTTCTTACATATAATGCATGAATTTAAGAAAAAATGTTTTTATTCACACAAGAGAAAGAATAGGGTCTTGTCATTTCATGATCCCCTTCACCCAGCATTCCAGTTTGTCAGGGTCTTGGTCATGTGTACATGTGTCCCTGGTATGTTTTTAGTACCACCAGGAGATCCTAACCTGTGATTAGCCATGTGGCTTCCAGTACTACAGTTTAGTTTATTAATGATTATGCTATCATATTGGACCTACAATGCTTAGACTCTTTTGAAACTTGCTAAGGTGCAAGATAATTTTTTGTCAGCAGCATCACTTTCAAAGAAACCCAGTGGTAAAGTCAGAAAACAAACAAACAAAAAAATTATTCCTCCATATATTAGTTTCATGTATTCATACTTTTATTTATTCACTCAAGTAGTACTTATTGGGTGCTCATTGTATTTCAAGCATTTTTTAAGCTCTGGGAATATGAGAAATAGTGAAAACAGGATCTTTGCACTTAAGAAGCTTAAATTCTAGTGGTAACAGGAGTGGTGAAGGCAGATAATGAGCAAATAAGTAAATGTAAAAATAATTCTGTCAGTGATAAGCAGAACGTGTGAAATAAAATATATAATAGATAAATATACATAAGAAAACACCAGAATGTTAAAGGATTAAGAATTGAAAGGGGTGGAGATTGAAACATAGTAATTACAGAAAGCATCATTGATAAGGTGACAAATGAAGAGTAGCTATGAAAGAGAAGCACAAGGCTGTTACCCAGGAAACTTGTTCTAGGTGAAGTCCCTGTGAAGAGGTCATGATTGACATGTTCTAAAGGACCAGCAAGGAGGCCAGAATAGCGGGCATGAAGACAGGAATAGGGTGGCATTACAAGAAAACTGACTTTGTAGGGCAAGAAGAGATTTTGTTTATATTCCAAAGGAGACAGCAAGCATGGAAGCTTTCTTATTTTTCCTTTTTATTGATTTAAGTTCTAGAGAGCACATGCAATGACCAGAGAGAGAACAAAAGAGAGAGAAATATCCCCTAATAGGACATGGTCATGCCACAATCACTTCTTCATTTCTCCATCTTGTCAGGAGTTTGGTTGTACACACACACACACACACACACACACACACACATACCTGGCACAAACATACCATGTTTTTCAAGCCTCTAGGACCGGGGTTGGAACCATAGTCAGATATTTGTGTGTGGGTCTGGCAGAAAGGGGAGATATTGCTCCCTGTACATGGGACTTAACTGCTATTCTAGGAGGTGAGCCCCATGGAAGTGTTTTGAGCCAAAGTGTTCTATGATCTAACTTCAATGGTAAGAGGACCCTCTGCCCTCCCTTCCTCCTTCCCTCCCTCTTTCCTTCCTTCTTTTTTCTTTATTTTCTTCCATTTCTCTCTTTTCTCTCCTTTCTCACCTTTCTCTTCATTCATTTATTTATTCATTTTTTCCATAGGGTATATTCGTGCACCCACCAGACAGACAGATAGTGGGAAAGTCAAAAATCACCTAGGGGGATAGCCGTGCCTCTATCCCTTCCCCTCTATTTTCTCAGGATTCTGGGTATGCATACACACAAGCCTGGTATGTCTTTCAAGCCTCCAAGTCCAGGGCTCAAATCATGGTCAGTCAGGTAGGTGTCATGCTACCTGCTAGCACAATGTTGTACATTTTACAAGAAAAGCTGCTAAAGTTGGAGCACTAACATAAGGAAACGTGGTGCCAGAAGATGGCACAGCTGTTACATCTCTGGACTCCCATGTGACTGACCACAGTTTGTGTCCTGGACCCGATGGCTTGAAAATCAAACCAACATGTGTGCATGTGTGCCCAAGGTCCTGTGAGGAGAATGAAGGAGGAGGGATTGCAGCATGGTCATCCCTCCTGAGGGGGTCATTTATCACTTTCTCTTCCACTGTCTCTGTCTCTCTCTGTCCTAGTTGAGTGCATGAGCCCTAAGGCAAAACCTCTAAACAAAATAAATAATGAAACATGAAAAAAAAAATCAAGGAATAAAGGACCAGGAGAGAGCTATTGCACTAGACAGAAAGAAAGGTCTTAGTGGGAATATCCTACAAGAGAGCATAAGACAAGTCCTTGAGTTTATCATGGCTACCCTAAAAATAGAAGAGCAATAAAATACAAGATTTTGATGATCTAAAATAAAAGAAAGCAACTTATCTGAAGGAAAATTGTCAGATACGTATTCTTTTAGGGTACTAAACTCCCTAATGGACAATACTTTCAATAGCTTTGCAAAACCTAGGCAAAATGAGTGATGCTTTTTGTCATGCTCAAGAGCAACAACAAACAAAAAAGAGAAAAGAAAGAGAAAAATTAGAATTTTGTCTAAATTCTTCACGATAAGGACATCAATCAGGGGAACTATGTCAACACACATACACACAAGCCCAGTGTATTTCTTAGGCTTCTAGATCCAGGATATCAACACTTTTTTTTAATTTGTACTTTCTACTATTTCATTTAAAAATTGAGATGCCTTCCCTGTAGCATACTAACTAAATAAATAGAAAAATGAATAAGATAAAATTAAGATGCAAGTAAAACTTTGGAGAACCTTCAGATAAAAGTAGTAACAACTAAATCTATGCCTGGATCAGAGGGAAAGTGCCTGAAATCAACTCCTGACTCCATGAAATTGAGCAATATCCTTCTGCTATTAAAGTTTAAGCATCAGAAACAGTCTCAAGCATGCTATATACATTAATCATGGACTCTTAATAGCCTTATGCACGAAGGTTCAAATAGATGTTCATTTTGTGGATGAGGCTAAAATGTCACAGAAGTTAGGCATCCTCCTCAGAGGCTTGATGAATCATGAGGAGCCAAAACTCAGCCCTCAAAAGAGCTAGTACTGAGCCATACTCGAGTTCCCTGTCACTATACTATGTACGTAACACATACCCTGTAAAGGCGGTGTACTCGAGTTTTCGTCATTCGGATCTTTCCTCTGTACTTTGGTAAATATGTGATGACTGAATTACATGTCACTGAGTTTAGAAGGACGCAATTATAAACAGTTGATTTGATTCATCCAATGAATTAGATTCACTGAGAAAATACGTTCTACAGTTTTAAGAGCTTGTGAAATGGCTCTTCATGACCAAATTGCCAATTAAGTAAGTTACTCAATCTAATGACATTTTAAGTTACTTTTTCTTTTCTTGCTCTCTGTCTTTCATGAGACAGAGAGCAAGAGAGAGGGAGAAGGCACCCTCAATAGGGTCTCATGTGCTATCCTTCTGCCAGCCTCCCATCCCGCCAGCCAGGATCATAGACACTAGCGGGCACTCAGTGTGTTTCAGTCGACCCAGGATCTGAACCTGTACCTTCTGTGAGGCTCCAGCCTTGCACAGCAGCACTCAACTGCCTGTGCCACATGGCTGGGCCTGTGTTTCTCTGTATAAGCATTCTGGATGGCACGTGTACATGTGAGTATCGACAACTGCACTGGGCCAGCAGGGGGCGTGCAGTTAAGGCACTGGTCCTCCCACATGGCTTACCATGGTTTGAATTCCTGATCTTGTTTACATTCTCACTTTCTCTCTTTCTCTTTTTGTCTCTCTTGAGAACACTTGCCCCATAGCAAAATGAGAAATTATAATAATGATAAATAAAATTAAATAAATAATTTTAAAAATTGCATCTACGGTCAAAAGCCATACAGGATTTTATTGTTTACTCAGAGATCACACTTAAATGAAATTTTACTACTACTATAATCTCACATCTCCACATTTCCTTGAGAAAACAGTAATAATTTTCCCCTCAGAAAGTAACTAGTTTTTTTTTGTTGTTGTTGTTCATTTAAAAAATTCAGCAAAGTAAAAAGAGACGATAGAGAATTATACCCTCCCCTCAGAGAGAATTGCTGTCTACATGGTTATCTTTCTAGACTTTTGTTCATGGATTTAAGTATCTGTCTATATTAAATACAGACATCTAATTTTTAAATATAAAGAAAAGTTTCTTAATGGTACTATAGTAAATATGCATTTCAATTGATCACACATTGTGAAAAACTTTCTTTTCCATGTTTATTATTTTTTTCTGCCTTGAGTAAAATAGAGAAAGAGAGAGACAACACTTGCAACAGACTTTTGATGCCAAGATCAAAGCCTTCAGCCAGCCCCAAATCCTACCCAAGATCCACCACAGCCTTCAGCCAGCCCCAAATCCCAGACAAGTATATGCCCAGCATACTGTGGGAGGTATTCAAACTTGACCTGGAAACCTTCCCAAGGGGAATTGCCTTAAAGAATATCATGTGTTGGGCCAGCAGATGGCGCAGCAGTTATGTCACTGGACTCCCACGTGGTTGATCATTGTTCAGTCCCAGACCGGTGGCTTGAAAATCACGCCCAGCATGTGTGCGTGTATGCCCAAGACCCCAGGAAGAGGATGGACAAGAAGGGACTGTGGCATGGCTATCCCCAGAGGGTGATTTCTTACTTTCTTACTCACCGTCTCTTTCTCTCTCTTTCTGGTAAGCTCATGCTTCCTAAGGCAAAAACCTATTTAAAAAAAGGAATATCATCTTTATCTGTTGCCCCATGGTCTGGCCCTGAAAAGGCTACTCTGTGGGGGTATAGGGGTGGTCTCGTTCTGCTTCCCTAATGAACATCTGGCTTGTTCACAGTTGTTTCATGTTATAAGCACTGCATCTTTTCCCAAGTATTTATTTTCCTCTTAAAGTAGCCTAGATATAAAACTTGTAGATGAAATCAAGGCAATTTATTAATATTTTTATGCATAGGGCCAGATTGCCCTCCCCAAAACATTTGCACTTCCTGTTACCTCGCTGGCATAGGAGAGCGACTTCCCCTCTAATTGTCTATAAATTGTATCATTTTGTTAAAAGAAAGAGGATTTCATATTCATTTCACAAGAGTTCCCATTGTGACTAAGGATGCTATATTTTCATATTATCTGTAATTCTATTTCCTTATTTGTGAATTATCCATTCAAATTGTAGCCAAAGTACTGAATGTTTCCCTTCACTTTGTACACATCTACTAATTTAATCGCAGTTGAAAATGATAATTCCTCACCAGACATCAAAGCCCATAATACAATTATAATGCAGCTTAAAGGTCAACTGAAAATCAGTGGCCAATTTCACGTTCTTAATAAATTACTAGTACGCTTAGTCTTTAATTTGGTTTAATTTGCTTTCCTTCTTCTAAGTGCTTAGTTCTGAAATAGAAAATTTTAATAATTCAATCATAATGAAAAGAATGCCATATGTCCCCACTTGTCCACAGTGGAAGAGGGCTGGAAGGAAAAGCAGCTGTCTGCTCTTCTCATGAGGGGTTTGTCTCACACTGGGAGCAAAGATGTTATCACTGCAGCAGGGAACAGTGACTCCAGTGCTCTCAGTGATGGATACAGACCCACTGCCTTTCTCACTTTTTATTGCTTCTGTTTTCAGCACAGCTTCCTCCAGGCTGAGGAAGTTGAGAATTAAATGAGGATTAAATGAATAAATGCATCCATGCATGGACCCTGGACAGCAATGCAGCCAGGAGATTGTGGGGACCAGGTCATGCTCACTCAGAGGGACCCAAATCAGTGTTCCCTGTCACCCTGCTACTGCTCCCAATCTCACACCACATTTGTCCTGCAGAGGCTGAAGTGCACATGAACACATGCACACATGTGTACACACTCCTACTGAGCAGCACCAGGAATAACTGGTTCTTCCTGGCTTTAGTGCAATTGAAGAGGCTACACCAATCCATAAGTCCCACTGACTCAGAGCACATGAGAAATATACACGTAGGTTTAGGCTGACATCAATTTGGGTCCTTCATGACTCTTTTTCCTCTAATTCCTGGCATCAGGACTATATAGAGATTGGGATTTACATGGAAAAAAGGTACAAAGATGGTGTTATTTTTGTAAGCAAAACAATTGGCCTCCTCAATCTGCTTCCGACTATAATTTATCATTACAGATTATTTCATTGCTGATTTTAATTGTCAGGACTTTTCATATAAATGAAGGAAGGAAAAATTCTAAAAGTACTACATGCAAATTTATTTTAAATGATTAATGATAAAGCATAAATTTGTCATTTACTGACAAACCAATGTGGTAGCTAGCAGAAATGCAATAAGGATAATAGGCAAGTGAGTTCAAATCATTAAAACAAAACAAAATAAAACAAAACAAAAAACTGGCTTTATGTGAGCTATATTGGCTATATTGTTTAGAGATAAACAGGGTACAAGGGCCATCAAAGGGCACTGCATAAACCAAAGGCTAATTTGGTCCTGAAATTTGTGTTTCATATCTAAATAAACTACATGCAAAGTTAGAGCCCTGCACAAGATCATTTTTTTTTCTTTTCAGTTTTCTTTCTTTCTTTCTTTCTTTCTTTCTTTCTTTCTTTCTTTCTTTCTTTCTTTCTTTCTTTCTTTCTTTCTTTCCTCCTTCCTTCCTTCCTTCCTTCCTTCCTTCCTTCCTTCCTTCCTTCCTTCCTTCCTTTTTTTTGTCATAGGGTGTGTGCACTCATCGGAGAGAGAAAGTGAAAAGTGAGAAATTCCCCCCTCCCCCCAGCATAGGGGATGGCCACACCACAATCTGTTCTCTTCCATTCTTCTCTTGGGATTTTGAGCATGCACACTTATGTGCCTGGCATGATTTTCAGGCCAGTGGATCTGGGTATTGAACCATGGTCAGCCATGTGGGAGTCCAGCTCCTTAGCCATTATACTTCCTGCTGGTCCCCCCCACCCCCATCTTTTTCTCTTTTTTTTGAAGAGGTTTTCGCTGTAGGGCGCATACGCTCGCCAGACAGACAGAGAGAGACATAGAGACAGAAAGTGAGAAATCATCCCCCAGGGGGGAGGGTCACGCTGCAATCCCTTCTCCTCCATTCTCTCGGGATCTTGTGCATGCACACACACGCGCCCAGCGTGAGTTTTGAGCCACCGGGTCCATGATGCGAACCGTGGTCGATTACATGGGAGTCCAGCGACATAGCCATTACGCTAACTGATGGTTCCTCCAAATCTTTTTCTTGAGGTTACTATCTCCATTATCACTATAACTCATTAAGAGAAAAGAAGGTTGGCAAAAAAGAGCCCTGAAATTAAAAAGTTCCAGAACACACACACACACGCTCACACAGACCCTGTTCACAGAATCTGAACATTCTTTAAAAATTTCTTTGAGCTGGAAAATGCATGTATTTTTAAAAAATATGAAATATTCAGCTTTAAAAATTTCTAGTCTTATATGGAAGCCTAAAACTATGAACTGTATCCTTGAGAGTAAAAGCCATTCAGCGACCTCAGATAATTTCCCAGTATTTCACTAATTTCCTATGTTTATCTGAAAACAATCATATTCATAGCACAAAGTAATTTAACCTGAAAATTAGAATTGGTGGATGCTAATGACTTTATATTTCTTTTCAGATAAGAAAGATTTCCTATTGTCTCAGATCCACAAACCCATATAATCTATTTGTGCCTCCATAATTCCATGACTTGGAATAAATGAGGCACGATGAAAGGAAAAAGTAATTACCTATTTTAAATCCATTATCCCCCTCGGACTCTAAAAGCAAACAGAGAAACAAAAGTAAACATGTGTATGTGTTCATGAGCACATGAAACACCACACATGCACACACCACATTGAACCTAAACAAGTTAACATATTATTAAATTATCTTTTCACATTGTAACTAAGCAGCATTTTCTCCCAAAGTTGGGAAGATCCTCAAGCACATATTTATAGCAGCAGAGTCTGTTTCCATATTATCTAAGAGAAAATAGTGGCCAGTAAGTCACTTTATACTTGCAAAAAGTATAATAGTTATTTAAAAATGCAGGCAAGGGACTAGCAGATAGCATAATGATTATGTCGTTCAACTCCCACATAGTCAACTACGGTTCAAGTCCTGGACCCTGCAGCTTAAAACTCAGGCCAGGTGCGTGTGCTTGCGTGCCCAAAATCCTGAGAGGAGAATGAAGAAGGGATTGCAGCTTGGCCATTACCCCTGGTGGGGTGATTTCTCTCTTTCTGTCTCTCCAGTGAGTGCATATACCCGATAGCAAACATCGCTCTCTAAAAAAAAAAAAAAAAAAAAAAATGCAGACAAATTTCCCAATATAGTAGGTCACTGTAACTGAAATACATACGTTGCCATTCCTAACTACAAAATAGTCAAAAATATGTAACATTCAACAAATATATCAGGACCAACTGTAGGTATTCCCACTGTGTGGATGAAAATTTAATCCAGGTCAAGAGGTACTCTACTCGAAAGTCCTTTATAAATGAAGAATCTTTATGATTATAAGGTGTTATTTGCTTACATTGTTTTGAGCATCTACTCTTTGTTGATTTTTATAAAACTTTCTGTCAAGCTCCAAGAATATATATGTAAAAAAAAACAGAACATCATTTCAGTGAAAACTTCTAGTACATTTAACCAAGGCTCTTTTCATTCTGTCTGATAACCTGTAATGACTATCATTTTTCTAATATATCATTCTTTCAAAAAGATTATTTTCTCATGACATTAGATGAATTCACAGTTTCTAATTATTTGATGACATGCCCCTTTAAAAACTTACTCTGAGATACTAGCCCAGACCATTTTCAAACTGCACTGTTAAAAAAAGTATCACCCCTTTCATTAATTTCTAAAACAATGTCGCAACGAAAGAAATGTAATTCTTTTCAACAGTCTAAAGTATTATTTTATTGTGTAGCCTGAATAAGGCTAAATTTTTTATAAGTTATCCATTAAATTGTTTTCCTTGTAACTGCTATAAATAAATAAATTTCAAAGCAAATACTCCAAAAATACCTTGTTTTCCTTTTAAAGTTTTATATTTCATATGTGACCATTTGGAGAATTTAAAGAAAAAAAAAGCAAGATGGATGGTTTACCTATCTTATAAACCTATACTGGGCTTCCAAATAAATTTTTTTCTTCCAAAGGAAGAAAAGAAGAGAGGGATGGAGGGAGGGAAGGAGGGAAGGAGAGAACATGGGAAGGAATAAAGAAACCATAGTACCTATCCCTTTTCTTCTGAAGAATACTCTGAATGACAGTTGGAGACAATTGAGATAATCCATAGCTTCCAATCCTTGCTTAGCTCAAGAATTCTGTTGTTTAGAGGCCAGCAGGTGGCATAGTGGTTATGTGCACTGGACTCTCACATGGCCAACTGTGGTTCTAGTCCTGGACCTGGTGGCTTGCTTTCTCAGTTTCCCTCTCTCTCTCTTTCACTCTGTCCCTCTCTGGTCAAATTTAAATAGATAGATAGAGATAGAGATAGAGATAGAGAGAGAGAGAGAGAGAGAGAGAGAGAGAGAAAGAGAGAGAGATAAAACTGAATAAAATAATTTTCTACTGTTCAATTTTTATGAGTAGAAATAATCATTTTAACTCAATTTCAAACCAGTTTGTCATGTTCACTCTCTCTGAATTGAAGAAACTAAAGGAATCAAATAAAAATATTTTCTTATCCCTATGTTTCAGCAAGGTATCCTTTTTGATAATGCTCAATACACTGGTTAAAAACAAAATATTAAGGTATAGGATATAGAATCTACCAACTAAAGAGAACCTACATTGGGCATTACAACACTTGAGAGGTAGCTAACACTGAATTGATCTTATTTTAGGAGCCCATTGATACATTTGTCTCCCATCAAATAGTAGATACTATCGCTGTATATTTTCCTAGAAGACCAACAGAAATGCATGTCTATTCTTTATAATTTTTAGAATCCAGAGAAAGATTTAAAGACAGTACACTTATTTCAGTCTTCTGAATTTGCTCATTATTTCTGCTCTTTGATTGATTTTTAAATGACCGTTTATTACTACATGAGGAATATAAATAATAAATACAATAGGTTTATTGAACAGTCAATTGTATTTTATATTTATTCAAAGTAGTTTTATTTTTTATTCCATATGAATGGTTCTTTAATATTCCATAAATTAAATTGGCTCTCAATTTTATTAGTTGATAAAAGTTTAGGTTTGTTATTTCAGAAATAGCAGATGTTGTGACTATACATTATTCAAAAAAGATTGAAACATTTAAGTTTCTTATGGAAGCCAAGTAAAGCTGTATTTTATCACCTTCTGCTCTTTTGCTATTTTGATTTATTCAAGCTGTTAACACTTCTATACAGGTTAATTAAAAAATAATAAAAATATATTGGATCTCTTTTCTATTTATTTATTAATTTACTTACTTACCAAAACCCAGTAAGTTACCAAGTGTCACATGAGAGATTCTTATCCTCCAGTAAAGCAAAGCAAAAATTTAGGGACTACCCATCAAGTCAATTCAGTGTGACCAACCAATTTCCCCATCGGGAACAATCCATACTAAAGCATTCAAGCCCAGACCTTAAAAACTATTCTTCAAGAGTATTTCACTCAACATTATGGTATTCTCCCTCAAAAGAAGGAAATTCAGTAAACTCAGCTTTGCTTGATGAGTAGGGCTTTTTCCAGGTGGTTTTTGAGGAGGGTCTTAGCAAAAGAGCACAAATGGGAACAACTCAGAGAGTACTACTTTTGAGCTAAGGCTGAATCTATAGTAGTTGGAAAACTCAGCTAAAGTTCAGAAAATACATAATTATATTTATTTCCTGATTCTTTTTACTTTCTACATAGGTTTCTCTTAAATCCACCAGATGAGGCTTCTGATTTATTTATTTATTTAGTTAGTTTTTTTAGCTCAGGAGACAGAATCATCGTCTTCAGAATGTGTTACATTGTTTGCTTGATTGTAATAGATCATTATGTTAGCAAAACTACTAGATGCAAAATGTAGTTTAAAGGCCTTCTTTGTGTTTTCAAACCAGAGGAAAATGTTGTCACCATCTTCCCAGAATGTTGGGGATGCTCCAAATGTATTTCTGACTTCCCTGTTCAGAGAAAATGTTAGAAGATCTGCTACATTACCTAACTTTTAATCTATGGCATAGAAAATATGAGTGTGTGTGTAATGGAATAAATATAGTGGGCTAGAATAAATTCTTCACAAAAGAAACCAAGAGAACAAATCCATATTTTATTTCTAGCAGTGACAGCACTAGCTTCAGTAATACCAGAAGGAGATTAAAAAATAATGCAATTCTGTTTCAAAAAGGATTTACCTATTTACCTCCCTGCTTAGGCATTTTTTTCCCAGTAGGTATGCTGAAAAAGTATTAAATGACAAATATCCTAGTTGAATTTCAATAGTCTTTTGTACTGGACTTAATGTATTTGAAAGAAATAAAAGTTTTTCTCTTACTAACTCTGTGTGTGGGGCCACTGCAGGGGATGTGGGCAGAATTTTATATTACTAGTTTTCCAAATACTGTTATGTTTTAATGATGTTGAATAAACTGAAATAATAAAATTAAATCTATATTGGATGCTCCACATAAACATAATCTCCATTAATAACTCAGGGAAATGCAATATTTAGCATCATGATTGATGTCCAGATCTGGATGATGGCTTGGCTTTCTTCCCATGAAATTACTCAGGCCTCCCACAAACTGTAGTTGTTATGATGGTGGTGAGTACAGTAGAGGTAGCAAGCAGAAAAATCACTTGGACTGAACAATTACTCAAACATAGCAATAACTCAACTACGAACTCAAAGTCAAGTCTAAACTCAAGTCCACTGCCTCTCACTCTGATATTCAAAGCTTTCCAACTACTTGGTGAGTCTGTACATAATGTTTCCCATTTTATCCCCCTAGGTGTTCTGTGTTCCAGCCACATATGACTACACAGTTTTAGTGAAGTAACAAACACATGTTACTTTAAAAAGGTTTTGAGGCTACTGCATCATCTGATATAATAGCATGTCTTGGTTCTCTTTCTAGGAGGAAGGTCTTGAAAAAGCAGGTATCTCCTAATTATCTTAATATTCATACGATATCAACATATTAGGTGAAGAAACGCATTGTGTTTGGAATTAATAACTTTATAATAAAATGAGGTCATTGGCTCCACTTTCAGACAAGCAGTAACAGCAAATCTATTAGTGCCATGCCAATCACAACAAAATGTGAAATATTAATAATAGATTTATATTTACACAATGGCGAATTTACACAATGGCTAAGAGAGTCATAATTATAAATATGTTCATAAACATTTCCTATATGTATTTTATTGAATTATAATCACTATAGGTAAATTAAAAAATTTTTTTGAGAGTTTTTTACTGTAGGGTGCATGTGCTCACCAGAAAGAGAGAGACAGAGAGAAAGAAAGTGAGAAATCACCCCCTAGGGGGGAATGGCCATGCTACAATCCCTTCCCCTCCATTCTCCTCTCAGGATCTTGGGCACACAAACACACACACCAAGCATGAGTTTAAGCCACTGGGTCTGGGACTCAAACTGCAGTCAATTACATGGGAGTCCAGCAACATAGCTGTTATGCCATCTGCTGGTCCCAATGAAATCTTTATTAATAGAATAGGAAGTGTTGCTGTTCATTTTCAGATTTACTGAATTTTATTATTAGTTGTATGATTGTAAGCTTTTTCTTTTGTAAGAATAAGACTATGAAGATCTTATCCTGTACTTAGTATAAAATAGTGATTTTAGGGTCGCCAGTGGTGACACACTGATAATGTAACACCTTGATGCTGGACACATGTGGGAGGGCTCTGATTTGATGTCAAGTCTCCCTGAACACAACAAGTACATGGATGACTGGAAACCAGGCTGGCTGGGGCTAGGGGTGGATCATGGCATGAGGACCCTGTTGAATGTCCTTGTCTTTCTTTTTCTTTCTGTATCTCTCTCTCATAAAAAAAAAAAAAATTAAAAACATAAATAAAAGTCCTATGACTTTCAGACAATTTGCAGAATTGTTTAAAAAATCAACTACTAAATAAGGTTTAGTTTAATAAATAACAAAAACTCAATGAAAGTCTACTCTGTCTAGAAATAGAAATGTGTGTGTGTGTGTGTATGTGTGTGTGTGAACACATTTAAACAGACATGAATATTTCCATTTTGAAAATAAGTAATTTGAGTTTGAGAAAGTTAAGTGAATTTCTGAGAGTCTAAAATTTGATAATTGTTCATAAGTGATTTTTTTTCTATTTGATAATGACAACTATGATAAACCAAGTCCAAGCTGAAAAAAGAAAAATAAATCGTGTTCAATAAATATAAAGGATAAAAACCAGGGTGATAGATTCTATGAATACAGTAGAATTAAAAGAGAACTCAATAGCTATAAAATTATAAGAAAAAAATAAAATCTGGGGACCAGCAGTTGGCATAATGGCTATGTCACTAGACTTCCATGTAGTTGACCATGGTTCAAGTCTTGGACTGGTGGCTTAAACTCACGCTGGGTGCATGTACATGCATGCCCAAGATTCTGAGAGGAGAATGGAGGAGAAGGGATTGTGGTGTGGTCATCCCCCAAGGTGGTGATTTCTCACTTTCTCTCTCTGTTTCTTTCTCTTGAGCACATGTGCCCTATAGCAAAAAACAAAAAACCAAAACAAACAAAACAAAACAAAAAAACCTTCTCAAATAAATAAATAAGAAAAAAAAATCTGAAATGACATAACCCTGTTCATAGTAATTTAAAGGACAAACATGAAATGAAACTAATTAGAAAATATTTTAATCTAAGTTACCACAAAACATAATTACTGCAAAACACAACTAAATGACTACAAAATGTTTGGCAGGTAAAATGCAGATTCAATTTCCTCTTAGACAAAAGAAGATAGAACTAAATTCATAACCTTATATGCCACTTAAATTGCAAAGAAACAAAGCAAACAGTGAAACAGAAAACACAGTAAACCCAAAGTAAAAGAAGGAAATAAGAGAAGAAATTAGTTAATTTTTTTTAAAAGTAGACACTTGAGAAACAATAAAGCCAACATTTAGTCTTTGAAAATTTAAGAAAACTGAATGAACTTTTGACCAGAAAGAGGAGGGAAAAAAAGATAAAGAACACCAAACAGCACTATCAGAAATTAAAAAAAAAATCAATAACTGCAGATTCCATATATCTGGTGATGATCTGAAATACTATTAGTAATGCTGTACCAACACATTTTAATGAAAATCAAGTAGATAAATATCTTTAAAATTTTTAAATGTATTTTTAAAGTGTATTTATTTATTTATTCAATGAGCAAAAGAGACAGAGAAAGAGAGACAGACAGACAGACAGACAGCACCTCCGACAGACTCAGATAACACAACTCATCCCCAGCTTCAGCCAGCCCCATGTAGTGGACACGTGTGGCCTTGGCATTTTCAGGGAAGTTTTCAGCCATGAACCAAGAACCTTCCCATGTGGATCCACCTTGCTTAATGTTGCATTTTACTGCTATGCTACCATCTGGCCGCCATATGCATCTTAAAATACATAATTTACCAACACGGACAAGAGAAGAAATAGAAAATAGAATCTTAAATCTAGAAAACGCATTGAACTTTTGTTTTTTAAGAGATCCCCCAAAGCAAACACTAGACACAGATCTTTCTCCATTGAATTTCAGCAAGGAATAATATCAAAATTACAAATGCTTTTTACAAGCAGAGGAGGAGGAAATCATTCTCCCAATTTATTTTTATTTTTTTAATTAGTCTTCTCTTTATAGCAAAGCCTTAAAAAGTTTACCAGAAAAGGAAATTACAGACCAAAACCTCTCAGGTACATAGACCCAAGAATTACTAGTAAAATTTAGCACATCAAACTCAGCAATATATAATAACGGTTTCTTATGACCAAGTATACTCTGTCATAAAATGTAAGGTAATAATCATTTTGGGGATAAAAGCCCTCAATATAATTGAAAATATTAATAGAAATAAAGAAGAAACAAATTATCATTTCAATTGATGCAGAAAGAACATTTGACAAATTAAACATTTACTCATAATGAAATCCTCAGCAAACTACTAACAGTAGGGAACTTTCTCAGACTGAGAAAGGCCATTTATGAAAAATCTATAATCATCTTATTAGTCAGTTTCAGTCAGGAAACAGAAACTCCACTAGTAATTTCAACAGGAAAACTGTATTATAAAGGGCAATTAATTAGCAGAAGATTAGCTACAAAGAGGGATTAAGAACATTTCTAAAATTCAGGAATAGCATCAAGAGGGAGCAGATATTACCTTTAAGGCTATGAGTACTCCAGGGTGTGGTAAGGAAGAAGGCCTTGTCTGATAGCTTCAGAGCTTGTTGGGGAGGGAATATTTAATGGTCCACCAGACAGAGGGAAGTTTGCTGAGGCTCAACAATTTAGAGCTGTTAAGCAAGAAAGTGCCCGCTACTTTCCATGAGAACTTCTGGCAAGATGCCTATGAGGTACTAGCAAAACTATAGAAATGTCCTGTGCAATGCAGACAGCCACATTACACCGAAGCAAGAAGGTAAAAATACACTGGAACCAGTAAGCAAAATTCCTTCACCCTGCTGTGTCTGTGCCGTGCTCACTATTGAGAAATCTTAACCTAGTGCCAGGTAGCCAATGAGACCTGGGGATTGCTCTAGTATTGTAAAACAGGGGAAAGAAGGGCAGATTTAGAGATGAGAAGCAAAACACTGATAACAAGCCCAAGTAACCTCACAGATGATAATGAAAGATTTAATTATCCCTCCCCCTTCAATTCCCGTCATCATTTCTACATCCTCCCACCATGATCAGAATGAAGATAGGAACGCTCACTCCCATTGTTTCTATGCAACACTCTATAGAACTGTATGGTGCTAGCCATTTCAATACGGCATCAAAAAGAAATAGACGGAAAAAACAGGGAAGTAAATCTGGCCCTCTGTGCACATGATATGATTTATGTTTACATTGGTTTTCTTATGGTTACATAAGAAAATTCCTAAAGAATCCGCAAAACGATTGCTAAAGAATTAATCATTGCATTTAGGAAGGTCACAGGATACAAGGGTCACATAAACAGTAAACTGAATGTAAAGTTTTCTTTTCTATGTATCACATAAAATCTTGAGATAAATATAAAAATGGAAATTGGACTTTAGCTCTTTTTTTGCTAAATTTATTTTTATTTCTAAACTTCTTTGTTATGTTTAGGGTTTGTGACATCATGTCATATATGAATAGAGAAAATGCTCCTGTCTCTTTTCCAATTTGGATGCCTTCTATTTATTTTCATTTTATTTGATTGATTGATTGATTATGTTTTTTATATATTTTACTTCTGCCCGCTTGATTCCTTCCCTCTCTCTCTGTGCCATTTCCCACCCACCTCCCATGCTGTTTCTAGCCTACACAGTTGTTCTACATGCTTTTATACCATCCAATATTTCAGTTTCTGCCATACAGTGAAAATATTCAGTATATACTAAGTAGGAACATACAAAGCCTCTCTTTCATAGTCTGGCTTGCTTCACTTACTAATAAATCTTCTGTATTCATCTACTTTCTATCGAATGTCAGGGTCTCATTGCTTTTTATGGCTGAATAATATTCATGCATATGTGCCAAACTTTTCCAATCTATTCATCTCTTTGTGGACACTGGGGTTGGTTCCATGTCTTAGCAATTATAAATAATGCCATAATAAACATGGATAAGCAAGTGCTTTTCCACTGAGTGTCTTCCTATCCTTGGGTAGATATCCAGGAGTGGAATTGCTGGATCATATAATAGTTTAGCTTTTGAATTAAAGATTTTCTTGTCCAAAACACAGTATTAAGTGTGCAGCAGGTGGCATAGTGGTTAAGGTACCGGACTTCCATGTGGCTGACCGCGGTACTAATCTTGGACACAGGAGCCTGGAACAAACGCAAGGTGTGTCTGTGTACATGCCCAAAATCCCGAGAGGAGGAATGAAGGAGAAGGGATTGTGGCTTGGCCATCTCCCCCCAGGGGGTGATTTCTTGCTTTCTGTCTCTGTCTCTCTGGTGAGTGCACGAGCCCTATAGCAAATAATCTCTCAAATAATGAAATGCATTAAGAGGATGAATCTGGGACAAATGATATATAATACATATTTTAATAGAAGAATTTTTATCCTGAATATTTATAGAATTCACAAAATTCATAAAGAAAGATAATTGAATGACCAATATTTTCAAACTTTATTAGTCATCAGGAAATTGCAAATTAAAATCACAATAACATAACATTCTACTCTGTCCCCATTGTAATCATTACAATTAAAAAGGCTGGACAAAGGCCAATCCAGGGCTTAGTGTTTAAGGCAGATGGACCCCAAATGGCTGACTGAGCAATCTGAATCCTCAACCCAGTGGCTTGAAAACCATGCTGGTCATGCGTGCATACCCAAAATCCCCAAAGGAGGGAGAAGTGGAGGAGAAAAGGTTGTGGTACAGCCCTGTCCCATGGGGGATGTTCTCTCACCCTGCCCCCATCCCGTTCTAACCCTGGAAAACTGAAATAGAAGGCTGGGCATGCCAAATACAGGCAAAGACACAGGAAACTGGAATGTATCAATGAGGGTAGCAGTGTCAAATAGTACAAGGCCCCTGGAAAAGTTTGGCCACGTCTTCAAAAGTGATCATAAACCATATAACCTATCCTTTTTTTTTTTTTTTGAAAGGTTTTCGCTATGGGGCATGTGCGCTCACCAGACAGACAGAGAGACAGAGAGACAGAAAGCAAGAAATCACCCCCCAGGGAGATGGCCACACCGCAATCCCTTCTCCTCCATTCTCCTCTCGGATCTTGGGCACACATGCACACGTGCCTGGCGTGAGTTTTAAGCCACCGGGTCCGGGACTCGAACCGCGGTCAACTACGGGGGAGTCCAGCAACATAGCCATCACGCTAACTGCTGGTCCCTGACCTATCCTTTCATTTCCAAATGTTTATCCAAGAAACATCAAGGAATTTATCTACTTTTATGATCATAGAAGCTTAATTTCTAAGGCTAAGAATTGGAAAAAAAACCCCAAATGCCTATCAAAAAGTGATAAACTAAATATAGCATATCCACACAATTAAATTCACTTAGTAACAAAAATTGCACATTGCTACATAAATATACTAGGACCAATTTCACACTCATTATTCTGAGTGAAGAAAGTTGGGCAAAAAAGATGAATATTAAATAATTTGATCTATATGAAATTCTAGAAAATTCCAAATAATCCATAATGACAGAAAACAGGTCAGTGGTTGCCTGATAACAAAAATTGGTAGGAAGGATGAATTCAAATGTGCACAAAGAAACTTTGTGAATCATAGAAAAAACTGTTATCTTGATTATTGTGGTGTTTCACGGTTGTATGCCATAATTCATCAAATTTTAATTTTCTAATATATTTGCTTCATTCATTAATCATATCTTAAAAGAAAAATTAAAATTAAAGGAATTATTTGTTAATCTGGTTTTCAAAATCACCATCTCCAACTCTTGTGTCAACATAAGTAGAATCCATCCAATGTAAATTGGATTATTTGTATGCCAGAGTTATAATTTAGGAAATGAAAATAGCAGGTTTGCAGGAAAGCTTGGCACATTGACCACTAATAATTAAATCAACTTTATTCAGGTAAAGAGTCTGACAACATACAAGAACATTATTGGTATAACAAACCATTTCATTGTAAAAGAAGGTATAGTAGGAAAAAGATGACAATATGAACATGGGGCAAGGTGGTGGTATGGTAGTTAAGGTGCTGGACTCCCATGTGGCTAACTAAAGTTCAAGTCCCAGACCTGGCAGCTTGAAAAAATCTCACCAGGTGCATGTGCATGAGAGCCCAAAATCCCAGGAGGGGAATGGAGGAGAAGGGAGTATGGCATGGGCATACTCCAAGGAGGATGATTTCTCACTTTCCCTCTCACTCTCTCTCTCTCTCTCTCTGTCTGTCTCTCTCTCTGAGTGAAGATGCTTATGGAAAAAGCCTTAAAACATAAAAAGAATATAAGCAATATTTTCTCCTAAATTGTGATATTGATTTATTATAATATACCCTAAAAAGAATCATATGGGGCTACAATTCCAATACAGTTCTTCACTGGGCAATTCAACTGAAACCAGGTAAGCAACTTGCATTCCATTTGAAAGCAGTCTTTTCTTTGATGGTGTCTTTGATCTCGATGAGCCTAAATTTATGAGCATGATGAGTAAAAAGCCTCAAGGACTTCACCTCTATAGATTGCCACATGCCACTTCCTTCCCACTTGCATCATCATTAATCCAAGGCAGGATTTGCCCACATTTACCAGATGAAAAACAAAACAAAACAAACAAACAAAAAGCTCACTACAGATGCTGGGAGTTTGCTTTTTAGAACTATCTAATTTGAAAATCATTTTCTTAGCTGACTCCAGGGCACAGTGGCAATGCACTGCTCAAGAGAATCTGGGTCCTACATGGTGACCATAGGTTGAATCCTCAGCCTGGTTAGCCTGAGACACACCAGACATAAGAGCAAGTGGTGGAGATGCAGGGACTGTGGGGGACTGGAGGAGGGGATCAGGGCATGGCCAGACACTGTGGGAAGCGCTCATCTCCCTCTTTCTCTCTCTTTCACATACCTGCATTATCTCACTGTCAGGTGTCCATAGTTTATCATGAATAAAATAAACTATATTTTAAGAATATTTTTCTGTGCCATAGGCACATACAGTGTGATAACTATTAAACCTAACAAAGAAAGCATACTGATTCATGTAAGTCTACCATTCAAGACGGCCACTGTGCATCTTTGATGGGACTGTCATTGACCCGTAACCACTGGTATTACGATCACAGAAAAACCTCACGTAAGAAATTGAGATGCCATCTCTTTTCAAAAGGCATTTTTAGATGTTTTCAGGAGGTCAGGGGTTTCTTTAGGTCAGTTACAGGCTGTCTGAAATATTTACTTCTTCATTTCTGCTTACTCTCTGATTCTCCTTCTGAAATTGAACATATACCCTGTTCATTATAGAACTGTTTCCTTGAAGCTGGAAGTCAGCGGCACTTTTTTTTCTTTTTTTAATACTAGTGACTTACAAAGGAAATAAATAACAGATATTGGATATAAAGTACACGGAAGTAAGTAATAATCAAACAATAGTTGTAACCCTAAGCCTTCTGTTTGAGTGTTTTGTGCAAGATCAATACAATCTTTGAGCCTGGGAAGTTGTGCTGAAAATAAGGTTCAGAGAGAAAATTGTCTGATTTTAACGTGGTTCTAAGACAGAGGCCAATGAAAGTGGGACTCCGGACATGGGGCCAAGGAATTCCATTTAGGTCCATGACCACAGGGGACAAGATTTGGAGGGCAGGACACTGACCAGTTCTAAGAAAGTTCACTCCAACAGGCTTTGGTCCAACTCAGGTAAAGATTCCTCCCCACCCTGACTCACCTTCAAGGCAAATATGCCTCAAAGAAAAAATTTGAAGTCTTTATTCACTTTGTCTTAAACCCTGAGGCCATGAACAGACTTCCAAATTTTACTTTTAGTAGTACTTTATATTCTCAGATGTAACCAAAGAGAGATATAAACTAGAAGAAAACTGAGTTAAATATTGCCTTTTAAATTATTTTAGTACATTCAAATACAAATACATGTATTGTATTTCTAGACAATAGGATAGATGAGTGCATTATGATGAAATGAATAACTTTCATATTATAAGTAATATATATATATATATAATTTAATTTATGAATTAAATGTGGATAACTGACATTCTTGTATATAGTAATACAACTCAGAAATTCCACTCTTAGGTATTTACCGAAAGATAGGAAAACCGTCAGCTGGAAAAACACTTGCACACCCACGTTTATTACAGCATTATTTACAACTGCTAGGACATGGAATAAACCCAAATGTCCAAAATAGATGAGTGGATGGAAAACCTTGGCATATGCACTCTATGGAATATTATCAGCAATAAAAACATGAGACAATGAGACACTGACATTTGATACAAAATGGACAAATATTGAAGATTTAATGCTAAGTGAAGACTATGAAAGATAGACTTTGTATGTCCCCACTCAATATATATATCGATGTCTGCGCTCTACAGCAGAAACTGTAGAAAGAATGGAAAGTTTAATAGCAGGAGAGCTACTGGATACTGGAGATAGTGGTGGGAGGTATATGGGGGTGGATAATAGGGAGAGGGTGGGAAATGGGAAACAAAAAAACATATATTTAACTGACACAAAAATAAAAAGTTATTTGCTATTGATAACATAGTACAATGTCTTTGTCTTGACTGATATGCTCTGTATTCATGCTGGGGAAAAAACACATTTTGTACACTGTAAATACATCTGGTGATTAAATGTAAATAACAATTTTTAATTGAAAATTTATTTTGTAGACAACACATGCATTTATATACATACTGTATTTTATGTACTTGGCTATTGTAGGGAATAAAAGCTGCAGCCCAGCCCATGGTGTGGTTGTTAATTGCAGTTGAATTTCAGTTTGACTGACTGTGCAGTTTGAGTCCTGGATCTAGAAGCCTAAAAAATACACTGGGCATGTGTGCACGTGTGTCCAAAATCTAGAAACAGGGACAGATGATGGAGAAGGGATTGCTGTGTGATCATGCCCTGTGGTAGGTTCTCTCTCTCTGGTGTATGCATGTACTCTTTGGAAAGAAAAAATGAGAAATTTCTAAGTCTATGAATCAGTCATAGGCTTAGAAATTCAAATCCTTAAGAAAGAGAAGGACGAGGAGAAAAGTAAATCTTAAGTATAAAAATCATCAAGCTACAAATCTGGTTATAGGTCTTTACTGGTTGTTAGAATGGATAGTTTCCCACTAAATTTACAAGCCCACCAGTGTGAAGAAGAATAAAAGCCAATTAAGACCTTACTAACTTTTCAACATATTATGTTCCATTTCCTAGAAACCAAGAACTAAGAATATGATATTTTTATTTTTTTTGGAGAGGTTTTTGCTATAGGGAGCATGCGCTCGCCAGAAAGACAGAGAGAGACAGAAAGAAAGAGATAAATCATCCCCCAGGTTAATGGCCATGCTGCAATCCCTTCTCCTCTATTCTCCTCTTGGGATCTTGGGCACACACATACGTGCACCTGGTGTTAGTTTAAGCCACTTAATCCAGGACTCGAACTGTGGTCGACTACATGGAAGTCCAGCAACACAGTCATTACGCCAACTGCTGGTCCCAGAATATGATCATTTTATTTTGAGAGAAATTCTATAAATGATTCCTGTGAAGTTTGATTTTGCCCAATACTATAGGAAACCCCCTTCCTTGCTGACATAGGCCCACTACTCTAACTGCAGTTAGATTAGTGCCCTCTTAAGAAATGCCTGGCTAACCACCTAGCACGCTTGTAATAGTCTCCTGGGCTCAGCTGCTTGTATTCCACCCTTTTCAGCATGCGTCCTTGAGTAAAATAACAATGCGTTGGGTTGTTGGAAAAGTCATGCCCCCTTTTGGCAAGGAAAACCATATTAAAAATTTGTCATGACTTTTCTGACAAACCAATAGACAGGTATAGGAGAGATATTTGTAGATGCTGTGCTCAACCAGCTTGTTCATCCTTCTCACTTCTGATGTTTTATGGTAGGTAATTCTTTGTCACGTGAACATTTATCAGCATCTTTGGAATATATCTATCAGGTTCCAGTAGTGCTCCCTACCCAGATGAAACAACTGGAAATGTCTCCAGACATGGTCAAATGTCTCTTGAGACCTAAAATCACTCCTAGTGGAAAGAATGAAGAAGAATATTGTGATAGGTCTACACCCATTGTGGTGCTCTCTCTCTCTCTCTCATGCCCTCCAACAATAAAACAATAAAACACAAATATATGTAAAATATATACTTTACAGTATTTATATATACTGCTATACATTTATATATTATATACATTATATATTTTTTGAGAGGTTTTGCTACAGGGTACGTGCACTCACCAGAGATACAGAGAGAGACAGAGAGACAGAAAACGAGAAATCACCCCCCAGGGGGATGGCCATGCCACAATCCCTTCTCCTCCATTCTCCTCTCGGGATTTTGGGCACACACACACACATGCACCTGGTGTGAGTTTAAGCCACCGGGTCTGGGACTCGAACTGTGATCAACTACATGGGAGTCCAATGACATAGCCATTAAGCTAACTGCTGGTCCCCAAATAGAATATCTTTTTATATATCCCATCGTGATACATATATATCCTGATAAGTGTGTGTGTGTGTGTGTGTGTGTGTGTGTGTATTATAGTTGAGACAGACAGAGAGACAGGCAAAGATATAGGAGAAAGGGACAGAGAAACAGAGAAAGAGAGAACCATCAATGTAAATATAATTGACTAGAAGAATTTCAAAGGCAGAGAACACGTAATTATAAAAAGTAAAATCCTCCTCACTCGTAAGAAAGCCTACTTTTTCTGGATTAAGAAAACATTTTACCTCGATTGAAGTTACATTTATTGGCAGAAAGCCTTCCAGGAGACCTCAGGAAGGCTAAATGTCCTCCTCTGAGTTTCCCATGGTCCTTGTGGAAATCACTATGATGTGTTAAAATTAGGTTTGGGTCACATGCTCTGTTATGAGTTAGTACACACGGTTTATTAAAAAAAGAATAAAATTTAGAAAATAAAACTTCAGAGAAATTTAAAGAAAGCACTTTAAAACAGTGCTTATTGGGACCAGCAGATGGCATAATGATTATGTTACTGGATTCCCATGTGGTTGACCTTGGTTCAAGTCCCAGACCTGGTGGCTTAAAACAGACTCTGGGTACAAGTGCATGTGTTCTCAAAACCCAGAGAGGATAATGAAGGAGAAGGGATTGTGGTGTGGCCATTCCCACTGGGGAGAGATTTATTGCTTTCTGTCTCTCTGTCTCTCTTTGTTTCTCTTGCAAGTGTACATGCCCTTCAACAGCAACAACAACAAAGTGCTTATTTTTAAAAAATAATTATTTAATTTTACTTATTATTATTATTTGTTAAATTTGATCAGAGAAGGATGGAGATAGAGCAAGGGAAAGTGAGAAAGCAAGCCACTGGGTTTAGGACTTGAATTGCAGTTGGGCATGTAGGAGTCCAGCACCTTTAACCACCACACCGTTTGCTGACCCAACAGTGCTTATTTTAAAATGTAAAATATATCTGAGAGATCTTTCATATCACAAATAATTTTTTTTAATTTATTTATTTTTCTTTGGAAAGGTTTTTGCTATAGGGTATGTGTGCTCACCAGAAAGACAGACAAAGAAAGCAAGAAATCACCCCCCAAGGGGGGATGGTCATGATGTAATCTCTTCTCCTCCATTCTCCCCTCCATTCTCCTTTTGGGGTCTTGGGCATGAACACACATGCATCTGGTGTGAGTTTAAGCCACCAGGTCTGAGACTCGAACTGTGGTCAACTGCCTGGGAGTCTAGCGACATAGCTTTTACTCCATCTGCTGGTCTCAAAGTTTTTGTTTATTTATTTTTATGGTATATTATGTTATATAGACCCTGTAACTTATTTAGTCAGTTTATTTCAGTAGACATTCTTGAATTTAGAAATATTATTAAAATGGACCTTCATGTATATTATTGTCATATTTGAACATATATTTTTAGAATAAATTCTTAGCATAGCTTTGCTGAATGAGTTTGTACTTTCTTTGAATTTGAGAATAATTTCAAGGTTTCTATATAATAAAATGCAGCAATTGAATAACCTACCAACAGAATATAAATGCCTTTGTCTAATATCCTCAGAAACTTTGAGTTATCAATATGTTGAAGTTTATTCACTCAGAATAATGACATTATATTGAATTATTATTCTAACTTGCTTTTCGTACACTTAATGCCCATAATTTATTTTATTTGAACTTGTTCATATTTTTTTTATCTGCTTTTCAATTCAATGATTAATTTTAATTTCTTACAGTTCCAAAAATACATTTTATAAGTTAGGGAAACTAGTTCTTTGTCTTTCATACTTTTTATAAATACATTTTCTAAATTTGGATTTTGGATTTTTAATTCTAGAAAGTCAAAATTTTTCCCTCTTTTTTGTTTGTTTTGATTTTGCTATAGGGCACATGCACTCACAGGAGAAACAGAGAGACAGAAACAGGGAGAGAAAGTGATAAATCAAACCCCCAGAGGAGGTGGATGTGCCAAATCCCTTCTCCTCTAATTCTTTCTTGAGATTTTGGGCACATACATACACATGCCAAGCCTGAGTGTAAAGTTGCCGGTTCCAGGACTCAGACCTTGGAATGGACCAGATGGGATCCAGCTATCTTAACCTCCGTGCCATCACTCATTTTTCTTTATGATTCTTTAATTATGTGTCTTGACTGGAAAAAGCTCAGAAAAATTTCCATATTAATGTTTAAATTGATAACCCACATGTTTATTCTACAGGTTGTAAAGACAAGATTGATCATATATATATATATATACACACACACACACACACACACACACACACACACACACACACACATATATATATATATACACACACATATGTATGTATATCTATAATTATTATTTTTTAATGGGTCCAGATGGTGGTACCGCAGTAACTTAACTGGATCCACAGGAGATCTAAGGTACTGGGCTCCTGCCCTACATGTCCCCGATTGTGTGAAGGAAGTCATTTAAGTCATTTAGGGGAATCACACTCTGCACTGATTTCCACCAACCCGGAAGCTAGGCACACAACAAATGATGGCGGGCGCTGCAGAAGACAGCCTGAATGGACAGACTTTGAAAACATGTAGTTATCTCCAACTGTGAGACCATCTGGCATCATTTAAATGAGTCATCTTATCTGTGTGTCCACAAGATACGAGCAGAAACTCTACTGTCATCACAACTTCGTCTCCCATTGGAGACAGATATCAAAACCAGACTTCGTGGTTTATATCTTGTTTCCTATAAGCTTAGAGGACTACACTGGCTTAGTTTTAAAATAACACAATTCGTCAAGCCAAGGGGTGGCTCAGGGGGCAAAGGGGTGGTACCTAGCTGAATTCATAAGGGAAGGGTCCTGGGTTTGTGTCCGTTGAGCTCCCTGAGCTCCAGGAGGCACACACACGCCCATAATTCAAGGCAGCTGAGAGCAATGGTGAGGTTATGATGTGAAGACCCTGCAGAGGTGGGTGTCTCTCCTTTTCCCTGTCTCTCTCATAGAAGAAACAAATTTAAATAAATGTATGCATATATATATATATATGCATACACACATATAATTAAATAATGTCTACTTTCAGGTTTCTATGATCAAATACATGGAATATATTTGTCTGTTAAAATGAAGTGATAATATTTGAGATAAGTAATTTGCTAATTCATCTGATTTATTACACACTGTATTCATTTCCTGAAATTTTACTCTGTATCCCATCAATATGCCTAATTATTATGTATCAATGAAAAATAAGAAATGAAGTCATATTGCAAACTATTTGACTGTCATCTTGTTCTGTTCCTTTTCTGAATATCTGAACACTTTTCCTGACATCTATAATTTTATAAAGATAGAAGTCCTAGGAGATATGACCTACTTGATCATTTTTGTCAATATTTAATGCATTTACTACTAGTTTAATCTTTTTATTTCACACACATGAAGACATACACACAGCTATTCTCAACAAAGACTGCATATTAACATCACCTAGGAGAGCGGAGAATCCTATGTATTCCTATACCTATGCTTAGGCCCCAGTCTCATCCTTGAGTCTCTGATTTTATTAGCTTTCTCCTTGCTAGCTAAATGCAGATAGCCACATTAAAACAAACCAAAAAAGGTCAAACTTACCCAGTAATTGAGTTTGTCTGCAAATTGCTAATTGAAAGCACATGTTGACATAAGAGATTCAGGATGTGTTGATACAAATTCTCTCTAGCATACTCAATTATATATGCAGACTAGTGACAAAAGCACACACTCCTGGCCATGTTATATCAACTGTATGAAGAGATCAAACCTCTCTATTGCTCCTCTTCGGTGTCCTCTCGATGATAGAACGAAGTCTGTATAACTGATTTGGCTGTAGTGATCTGAGGACCTAAGCATGTCACCATGGACTTCCTCACTTGCCACTCATCGACTCTTTGTCACAAGTCACTCATTTTGTGGTTATTTCTCCCTCGCCTTGTGTTGGCTGACCTGCTGGTCATTCTTTTCAGTCCCCAACCATGTGGTACATCAAATGTGAGAAGACATTAAGATCTGTGTGAGGTGTTTGAGGTCTTCGTGAAATCTTTTACACATACTTTGACCTATGGTTATTGGAGTCTGAACTGAGGCATTAGCCATTATACAAGCTAAAAATAAACTGATTTTTTTTTTTGAGAGACTATTGTATAGGGTGCATGTGCTCACCTAAGAGACAGAGAGAGACAGAAAGCAAGAAATCACCCCCTAGCAGGGATGGCCACACCACAATCCCTTCTCCTCCATTCTTTTTGGGTTTTAGACATTCACACACATGTGCTCAGTGTGAATTTAAGCCACAGGGTCCCAATCTCAAACTGTCGTTGACACATCAGAATCCAGCGACATAGCCACTATGATGTCTGCTGGTCCCAATTAAGTGATATTGTTATATCTTACAATTGACCTTGAATAGCTTTCTCAGGATGTCACAATGACATTAGAGACAGGAAAGCAGAATTTAGGCAATGCTAGACCTCAAGTCTAGGATGATCATAATACAATGCCCTTTCCAAGTCTCCCCAATTTTCTACATTCTAAACATCAAAAGATTTATTAAATAGCATATGGCTTTTTTTAGATGATATTTAATGTGTTTTAATGCATTCAAACACACTGCTGTAATTTTTTGTAACTGGGAAAAACTGACAGTTTAACAACTGTTATTCATGATTTCCTGATTTTAATTGTCATCACACTCACCTCTGATCTCCTCATTATTATTGCAGAAAGTCAGGGATGATATTATAAAAGTTAAAGGAAGTCAAGAAATCAAGATAACTGCCAAAGTTATTTTCAAGGCCCTGTATTCGGCAATAGTCATGAAATTTCCCTATCATGATTATCCATATTCTCATGACACAATTTTTCTTCATAGGTTCACTTTCACTCACTTCCTCTGTTTCTAATAATTTTTTAACTCAATAGTATAACATAATCACAGTTGAAGATTGATGACAACTTCTTTTCTGATTTGCCGTATGTAAATACTACTTCAAAGTCAGAGAACAAGTGCTGGGTGTCGTCATGACATGGGTGATGAACTCATGCTCATTGAGAAGGAATTTTATTAAGTCATGTTGGTTTATGCACACAAAGGCAGTGATGGGTGGCCCGGAATCAGGAATGTTAAAAGTCAAAATTGCCCTACAAGTATTTATTAACTTTTTGAAAGTCAACATATTCCTCACCATAGGTGAGGACATATTCAGGGCATAGTTCTTGGCCTGATAAAAATTATATTCTAGTTGATATTCAAGAATCCAGATATGCAATCCCCAGGAGAGGCAACTTTAGGACAGCCGTGAGTTGAAAGTAGTACCTGCTTCAAGGCGTGTATCGGTGGCCAGTGCTATACAAGTATGGAAAAATCAGGATACTCAAATAAGTAAAATAGAGACTGCTAGAGCAAAAGGAAAGATAGACAGCAACAAACTAATTTTGGGTAATTCAATACCCAATTGCTACCACTGGACAGGTCATCTACACAAAAAATAGAGTTATAGTAACTAAAAGATAACATAAACCACTTGAACCTGACACACATTTATAGAACATTTTACCTAATAACCATGAAATACACATTTCTCACGTCCACATGGGACATATTCAAAGACTGATCACATAATAGGACACAAAACAAGTCTTCACAAATTTGAAAGTATAAAATGATACCTAGCATCTTTTCTAAACCCAGTGAAATAAACTTAAAGAACAGAAACAGCCTTCAAAGAACTTTAAAATTGCTGAAGAAATTAAGACAGAAATTAAGTTATTTAAGCCAATAATAACAAACATGACTCTCCATAATCTTCAGGTCTCAATGAAAGTGGCAATAAGAGAAAAGTTTATACCAATTAGTGTTCACCGGAACAAAATAGAAAACTGGCAAGTAGAGAACCTAGTGATGCATCTCGAGGGACTAGAAAAATAACAATTTTAAAAATTACTAGAAGGAAAGAAATATTACAGAAAAGATCATGAAATTGAGAGTAAAAAAGCTACACCAGAAAAAAAATCAAAGAAATCAAAAGATGCATTTTTAAGAGAATAAATAAAATTGACAGCTGTTAGCTAGACCAACCAATAAAAACAGAGAAAGAAACAAAAATCAGTAATGAAACAGGCAATATTACAACAGATATTACAGAAATACAAAAGACCATGAGAGAATACTATGAGTGACTATACACCAACAAACTAGAAAACCTCCATGAGATGTACAAATGTATGGACATGTACAATACCCAGATTGAAGAGGAAGAAATAGAAAGCCTGGATCGACTTCTAACAGGCAATGAGATTAAGTTGGTGATAGACTCCCAACAAGGAAAACCCATTTCTAATGATTGTACTTCTGAATTCTGCAAAACACTCAAAGAAGAGCCAACCTCAACTGTCCTTAAACTATTTCTAAAGATCCAAAAGGAAGAATCCATCCAAACTTGCTCTATTAAGTCTCCAACACCTTGAAACCCAAAGCAGACAAGAACCTAACAGAAACAGCAAAAATACAGATGCATATCCTTGGTGAAGACAGTTGCAAAAATTCTCAACAAGATACTATCAGATCAAATCCAACAGCACATTTAAAAGATGATACACTGTAACTTGTAGGTAGGTTTTATCCCAGAGATGCAAGAATGGTTCAACAAATGCAAAAGAATAAATGTAACATATCACATTAACAGAAGGAAAGATAGAAACCATATGAGGGGCCCAGCAGGTAGTGTGGTGGTTAAGGAACTGGACACTCCCACATGACCGACCATGGTTCCAGTGCTTGACCTGGTGGCTTGCTTACTCACTTTCCCTTTCTCTCTGTCTCTGTCTCTCTCTGGTAAAATTTTTTAAAAATTGAATAAATAAAATTAAGAAAATCTTTTTTAAAAAGTTATTTTCACATAAATAAGCTCAAGTTCTCTTTAAGAAAAAAAGAAAAAGTATATGATCTTACTAACTAATGCAGAAAAAGCATTTTATAAAGTACTACGTCCATTCATGATTATGACTCTAATAAAAATAGTTATAGAAGAGACATATCTCAACACAATATCAACCATATATGACAAGCCTATTGCCAATATCATACTGAATGGGGGAAAGCAAAAAATCTTTTCCACTAAAAACTAGAACAAGACAAGACTATTCACTTTCTTTATTCCTTTTCAACATACTGCTAAAAGTCCTAAGCAATACAATCAGGAAAGAATAAATAAAAGGCATCCAAGTAGACAAAGAACAAGCTGAATTGTCCAGATTCACAGAGTACATGATTATATACATGAAAAATTCAAAGAATTCCACAAGAAAAAAAAAAAAACTCATAGCAGTGATAATAGAATTCAGTAGAGGATACAAAATCAGTACACAAAAATCTATAGCATTTTCATACATCAACAATGAACAGACTGACTGAGGCAGAATTAAACAGAGTAATCCTATTTGTTGATGTAATAGCCACAATAGAAATGTAATACATAAGAATAAACCTAACCAAAGAGGTAAAAGACCTCTATGAAAAAAAAAAAAACCTGAAAAACTGATTAAACAAATTGAGTATAATACCAAAAAATAGAATAAATAAAAAGACACCCCTTGTTCTTGGATAGGAAGAATCAATATAATAAAAATGCCAAATCTGCCCAAATTAATTTGTGAACTCAATGCATTCCCAATCAAATTACTGATGACATTCTTTATGGAAATAGAAAAAAATAAAGACCATAAAAGTTGAGTGGGAACCACAAAGGCCTCAAATAGCCAAGGCAATACTGTACAAATAACTAAGTAAATAAATAAATAAATAAATTAGAAGGCATCTCACTATCTGACCTCAAATATAAAGTTATGATCATCAAAAGAGATTGGTGCTGACACAAAACAGACACATAGACCAATGGAACAGAGTAAAGAATCCATAAATAAACCCCAAACCGACTGACAACTGATTTCTGACAAAGAATACAAGATAATCCAGTACAGAAAGGAAAGTCTCTTTAGCAATGGTGGTGGAAGAACTGGATATTCACTGGCCATAAATAAAACTGGACCCTTAGCTCTTACCTTAAACGATAATCAACTCAAAATGGATCAAAGATCTAAATTTAAAGCCTTAAACTATAAAAACTACTGGTGGAAAACATGGGGAAACACTTGAACACATGGTAGTAGGCAGATTTCCTAAATAAGACCCCTAAAGTGTGGGCAACAATGCCATAAATAGACAAGTGGCACTGCAGCAACCCAAAAAGCTTCTGCACAGCAAAGGTAAGACTAACTAGAGTGAAAATACAACCTTAAGAATGGGAGAAATTATTTGCAAACTATCCTTTAAATAAGGGACTGATAACCAGACTACATAGAGAAATCTAGCTGCTCACCAGCAAAAACTAAATAATCCAGTTTTTAAAATGGCAAATGAGGGGCCAGTAGATGGTCTAATGGTTATGTCACTGGACTCCCTTGGAGGAGAAGGGATTGTGGTATGGCCATTCCTTCTTTGAGGGGAGGGGATTTCTTGCTTTCTGTCTCTGTGTCATTCTCTGTCTCTTTCTGTCTCTCTGGCAAGCACATATGCCCTATAGCAAAAATCTCTCAAAAATTTTTTTAAAAAATGGATGAATGATATGACCAGACAACTCTCTAAAGAAGATATAGGAATGCTCAAAAAGCATGTGAAAAGAAGTTCAACATTTCTTATTACAGGGAAATGCAAATTAAAACCACAATGAGATGCCAATTAACCCTAGTCAAAATGGCTAGGGTCAAAAAATGGAAGGACAAGAGCTGGTGAGGCTGTGGTGAGAAGTGAATTCTCCTGCACTGTAAATGGGAATGTAAATGAGTAAAACCACTGTGGGAAACATTATGCAGGTTCCTCAAAAACTTTCAAATAGACCTACCAGTAATCCCACTCCTTGGTATTTACCCAAAGGACAGGAAAACGTTCAGTTGGAAAGGCACTTGCACATTCATGTTTGCTGCAGCATGATTCACAATTGCTAAGACATGGAATCAACCTAAATGCCCAAGAATTGATTGGCTGGATTTTAAAAAAATAACATATATATACACTATGGAATACTACTCAGTCATAAAGTACAGTGAGACGATGTCATTTCACACAAAGTGGGTAAATAGAGAAGCTTTCATGTTAAGCGATAAAGACAAACATCATTATCCCCACTCAATATATATTTAACGACTGCACTCTATGGCAGAAATGGAAAAATATGAAGATATAATAGTAGGGAGGGTAAGTGTAGATATCACAGACTATATAGGAGGAAACTGAATAGGGGGTTGATAGGAGGGGCTCAAGAAAAACAAACAGACAAAAAAAGAATTTACTAGACAGAAGGATGTAAAGAGTTCTATTGAAAATAATATGGTCATATCTTGTATGAAAAACAAAATGATAATATCTTTGATTTATTTGTCATATATTGCATGCATACTTAGAAAAACCATATCATATGCTATTAAGATGTACAGTGTTCAGATGTAAATAAGAAAGCATATAATTTTAAAAAGAATCTACTAGCCCAATATTCAAGAATAAATTATAATAGTGTGGTAGAGATAGCTTAGATATTAGGATGATTGGTTTAGTTAATAAATATCTGTAACTCCTATATCAAGTATTCCACTATTTGCTAGGAATTTGATGATAAACATGTGGAACTTGGATTGTCTGTTTCCACAAGAGCTTGTGAGCATTAAAATATATATTGTATGGGACCAGCAGTTAGCATAATGGCTATGTCGCTGGACTCCCACATAGTCGACCGCGGTTCGCGTCCTGGACCCGGTGGCTTAAACTCTTGCTGGGTGCGTATGTGTGCCTGCCCTAGATCCCAAGAGGAGAAAAGAGGAGAAGGGATTGCGGCCTGGCCATCACCCCTGGGGGGTGATTTCTTGCTTTCTATCTCTCTGTCTCTGTCTCTGTCTCTCTCTCTCTTTCTGTCTGGCGAGCGCACACACCCTATGGCAAAAACCTCTAAAATAAAATAAAATAAAATAAAATTTATATTGTAAAGTGCCTACCAATGCCTAGACCTGAGACGTTTCTGTGAGGTAGGCCAGATCCTAAGGCTGGTAGAGAGGATTTTCATATCAGATTGACACTTGACTGGCATTACCAAGTGCTTCCTATCTACCAGGTACCAAGCACAGTGGCAGTTGCCAGAGGATTGCAATTAAGAGGAAGAAACATGTACAAGCTCTGTGTTGAATGCTTGTCAGAGAAAAGAGATGTAATACTTGGAACATAAATACACTGGAGTGATACATTCTTATTTGTGGGAACAGAAATGTCTCATGAAGATGGAGTTAAGTGTGATATTGATGTATTAACACTATTTTGATATTCTGATAAGCCAAAAATAAAATCAACTATTCCTGGTAACAATTTCATCTATTATTGTATTGAACACTTTTATGTGACAGACAATAAAACAGATATAGGGAAAAATTTTGCATCTTAAGTTTATCAACAAAAATTCTTACTGTGGCTTAAAAAAATTACTTATAATAAAATGCATGAGTTGTTTAGCAAATTTGCTATTAATTTTTTGTTGTCATTAGTGCACATTTTGAGCTACTAAAAACAGCTTTTGTGCAGAAGTAAACCAACAACAGACCATGACAACTGTAAGTAATAACTTTTATGACAGCATGACGGATCAGCAGCTTGCACATCAATCCTCTCACAAAAGTATCCTCTGTTTGAATTCCAGAGCTGCTCTAAGTGTTGTTAGTTAATCGTGTTTGAGAAATAAACAACTGTTCTAAGATATACTGGGAAAATAAACAGCATTAGAGTCCCCCTCCCCATTGAATTAGAATTTGATACTATTTATAACTACTTTGCCAATCAATGGGTGCTCAAGTATGTATTTTTACTGAAAATATTCATATTCCTATATCACATTATTATTTACGGAGATTTTTATATTAGTAAGGATCATCCTACCTTACACCCATAAAATGGCTTCTCAAAAAGACATTCTAATTGTAGAGGTAGGAGGAAGAATTACACAGTTTCATATGAAAATAAAAGCACTGTCCAAATTTTAGGGACAAAAACTCAGGTAGAAATACATTGTTCAGTCTCAAATAAAAACTTGTAGGTAACTGAGGAATTTATATGAACCCAAGTAATCTTTTTTTTTTTTCTTTTTTCAAAATCCATTGCTTCCTTTACCAAAAATATCTGAATGGGTAAAAGAACCATGGTGTTACATATTTAACTCTCATCTATGTACACACACACACACACACACACACACAAACATATATGTGTGTATATATGTTTATATACACACACACACTATATATAAAGCTCTTTAAGACATAGATTTATATACTACTTATTAGAATCTGAAAATAAAGTACAGTGAATCCAACTGTTCTAATCTTAATTTTTCACAGTAGATTCTGTTGTAATACTGAAAACGCTATTTATGAAACTTAATATTTGTTAATGGAAATAATCATAATGTCACCATAAGAACATTAGAGGATAATACATTCTGAAACACAGGTAGTCAATAAAACTAACGTTAAGACAGTTTTCTTAAATGTAAAAGAATCAGAGGAAATGAAAATACTGACAGAAAAAGATAGAAGCCTCCCCCACCAAAGAATATAGGCATTTTTTTTTTAATGGAAAGAAAAAGAATTACTCTTTTTAGGAATCCCACTTGGAAAGGTTCCTGGTTGAAGTCTGCAGATCTCCCTGAGTATGCTGACTATGCAGTGCCCCAAGGTCCAGGGCAGGTTGAGCCATGACACCACAGCCCAGATCCAACCTCAGCCAGCCCTGGATCATAGCCATGCAGGTGTACTCAGGGAGATCGCCAACCAGGAATACAGGAACCCTCACGGGTGGGGCAGCCTTGCAGAGAATCACATTTTAAAGCTATACCTCTGTAGCTTTAATGAGGATTATTATCATCTTTAGTATCAAAGGACATGTGCATACATGAGAGAGAGGGGAGGGAGAGGGAAAAGATGCACACTTAACAGGGCTTGGTCATGCCATAGATCTTTTTTCTCTAATTCCTCATTCTGTCAGGATTCTGGGGAGATATGGGCCTGTCCAGCATCTTGTCAAGATGTTAGGGCTGAGACTGAAACCCTGGTTGACTGCAGGAATCCAGATTCCTTGTGCAATGCTTAGCCGTTGTGCCACGGTGCTGGCCTAAGAAGTGCACCTTAACAGAGTCATGTGCATTGATATTAAACTGGATACCCTACTGCTTCCCTTTTGTCACAACTTTATTTCCTGATATTACAACATACCACAATTCTCCAGTAGCACTGCAGATTGATAATAACTAATAGTAAATAAATAGTATTGAGAACAAAAGGAGTGATGATGAGAACTCTTACATCAAATTAGCAAGGATTGTCTAGGCAGGTAACCTGTTCACACACCAAATGTAAAACCACACATATTCTATAAGAGAGAAAAAAAGTTCATCCAACTGATTCAGAAAAGAGATAGCAGTGTATAATATATGACAGAGATGGAGACATGTTTCCAAAAACAGATAACAGATATTGTTATTGATATTGTGACCCACATCTGAAAATGCACCAAGAAAAGGCAAATAAAATACATTTGAAATGACATTAACATATTTTATGTTTAAGATATTAACTATCTACTCAATATATCCATATAATTATTAATACATTAACATGACACACAAATAAATATTTCTGGAGTTAGAGATACTTATCCATAAACTTGCGAGTCAAGTATGCAACTGTTGTGTGTATTATTGTTGCCATTAATATCAATACCATCTAAGCAGTACAATTCCTTTGGTCTACAGTCTATTTTTCTACACGTCTTCATATATTAAACAAATATTCTCTAATTAATGAAGAACTTTAAAATCAGAGGACAAAGGCCTGGTTTGCCACATATTTTAAACATGTTCATCACTTTAGTTAAGAAAATTCAATTTTTGCAAATGGGATATTCTTTTTTTCTTTGTCAAATTAAAAATGTAGATATAGTTGTCTAGGTACAAATAAAAAACATAATTAAAAACCTTCTCAGATAATTTTTTCTCCTTCATGGTAAAAATCGTAGGTTCCGGGGGACCAGCAGTTAGTGCAATGGCTGTGTCGCCGGACTTCCACGTAGTCAACCGAGGTTCGCATCCCGACTCAGTGGCTTAAACTCATGCCAGGTGCGTGTGCGTGCGTGCCCAAGATCCCAAGAGGAGAATGGAGGAGAAGGGACTGTGGCATGGCCATCCCCCTTGGGGGGTGATTTCTCGCTTCCTATCTCTCTGTCTCTGTCTGGCTGGCAAGCGCACGCACCCTATAGCAAAAACCTCTCAAAAAAAAAAAAAGAAATCGCAGGCTCCAAGGGAAAACTAGAGAAGACTAGAATACACTATGATTGCCTAAACTAAAATTCTCCAAAGAATGTAATATTCTCAACTATTCTGAATCCATTTCCTGTATTTGTTTTACTAAATGTATTCTCCAAGCATATTATTCCATTTGTTATTGTTTGAATTGCACTCATGTATTTATCTTTGTGTTTTATTTCTTGAATTCACATTTGCTTAAAAACAATGGTGCATTATAACTTTATTTAAATTACCTAGACAACACTGTTTCTCAGCTCTTGAGCAATTTGATATGTATAAAGGAAGTCAACGATTGTTTGCAAAGGTTACATTTTAAGTACTGAAAAAAGGTGCATGTTTTGACACACATCTCTACTTTTTCTTTATAATAACTACACTTTTCCTTTCTGATAATTTGATTCAAGTAGTAATTTCAATGAAATATTGGAACCAGAGTTTTCAAACAGTGCTGCCTAATCTATAATATGAAGAATAGATACTTTACCTCACTTTTAAATTTCCTTGTTGCGGCTGCCCATCATAAACTGATAAAATATCAAAATCTTCTTCCAGAGCAAAGGTATGAAACGACAATTGTATCCTATTGCGTTCTCCTGTGATAATGATCCAGGTGCAGTTGGCATAGTTTGGATAACCGTGAGGAAACCCTGGGCTCTCGATGGTGCCGTTGGGACCTTGGACTAAGCCTCCACAGTTCTGACCTGGAAAAGAAAACATCAAAACAGCATGTTACTACGGCCATCACCAATCTACAGTCCAATTTTTTCAACGCTTGGAGTCAGTTTTTATAATCACTTATGTTGTGGTTTTCATGCAGTGATATTGAATGAAAAATTGCAACAATGTTCAGCA
>NW_006159832.1:1858317-1860577 GCF_000334495.1 Tupaia belangeri chinensis | reverse complement strand
TCAGCAGGGCTGAAAGAATACTGACAACATAAAGATAAGAAAGAAGGAAAATAGACATTTGGAAACTCATGTTAAATATTCTGGGAAAATTGTTCTGTCACTTTCTAATAGAGCTCCAGGAGAAATTCAATATAAGGCTCAGTCGGAGTTAAAAGTAGGTAAGAAGTACGTGAACCTTTCCTAAACTAGTCTGCCAGGTATTTCACCCCTCTCTTAACCTCTCTTAAGCAGGTAGTATTAGTACTACTTTCAGTATTTAAGATCAACGTGATAATGGGAAAGTAATGAGGGAGTGAAGGGCAGAAAGCAGCTCCCCCTGGGCAGGCTTAGGGACATGGGGAGGCGGGGAACTTGAAGTCCACTGAGTTGCCCACCCTCATCTTCCTCTCCCCAGGGTTGTGGTGTTATTTCTTCTAATATTGGGCTTCTCTGGCAATTTCCAGACCTCTGGAGTAACTCCAAAGAACAAAACCCTTAAGTAAATTGCAGGCCCCAAGTTTCCTACAGGGATCTTCTGCAGAAAGGACAGTTTGAGAGACTAGCACCAGCCACATTCTTGACTCGCCAAGTCTCTTCCTGGACAGACCAGAATTCTGTCCCTTTCGGGTCTCACGAATTTGTCTCCTTTCTGCTATACCTGATCCTTCATCCACCTTCCTGTACTCGATGAAACCTACTAGTTTCATCTCTCTCCTCTCCCCACACAAACTGCTTCCTGCACACAAGCTTTTCGGTCTATGTTTATTTGGTCTCTGCAGTTATTTAAAATTTTTTTGTATTCAGTTACCTCCAGCCATCTGTCTGCTTGCCCTGGCTGTGCATGGGCCCATCAGATCGAATGAAAATGAGCAGAGGCTAAGATCAGGACAGACAGATTGTTCTAATTGCCCTAATTAACACACTTAAATTGTTTCAGCTGTAAATGATTACCCTCAGAGTGAGGGAGCAAAATAACTCTTCTCAAATCTTTCCAACATTTCATTTTGTCTGGGTTAGCCATTAAGCAGCTCCTGAAAACTGTCTGCAAGTGTTTTATTTCTTCATAATCTGGGCATTTCCCACTGATATGTTCTCAATGTATTTAAATGTTTTGACACTAAGAATATTAGGAAAGTTTTGAAGGGACCCAGGCATAGTCAGATTACTGCATGTAGTGTAAGTACTTGAACACAAGTATTATCCCAGCTTTTATTGTTGAACTGCAAACAGAAAATTATTTCCAAGTACATTTTATACTTAAAAAAAAAATCACAATAGTAGGTCTCAGTGAGCTCAAATCTCTCACAGTAATATTATCAAATGCTTGTGGGAGTTAGCTAAATCTTAATAAAAAAGATTTAATGAAAGGGATTTATGAGTTTAAAACCAAAGAACTAATAGGAAGCCCATTTTCCACTAAATTTAAATCTAACAATAACATTGTAACAAGTAGATATTAAAGCTGTGGGGTTTTGAAAGGTCTTTAAAGAAAATCGCTTTTCTGGTTTATCTAGCAATTCTTGCTTCACAGTAAATCAAAAAAAAGTGAAAACTTGATTATAAATTGGAGGACAAAAAAAAAATAAATGCAACAGAAAAATGTCAGCTGGAAAAGTAGTTACTATTATAGGCCCATCATGTTGAACTAGATGATGAGACATTAAGGTTTTTCCAAGGAACAGCATTTAACTCACATGTAGGACATTGACTAGTACAAAATTAGTCATACTAGATTAGTAGACTTTTTGCACTGGGCTATTAGAAACTTAGAGAACTGCTCAAAAGTTCTTAGGGGGTTGACTTTTGTCCTTGCCTGTCCATTGTAATTAGCCAGAAAGTTTTAAAAGTATCCATGCCTATTATAGATTCTCATTTATTAGATCTGGGTCAAGAATAACCAAGACAATTCTGAAGATCAATACTGGAGAGCTTTTGTAATATAAGATTGTACATAAGTATAAAGGCATAGTAATTAAGGGAGTGTTTGAGATAAATAGCCTGGAGGGACCACCAGATGGTGTAATGGTTACACTGCTGGACTCATACATAGCTGACTGTGGTTCGAGTCCCAGACCCGGCGGCCACAAACTCATGCTAGGCATGTATGCATGCATGCCCACAATCCCGGGAGGAGAATGGAGGAGAGGGGAGTGCAGTGTGGGCATTTCCCTGGGAGTGACTTTTCATTTTCTGTCTCCCTGTCTCTGTCTCTCTGGTGAGTGCACATGCCCTATAGCAAAAATCTCTATTAAAAAACCAGCCAATGGAACCAAATAGGAAG
>NW_006159832.1:1839128-1858242 GCF_000334495.1 Tupaia belangeri chinensis | reverse complement strand
TCAGCAGGGCTGAAAGAATACTGACAACATAAAGATAAGAAAGAAGGAAAATAGACATTTGGAAACTCATGTTAAATATTCTGGGAAAATTGTTCTGTCACTTTCTAATAGAGCTCCAGGAGAAATTCAATATAAGGCTCAGTCGGAGTTAAAAGTAGGTAAGAAGTACGTGAACCTTTCCTAAACTAGTCTGCCAGGTATTTCACCCCTCTCTTAACCTCTCTTAAGCAGGTAGTATTAGTACTACTTTCAGTATTTAAGATCAACGTGATAATGGGAAAGTAATGAGGGAGTGAAGGGCAGAAAGCAGCTCCCCCTGGGCAGGCTTAGGGACATGGGGAGGCGGGGAACTTGAAGTCCACTGAGTTGCCCACCCTCATCTTCCTCTCCCCAGGGTTGTGGTGTTATTTCTTCTAATATTGGGCTTCTCTGGCAATTTCCAGACCTCTGGAGTAACTCCAAAGAACAAAACCCTTAAGTAAATTGCAGGCCCCAAGTTTCCTACAGGGATCTTCTGCAGAAAGGACAGTTTGAGAGACTAGCACCAGCCACATTCTTGACTCGCCAAGTCTCTTCCTGGACAGACCAGAATTCTGTCCCTTTCGGGTCTCACGAATTTGTCTCCTTTCTGCTATACCTGATCCTTCATCCACCTTCCTGTACTCGATGAAACCTACTAGTTTCATCTCTCTCCTCTCCCCACACAAACTGCTTCCTGCACACAAGCTTTTCGGTCTATGTTTATTTGGTCTCTGCAGTTATTTAAAATTTTTTTGTATTCAGTTACCTCCAGCCATCTGTCTGCTTGCCCTGGCTGTGCATGGGCCCATCAGATCGAATGAAAATGAGCAGAGGCTAAGATCAGGACAGACAGATTGTTCTAATTGCCCTAATTAACACACTTAAATTGTTTCAGCTGTAAATGATTACCCTCAGAGTGAGGGAGCAAAATAACTCTTCTCAAATCTTTCCAACATTTCATTTTGTCTGGGTTAGCCATTAAGCAGCTCCTGAAAACTGTCTGCAAGTGTTTTATTTCTTCATAATCTGGGCATTTCCCACTGATATGTTCTCAATGTATTTAAATGTTTTGACACTAAGAATATTAGGAAAGTTTTGAAGGGACCCAGGCATAGTCAGATTACTGCATGTAGTGTAAGTACTTGAACACAAGTATTATCCCAGCTTTTATTGTTGAACTGCAAACAGAAAATTATTTCCAAGTACATTTTATACTTAAAAAAAAAATCACAATAGTAGGTCTCAGTGAGCTCAAATCTCTCACAGTAATATTATCAAATGCTTGTGGGAGTTAGCTAAATCTTAATAAAAAAGATTTAATGAAAGGGATTTATGAGTTTAAAACCAAAGAACTAATAGGAAGCCCATTTTCCACTAAATTTAAATCTAACAATAACATTGTAACAAGTAGATATTAAAGCTGTGGGGTTTTGAAAGGTCTTTAAAGAAAATCGCTTTTCTGGTTTATCTAGCAATTCTTGCTTCACAGTAAATCAAAAAAAAGTGAAAACTTGATTATAAATTGGAGGACAAAAAAAAAATAAATGCAACAGAAAAATGTCAGCTGGAAAAGTAGTTACTATTATAGGCCCATCATGTTGAACTAGATGATGAGACATTAAGGTTTTTCCAAGGAACAGCATTTAACTCACATGTAGGACATTGACTAGTACAAAATTAGTCATACTAGATTAGTAGACTTTTTGCACTGGGCTATTAGAAACTTAGAGAACTGCTCAAAAGTTCTTAGGGGGTTGACTTTTGTCCTTGCCTGTCCATTGTAATTAGCCAGAAAGTTTTAAAAGTATCCATGCCTATTATAGATTCTCATTTATTAGATCTGGGTCAAGAATAACCAAGACAATTCTGAAGATCAATACTGGAGAGCTTTTGTAATATAAGATTGTACATAAGTATAAAGGCATAGTAATTAAGGGAGTGTTTGAGATAAATAGCCTGGAGGGACCACCAGATGGTGTAATGGTTACACTGCTGGACTCATACATAGCTGACTGTGGTTCGAGTCCCAGACCCGGCGGCCACAAACTCATGCTAGGCATGTATGCATGCATGCCCACAATCCCGGGAGGAGAATGGAGGAGAGGGGAGTGCAGTGTGGGCATTTCCCTGGGAGTGACTTTTCATTTTCTGTCTCCCTGTCTCTGTCTCTCTGGTGAGTGCACATGCCCTATAGCAAAAATCTCTATTAAAAAAACAGCCAATGGAACCAAATAGGAAGTCCAAAACACATAGAAAAAGTAGACACTAGATTTCAATAAGTATGGGACTCCTTTTTTTCCTCTTGGTTCTTACACTTTCTAATGGTATTTGTGTACTACAGAGTAGTCTCATGTATTTTATAACTGTTTTCTTTTTAGATAGCTTAATGACTAAACTTGACTTAAATGTTGTCCCTAAAATACAGTCTCAAACAGGAAGATTATTTTTTTTAAATTAATGAACAAACTTTTAATTACTAGAATCATAGTTCTACGTGTTTCTCAACATGAATCTCTCGTATGTACATTTGTGAGTTGTATTTCCTCAGGGAATGTGATCTGCAGTGTTTTAGTGATAATTTTGGAATTTTGGATAAAATGGAGAAATTGAAAACTGATTATTGAGGAATATGTCCAATGCTCTTTGCTCTGATGGATATTATTTTGACATTAAATATCAATATCAATATAAATGCATATGTTATATATACATGTAAACATGCATGTATGTTGTGGCCAGTAGGTGGTATGGTGATGAAGGCACTGGAATTTCCACATGGCCGAATGCAGTTTGAGTCCTGTACCTGATGGCTTGCTTTCTCACTCTCCCTCTCTCTCTCTGTAAAAAAACTCATGTGGAAAAAAATTAAATTTAATTAAATTTAAATAAATAAATAAATAATTCTTTAAAACAAGAAACATGCATGTATGTCATATATACATGTATACCAAAACACATATTTCACAGAAACATACAGCCATATAGTGTGTGCCCCATACTGTTCACACAGATAAGTTTTTACTTCCATAATTTACACTACTATCTAAAACTTTAAAATCATGTTCTAATTCTAAAAAAAGGGTCATAACTCTAAGAAATTGCTATCTAAATCATCTAGTAATTAAACTATGCCATTTGAAGCATCTGGCTCACATTTAAGCAATTAACAGAATGGTAGGTATAAAAGACTCACATGGAGTTAATTTTTCAATGTGTTTGATCATGGGGACACAGCTGTCATTTGGTGGAACAAGTGCCAGGTTTGGTGTGAGAAGACCCTGCCTTGTTTCTGGGAAACTGGACAACTCATTTCATTTCCACCTGCATTTTTATATCTAGAGATCATGTTGGTGGGTGGTTTTGATGACAACTAAGGTGACCTGTGAAAAGTGCATTTGGAAAACAATATCCAATTCCAAAAGTATAAGACAGAATTAAGATGACTGAAGTAAACCCCGTTACTAATGTAGTACTAAGGATCGATCCATTGGGTAGATTTTTTACAAAATTAGCTCTGTGTTTTTTTTTATACCTAACGTTCTGTTAGGTGACTTATGTACACATCTCAAGAATGCTTATCACATCGTAATGCATATCACAATGCATAACTTAAATTATCAACCTAAAGAAGTATCTAAATATAGACATTCAGAAACTATCAATAGATACTTAAGAATTTTAATTTTTTTGAGATAGAAAGCGAGAAATCACCCCCAGGAGGGATGGCCACACCACAATCCCTTCTCCTCCATTCTCCTCTCAGGAACTTGAACATGCACATACACGTGCCCTGTGTAAGTTTAAGCCACTGGATCTGGGACTTGAACCACAGTCGACTGTATGGGAGTCCAGCGACATAGCCATTACGCCAACTGCTGGTCCCAATAATTAAGAATTTTAATTTTTGCCCCTCTTTAAAACAAATATTGATGACCATTACAGAGAAAAGAAAGTATAAAGTAGCATTTAGAAACATTAAAATTATAGTGCCATTACCTCAGTTAATTGCTATCACCTTACTGAACAATCGTCTCTAACTGAATGGTGTCCTATTACCTGGTGTATAATATGTGGTTAATTCAGTTTGGGATTACATATTTGCTATGCTTCAGAATGAGCAGGAGCTGCTAAGAACTGGATCTGTGATGTGTCTTGCATTGAGATGACTAAGTCTGCCTTTGGTGTCATTCTTCCTTCCGTGAAGGCACATTAGTCGCTGCTGGCTTGGTGAGGAATCTACAGTAAGAATCTCCAGGTCCTGGTGTTCAGTACAGACGCTGATGGTTAGACAGCACTGCCATTACTGAAGGCCATGGCCTACGTCCTGGCAAAGACAGAGCTGGCTGTGCCCTATGACAATTTTCTACTTTTAAAGTCAGTCTTGGAAACTCTCGGCTGAGAAAATCATTTCACTCTTATCATTTCTGAGATGAACTACCCTCTGTGCTCTAAATAGTCCCCACACCTGGTCTGTCCCTCTCCTGAACAACTGCTCTTTAATTCATACTTTTACATAGTAGCATGCACCTTTTATTTCCTAGAATGAGGTATTTGCTGAGATGATTGCTCTGTGGATCATACTGACTCATTACATATATTCAATGAATGAAAATATGCATGTATTAGCACCCTTCCTAGATTTTGTGTGTGGTCGAAATTTTGTTTCCTTCTAAATGTCTTGATCACCCATTTAGAAAGCAGTAGACATGGACATAATATTTTAAAACTGATATGCCAACAATTTGAACTGTACTATTTCTTTCAATTCTTGCACATGTATCTAAATAGAAAGTAGTTTAGCCCTTGCTTTGATAGATGTTTCAGTTTTTCGGATAATCCCTTATGATATGGAAAGAGCTTTGCTATACAAACACCTTTCTGAGAGCAAACATTTGGCCATCTGGAATATTTTGACATGTTATTTCATTTAGTGATTTTAGAAAATGGTGGTCTACATTGTTCCTATGTGAAGGGAGTCATTGAGAGAAATGGTACTCTGTACTGAATGTACCAATCAGGAAACAAATCACAGGACAAATGATGGCTGGAGCAGCAGAGGCACAGCTTGGAGATGAGAAAATTGGAGAAAGGAGTAGCTGTCTCCAACAATGTGGCCTGATCTGATTGTTAGAAGAGCCAGTAGATTTCTGCATGAGCAGAAGCTATGTTATCCTCACAACAATATCACAAATTGGAGACAGACATCAAAACCAGCCTTTATGATTTATCTCTTTTGACGACAAGTCTAGAGTACCACACTAGCTTATTTTAAAAACACTATTCATGGGACCAGGTGGTGGTGCCATGGTAATACAACTGGACACACGTGTGAAAGAACCAGGTTCCTGCCCCAAGGTCTCCTCGTGTAAGCCAGGTTTGGGTGTTCATGCCTGTGAGACTTTGAAGGTGCTGTTAGGTCTACCTGTCTGTCTTGCTGTCTCTTTTTCTCCTTCATGGAAGAAATAAATAAAATAAAATGAATCAGGGGGACAAAGCTAAAATGTTGAGCCAACGAGTGGCATGGTGGTTAAGACCATTGGATCCCACATGCCCTACCACATGGTTTAAGTCCTGGAACCAGTGACTTAGAAAACCCACTGGACATGTGTGAATGTATGCCCAAAATCCTGAGAGGAAAATTGAGGACAGAGGATGACCATCACTTCAGGGGGATGATTTTTCATTTTTTTTTCTCTCTCTCTGTCTCTCTGATGAGTACCAGCACCCTACAGTTAAAAAGAAAAAGGCCAGCTAAATTAATATTTTAAAAAGGTAGATGTTTACTATACTCAGTGGAACTCTCCATTAATTTCCTATATCTACAAAACAACAACATATGATTTTCCCCATATTATGTAAATTATTATGCAAATGAAAATGTAATTAATTATTCATGACCAGATTTTTGACCTCCAAACTTTTCTTGTTTTGACATTTTTGTGGTCAAGTCATGCTGCACACATGTAAGCTTCCTACAAACAAAAAATAGCCAATTCCTATTGGTTGTAACTGTGTAGTAACTCTCAAATTAAATGAAAAAAAAAAGTTCACTGAAATCTTAGATGAATTTTTATTTTCTTTAATGAATTAAGGAACATGACAGAGTTTTAAGTGGCTCTGGCCTTTCAAATAACAAAGAGCCTCAAATTTCAATGATGGATGTGGAAGTTCTCCTGCTCAGGTAAGTATTTCTTGAAGGAGCAAACAAATGAAATACACATTATACTACATTATCTTTAATACATTTATTGATTATTTCAGAGTCCATATCACTTGGGAGATGCTTCATTATACAAAGACCATGACTTAAAATGCCCTTCCTAGAACTTTGATTAAGGTGTTTCAAAATTAGAGTCTTCAGGCATTTTGTGCAACAACATGCCCTGAAGGAAGTTTTAAAAGTTTGACATTTCTCAGAGCACTGAGAACTGCGGAATATAAACTCTGGTTGCTGAGAGCCTTAGGGTACTTGGCTGGGTTTTATCCAGAACATTTAGGGGAGATTATTCACTACATGAGCACAGACAAGTAAGAAAGCCAGAGGCACAGGAGTCTAAGAGAAAGTCAAGTCATCAGTTTCTCTCCAGTGACTTCTTGCCCGCAGCAAGGCTCCATAGGTAGCCCTGACAGTCAAAGGAGCCACGAGAAAAGGAAATGGAACTTTTCACTGGTTTGTGGAAATATTAAAAGTAGAATCTACCTTTATTTGTGCTGCTGAAGTTGGTTCTCATAATCACATGTGCATCTGGTCTATTTAACTTTTTTCCCTGCCTTAATACACACAGGTTGTCTCTGCCTCAGGGCCTTTGCACATGCTAATCCAGCTGCTGAGACTGCCGTCCCCCCTAGATCTTCCCATATCTGACAGCTTCTCATGTGGGCAAAGTGCAAGTTGCTCTTCTGAGACACAAATTTCTGTCAACAACCAACTTCCATCGTAAGTCACTATCTTATACTCTTGTCTTTCTTTGTAGAATTGTCACTTTTTGAGAATAACTTGTATATGTGTTTACCTATTGTTTATCTGTTTTCGTAACTAATATGTAAACCTGTCAAGAGTGAGACTACAGTCTGCCTTCTTTCCATCCCTGTTTCTAGAACAGTAGCTGGAATTCAGTTCACTTGAGACATGTGAATAAGTTGGGGTTTATGCGTGGGAGGCAGTGGTGATGGTATAAACAAATCTGTCTACATACACAGAAAGAATGGAGTGCAGGGGTACTAAAATTTTTTTTTTTTTTTGCTATAGGGCATGTGCACTCACCAGAAAGATAGAGAGAGAGAGAGAGAGAGAGAAATCCCCCACCCCAAAAGGGACGGCCATACCACAATCCCTTCTCCATTCTCCTCTCGGAATCTTGGGCACACATACATACAATCCTGGTGTGAGTTTAAGTCATCAACTCCAGGACTCAAACTGTGGTCGACTACATGGAAGTCCAGCGACATAGCCATTACTCCAACTGCTGGTCCCACTAAAAATAATTTTAAACAGATACCATCTGGGTCAGCTGGTGGCCTAGTGGTTAAGGCATTAGACTCCCATATGGTCGTCCATGGTTCGAGTCCATACCCTATAGCTTGAGACTCATGCTGGGCATGTGTGCATGCACACCCTAAATCCAAAGAGGAGAATGGAGGAGAAGGAATTGCAGCATGGCCATTCATGCTAGGAAGTGATTTCTCTGTAGTAAGTGAACATACTAATAGCAAAAATCTCTCTTAAAAAAATAATGGATACGAACTAAAACATCCAGAATTCAGATGTTGTCAGACCAGCACATGGTCTGATAGTTAAGGTAGCTGGATCCCACATGACCATCAGGACAATTTGAGTTCCGGACATGGTGGCTTGAAAAATGTGCTGGGCATGTGTGTGTGCACATGCATACACCCCCAAAAGGAGGGAGAAGTGGAGGCATAGGAATTGCAACGGGGTGTTTTCTCACTTTCCTTCTCTCCATGCCGCTGAGCACAGGCACCCTCTGGCAAATTAAAAGTAGAAAAAGAAAAGAAGAGAAGGCAGATCTTGTCATTCTAATTCCAAAAACAGGGATCCTATAATCTCAGTTCTATTCAGCAACTTGACAGTCAGCATCTCCTTAGAATCACTTCAATGTTCCCTGCTTTATTTGCAATTAATTTTCTCCTACACAGTCCTTCTATATACAGTGGTGTCTGCCTCTTCGTTCTGGAAGAGGGTCATGATTCAGGGTAAGCAAAGCCTCAGAGAGTCAGATCTGGAACTTCACGAATCTGATGTCACTGTTGTTTTCTTTGCTGTTGCATCCAGGGGAGAAAAGCTGTAGTTAACTCCAGTATTATAATGTTCTCACCTACTGAGAAGTTGTTGCATTAATGATAATAAAGTCATTTGATGTCTACCCACTCTGAAGAGATAAATTAGAAAGACAGCAGGCACTGTGTAGGGGCGAAACAGCACTGGGCTTTGGATCAAACAAAACTAAAATTTGATTAATTTTCAGCACTAAACATTGGCAATTGAACAGTTGACTTCATGGATATTAGCCTCAGTTTCCACCGAGGTGAAATCAGGATTTTATGTATTTTGTAGGATAGCTGTAGTGACTGGAAATGAAGTACATTGAATAGAGGTAGAAATGAGAGAAAAAGGATTGCTACTATTATTTTTTTAAAGGATCATTTGCTAGACTCTGGAGGATACTAATATGTGTAAAATAATAAGGAACCAGACCCCGCCTTCTGTCTTGCTCTCTCCTACCTCCCTTTAGATGTCTTCCTAGAGATGCCTTCCTGGGTACCCCATGCCCACCCGGTGCCTTGACTGGGTGCTCCCTCATCTCTTTCTGTGGTACCTGAAATATTGAGATTGCAATGACCAAATAATTTGGTTTCAGAAATTTTGAGTGTTTGAAGTTGGTTATATACCCACACAAATCAAATAAAAATAAAATGATAAAATAAAAACAATCTTTTATTCATGCCTCCCAAATCCTACCTTGATGCTTTTAAAACAAACAACCTTTTGCCTGAAATAGACTCCCCTATAAATTTGGGTCTTCTTCATCAGAGATTTCCATATTTTAAAACTACAGATTCTTCCAAAGTCAAATCTACTTTTCTCATGGAAACATAGACCTCATACTTCGTAGAACTAATGTTTTAGTTATATGTTAGATATTTCCTTATCTTTTAATAAAATGGCCAGCAATAAATAAATGCATTATGGATCAGTAGGACTGACTTGTTTTGAACATTTGAAATAATGTTATATTTCTGTTTAATATAAGAGAAGTTGAAGAGAATATCACTCAGTCCCAAGGTAATGCAGTTGCTATGGTTTGAATATGTCTCCAGTAATTCATGTAGTGGGATTTGGTTCCTATTGTGACAGTATTAAGACAATGGAGACCTCATTTGACTATGGTATTAAGAGGTGGAGCCTTTGAGAACTTATCAATCATTACATAAGTTCATCAGAGTGGGGCTCACATGATTGAATTCAGTGGGTTTACAAAAGGAACATTCTATCATCCTGTGACATCTTGTGATGTTCAGTGCTGCCTCGAGATTCTCCAGAAGTCCTCACCAGCAAGAAGACCCTTACCAAATGTAGCCTCTTGGTCTTGGACCTACAAACTGTGAATCCAATAAACCTCTATTCTTCATAAATTATCCAGTCAATGGTATTCTGTTCTTAGTAACAGAAAAATGGCTTACAACAGCTATATATTAATGTAATGAAATAAGTTTTCCTACAAAGAGCATTTAAAAATCTAAGATGTTAATTGATATAGTATAATTCTGATGCTATACTATCAATTTAACATTATTCATCAAGAGAAGTAAAGGGGCCATTCCAGTTGGCTAATCCCTGGGTGTTAGAATTCCCTGTCAATAATATGTAAATCCTTTCATGCAGATAAACAATAACTACAATTCTGACCCCTTTCTTTCTTCAGCAGTAAAGAATGATTTCTAGATCATCAAGTCATGTTTTTAAAATTCTAATATGATGCCCTATCTTAATGTTTCTTAGAGTTTACCTCCAAAGAGAAATTGAAATTGATGTCATACTAAAAATCCCTTGATCCATTATGTGTTATGAAGTTTGAAGCTAATGTAAATTATCTGAAAAAATGGTAAAGAATTATATTGAGGAGGTCTTTAGTATTTATAGAAAATTGAACAGATTTACAGACTGAAAACATTATAAATCAAACATTTTTAATCTTATCAAAATTAGAAAATAAATTTTCAAAATGAAAAATAAACATGTAATGGCTTTCTCCATTCTAGGTTGTGGACTCAGCCATCATGGCCAGTGAAGGCCAGTAGGTGACCATTCAGAGAGACAGTCGTGAAGGCCACCCAGTCATGAAGGCCACCCAGAAAGAGAGTCTGAGATGGCAGACAAGTCAAATACTTGTAGGATTTTTTTAATAGACTTAATGTGGAGGAATTGATCCTCACTGAACTGCATTTATATTTATATATTTACACAAATAGATTTGCAATAGTGTCTTTAAACAAATAGGCCACTGGGTCTTATAAGACTCTTTACATGTTTCTGGTTTTGATTTAGTGTCTCTGTTGTTCCCATTTCCCAAATGTTAATCACCATGTAGATAATGCTGGGAACAAGATTCTCTGTGGCCTACAGGAGGAATGTGTCACTGTCTAGTTTCTTGTGGTGCTTTGGCCTTTAGTCCTATGGCAAATCCCCTCTCCATTGTGAAATAATGAGATCTAGCTCTTTCTCTCTCAGACACACACACACACACACACACACACACACACATATACACACACACACACAATCAGCCTGCTTTCTCAACTTCTCAAGGAAAGGATAGTATGTTTTATATTTAGGTTAACTGTTTATCTGGATGACATGTGTGATTTTTGCCCAGTGTCTGCATAAATGAATCCATGATGTATGTCACCATTTGAGGACCTCAATTCACAGACCACCATGTTTCATCTTTAGCAGATTTTTGACATTTACAATTATGTCTGCCCTTGGTGTGTTTATAAATTTAGGTAGAGAATTTGTGGGGGTAAGGGCTTTGCTAAAGCCTCCCAGTATGATGAGGTTGAGATAGCACGATGCCTACTACTGGCACTTACCCTTCTATTAGATTCTTCTTGTCAGCTGAATATACACTTCATAGACAGCAGGTAGATGTGCATGTCTTCCATAGTAAGGACATTAAACAGGATAAATACAGCTTTCACCCATTGAAGTCAGTCTGGAAGTTTTTGAGCACTATTTGTAATTGCTTGGGAGTATCAAATTCTGGATACTCTGGAGTATCAAGTTTCATAACCACATTACCTATACTGAAGTCACCTGTTCCTGTTGGCCCTAAACTCATCTTGGAGGTTTCAACCACTTTATTTGCCAGAGTGTTTGAAAAAAGTAAGTCTTTGAAAAAAGTGTGTCATTGTTAAAAGGCCTTTCATTATTTTATATGATCTTTTAATAAAGATACAAGTACTCTAGACTGGAAGCCTTATGAGAACAAGTACCTTCATCATACTATCTATTGCTATCTTTCAAATGCCATGAACAATGCCCAGCACATATTAACCGTTTAGTATATGGATACAAAAAGGATTGGACTGTTTTTATTGTTTTTTGTTTGTTTGTTTGTTTTTTATACCTATCTAATAAGGGAAATTATGAGGGGACTTAAAAACACTCATGAAAAGCAGATGGTGTAATGGTTAGGTCCCTGGACTCTCACATAATTGACTGTGATTCAAGTCTTGAATGAAGCAGCTTAAAACTCATGCTGGGTGTGTGTGTGTGTGTGTGTGTCCAAAATCCTGAAAGGAGAATGGATGAGAAGGGACTGCAGAGTAGCCATCTCTTCAGGAGGGTGATTTCTTGCTTTTTTTCCCTGTCTCTTTGGCAAATGCACATGCCCTATCACAAAAATCTGTCCAAAAACATTCATGGACAAATAATATTTAAGGATGAGTTTATTTGGGTGCCAAAATGTATGAAATCCATCCATAGCTCTTTTATTTTATAATTTTTCTATGAAGACTCCTATATTACTACCTACAATAGTAACTGTTAATATTTATAGAAGACCTATTACACGGTAAGCAGTTGTCATACTTTCTCTAGCCCTTATGATAATCTTGAAAAACAGGCAGTGTCATTCCTATTTTACTGAGAAGAAAACTAAAGAGGTTAGCGGATTTGCCCGTAGTCATACACACAAAGCTGAAAAGTTGTGGGTGTGAAAGGTTAAAATGACTTTGAAACCTATGTTCATTCAATTGTGCCAGAATTTAGAAACCATACGGTACTGTTTTCCTTCAATCATGTGAGGAGAATGACTGCCACAACTTGTACTACAGAAGCAAAGGGCAGTTTCTGAGTGCTAAGAAGTCACCTACTGCTCTTTTTAAGAAGCCGTGACACTACATCTTGGGAAAGTAACAAATAATACATATCTGAGCTAAAGGCCAGGCTTTATCTGTTCTTCTCTATGAAGGCATTTGAGAACACAATGATGATGTTTCTATTATTTACTTTATTTCTTAAGTAACTTTTTTGACCCAAAGCTACAAAATAAATTGTGTCTTTAGTCATAATTAAGAGGATCTGGACTTTCAATATTTTTAGGTATATGTTTGGGGACTGTGTGCTGATGCACGGGTTGTATATGGCACAACTCCAGCTACCTTAGATATAAGATGGTTAAGGACTTAAATGATGTGAGAATTTCTCATGTCTGGAATGAAATAACTCTGTTTGAATATGCAATAAGAAGACAGAAAGAAGCTAGCTAGCTATGAAAACATTAATGAAAACAAAGACTTCCGTTTATGGATTTGCTGCTGTAATTGCTAAGTACCTGCATCTGTTTTTATGATCTTGCAACTTTTAACTTGTTCCTAAGCTGTGGGCAAGAAATGAAAATACTGGGTTCTGCCCCTTATTTTATCCTGGTTGTGTGATGTTTTTAAAGAAATGCATAATATTGAAATCTCATGGAGAATCAGGATTTGTCGAACAAATTATTTTGGCAAAAAGAAGCTGATACTTCAAGCCTGTGGCCTTGAGTTAAAAATATATAAGGCTGCAGTTGACACAATGTGTGTTTTTATTTTACTCATTTCTAATTAGAGCTCCAAGAGCATAAGAGGTTGTTTTTTTTTCTTCTTTAAACATAGTTACTCAGTTTTCTTTAGATTCTACTCTTTGTTTTAATGAAATTTGGCTTCCAAAGTTATAGAGAAAAAATAAGACCAAAGAGAAAAATATCTTGTTGTCTAGATAAAGAGAAGTGTTGATCTGTTTAGCAGGAATATAATGATTTAGTCACTTTTTTTCTAGAGATGTTTGCTATAGGACACATGAGCTCACTGGAGAGACAGAGACAGAGACCAAGAAATCAGCCTCCAGGGAGGATGGCTATGCAGCAATCCCTTCTCCTCCATTCTCTCAGGAGTTTGGGCATGCACACACATGCGCCCGGTGTGAGTTTCAAGCCACCAGGTCTGTGAATTGAACTATGATCAACCATGTGGAAGTCCAGCACCTTAACTACTATGCCACCTGCTGGCCCCCAATCACCTTTTTTTAAACCATTACAAATAGACCAGATGCTTATATACCTAACTTAAATGTATAATAAAAAAGAATATGGGCATAGCGATAAGAGACCATTTGCAATATTAACTGATCAGAGTGGTACAGGGAATCAGAACTTTGAGTTCTATTGGAGATGTTTAAGAAAATTATAATGCAATGTTATGTGAATGCCAAGACAAAAACTGATGCTAAAACAAGGATGTTATACTCCCATTTGAAAAAGAATCAAATCAATGCTCAAAATCTCATGACATCGAATGTCTATCCATTTAAGCCTCTGTCATAAAGCAGAAGGCATTTTAATAAATGGCAAAATTACTTGTTTCAATTATCGAGAGTTAAAGCATTGGTATTTTTTTTTTTTTTAAAAGGAAGGAAGATAAAACTACCCTACAATACTGCTTTGAATATTCAAATAGATTATCCCTTGAAGAAGGATTGGCTCCACTACCATGTTCCTTTGCGGGGCCTGGGCTATCTCGGCAAATCTAGTTTTGCCCAGGTAGATTGGTTAAAGTATGTGGGAAAATAAAACATTGAAGCATCAGAACTGAATCAGACAAGCACAATTGAAGTGCAGTGGTTTCTCTAACCAGTGCCACACATTATGTACTGAAAGACTAAATTTCTGTTGGTTATCAGCGTCTCCATACCCAGCTATAAAATGAAGTCTACACATTTAACACATCCTCAAAAATTCTTACACATCTTCTAGGAAAATTTTCAATATCCCGATTCCTGCCAAGTGTATGATGACATTCTGTCATTATTATCTCAATATGACACTCTAATTCGAGCGCCTCTTTTAGAATTAGATTAAACACGCAACCCTACTCCCCATCTGTACTATATAATAGGCGAGGAGTATGTTTATTAGGGGTGACCTAATTTGATTTACCCACAGAAATGAAAGAAATCCTATCTTATAAAAGACACTGGTCTGTAAGTTAGAGACATTAGGCTGTCTTTAATGTGCTAGTCTGAGTTAGAGATCTGGCAGTGAGAAATTTAACTCAACTCTTTAGGTCGTTTCCTAACATATAAGCAAAAGAGACTCAGAAAGTCTCTAAGTCTCAAATTTCCTCTGCGATATAATGAGCTTTAGCTGAGTAGGGAAGAACTTGAATAGTCAATTCTTTAACATCATTTTTTTTCAATTAAATTAATAATAAGAGATTAGGAGAAGCAGGGGAAGAAGCGATACATTCTATTCCCAATTATAAAGAATTAAGATTGCATTAATAGAAATCTTCAAAAGAACCATAAAAATCTAAGGAGGGGATTGGGAAAAGATGATACAAAATATAAATTTAATCACATTTATATTTGGAGACCAGGGATCACTATGACAGTTCTCGTTAGTCTCATTTATTAATACTAGTGGAGGTCTTTTGAAGCAAATACACAACACTTCCTTTCTAATATCTATGTATATATATCTTCTGTCTGTTTCTTTCTGCTTTGGGAGGAAAAGGAAATTGCCATTAAAAGGAACAAGCAGAGCCAATGGCCTCAGCCTGCAGGAGAGAATGAGTAGGCTGAGCTGGCCAGGAACTGTTTAACCCCAGATTTAGCCTACCAGGCAACCCTAAACACAGCAACTGCATCCAGAGAACCTGTGTGTGAGACAGAGGCCTTGTCTGTTTCCTTGCCGCAAATTTAGCCTATTTAGCAAAATTTTCCAATGTAGACTCTTTGGTGAGTAGTGATCTAACTGTACCAATAGCAGACAGTTTTGAAGATTAAGTAAATGATTCTTTATCTACAAAAACCTAGCCTAGATATTCTATACATTATGGAAAGTGGAATCCTTTCTAACTACTTTCTATTGTAGTGGATCTGACTTTTTCTCATTAATTCTGTCACTGCTTGCTTCATAACATTTAAGTCTCTTTTGTAAGGGGATTGTTTGATCCACAGATCGCCAAGTAACTGAATGAAAGATGACAATCACTAAGACACTTTAAGTGGATTATTAAATACATTGATAGTTGTTTGGGTGACACGTTGCAGCATAAACACATAACATGTATCCTTTTCCTAGTACTGAAAACTCCAGTATTATGGTTTAGTTCAGTAGCTGGTCTGTCACAGTATGCATGAAGATAATGTTATTTTCCTCCCTAGGCAAGTTCTAAAATCTGAGTTTTAAATGAAGCAAACACTTATAGGCATCAGACTTTCAAAAACAGATTTTAGAAACTCATGCTGATGATCGTTTCTATTTGTTTCAAAATAGAAACTTTTCTTGGGATTTATGACATGCATTCTAATAGTCCCAGATGACAATTCAGTGGGAGTAAGTCAACCGCAGGGGTTCCAGATCTCAATATGATACGCAGTAGATATGTTGCCCCAGGCTGCAAATAATCAAAACCCAAATGGCAAAAAGGAAAATCTATATCCAAACACATTTTGTTGGAACTCCAAAGCACGCTAAGTATCATTTTGAATTTGAATGGAAGCATTTGCAAATAACTAATCAAGTGTCATGCTTTTAGGATCCTGAAGACTTTCAGTTTTCTCTCTCCCTTCCTTCCTTCCATAACCACTATGCCACTTGCTGACCCTAGAATTAGTTTTTTTATTTTCCTTTTCTTTTTCCAGAGAGAGGGAGGGAGAAAAAGGGGACAGGAAAACAGAAAAGGAGAAAGACAAAGAGAAATTTCTTTTTTTTTTTGGAGAGGCTTTTGCTATAGGGCGCGTGTGCTAGCCAGAGAGACAGAAAGACAGAAAGCAGGAAATCATCTCCCCAGGGGGGATGGCCACACAGCAATCCCTTCTCCTCCATTCTCCTCTTGGGATCTTGGGCACACACGCACACGCGCCTGGCATGAGTTTAAGTCACCCGGTCCGGGACTTGAACTGCAGTCGACTACGTGAGAGTACAACGACATAGCCATTATGCTAACTGCTGGTCCCCAAAGAGAAATATTTTTAACCAGGTCTGTGACAAGATCGTCCTTCCTCAGACCCCCTATTAATTAGGACTACAGATGTGTTCAAATGTACCTGGTGTGTTCAGGCTGTCCTGAAACAGAACCCAGGCCTCCCCTGAGGCCTCCAGCCTCCAGAGCAATGACACTGCTCAGAGCTAAGCCTGGCTAGTTTTATTTTCTCACAATTAGAGTTTTATATCCATTGGTATATAATTGGTGTTATTCTTATTGGTATTAATGCCAATTCTGCATATGAATGAACTATAGTCATCCAAGTTCAAAAATAACTTTAAAAAAATTCTTTCATCATTTAATTTTATTTATTTATGTATTTTTCAATTTGACCAGAGAGAGAGGAACATAAGAAAGCAAGGCACCAGGCCCAAGGCTAACTACAATTGGGCACATGGGAGTCCAATGTTCTAACCACTACGCCACCTGCCAGCCCGAAAACTAACTTTTAAAAGCCCCCTAATGTGACTCAGTATTTTTTTTCCCTATGCAAACTGAGGCCAATTTTGTACTACATATACATGGTACACATAAAGTATTCCACTTTCAAAAATGGAGAGAATATTAATAAGAGATTGTTGAGGGCAACATTATTAACTTAAACCAATCAGACATAGTAGACACATGTAGAACACTCCACCGAGTAAGCCGAATACACATTCTTCACTAATACACATGGAACGTTCTTCAGGATACACCATACGTGGGACCACAAACATATCTAAAAAATTTGAAAGACTGGAATAATATAAGGTATATTTTCCAATCAGGATGAAATAAAGCTAGAAATCAACTGAAGAAGAAAATCGGCAAGTTTGCAATTACGTATCAATACAAAGACAATAAAAAATTATGAGGGGCTGGATGGTGGTACAGCAGCAAAATGCAATGCCAAATGAGGCTGATTGACGAGGAAAGCTCCAGGTTTGCATCCAGAGATCTCCCTGAGTACACTGGGCATGCATGTGCCTGTGATCCAGGACTGGCCAAAGCTGGGGTGGACTGTGGTAGAAACACCCTGTGGCAGGTGCTGACTCACTCTCTCTGTCTCTCTTACTCATGGGAGAAACAAATAGATACACATAAAAAATATAAGTACAACAAATGAGTCAAAAGCAAATCTCGAGAGAAACTAAAAAAATATCTGAAGTCACATAAAGATAAGAATATGCTACAATGGGACCAGCAGAGGGTTCTAATCCCAGACCTAGGGGTTTACATTCTAACTTTTGCTCTCTCTCTCACACTCTGTCCCTATCTGGTCAAATAAAAATAAATAAATAAATAAATAAATAAATAAAAATAATTCTTAAATAAAATGGGAAAAAACAAAGAAAGGCAATCTCCCCACTCTTATGCAACATATGGCTGGAAGTTCTCAATCAGCACATGAACACAAGAAATAATAAAAATTAAAAGTTGTGTAAGTCAGAAAGGAAGAACTAAAACTATCCAAATTTAAAGACAATATGATTGTCTACATGGAAAATTCCAAATATTCTACAAAGACAATTCTCCTAACTAAAAATGAGTTCAGCAAGGCTACAGCATGAACAGTAAAATTAAGAATGCAATAGTACCACTTAAAGTTATTCAAAAATACGGGGTTGTTTGAAAGTCATGAAGAACTTTTGCACAGAAAAACAGGAAAAAACACATCATGATTTTTCCATTAACCCAGTACTTAGGTAGAATGTTAACAAAACACATGTAAGGACTCTCTGTGCATATCATGAAACACTGAAGAAAAGATTAAAGAAATCTAAAGAGATGGAGATATATCATGTTAGGAGGGTCAAACAGTATAGATTTTCCCGAAATTGATATACAGATCTATTGCAATTCCAGTAGATATCCTATTCCAACTCTTTGCAGATACAGACAATATGATTCTATGATTATATGCAAAGACAAAGAAACTGAAATATATAGAATAATTTTAAGAAAATGATACCAAAATCAGAAGGAAAAAGTAATAAATTTCCTTCATCGAAATTAAAAACTTTTCAGAAAAATTGTGTGGAGAGAATGAAACAACAAGCCAAAAGTATTTATAAATCACATATCTAATGAAAGGCTAGTATCTAGAATATACAAAGGACTCTTAAACAGAAAACAAAACAAACTTTAACAAATATTAGTAAAAAGTTTTTTTAGGACTTTAAATCAGTGCAGAGTCTTTATTCACTATAACTATTTCAGTAAAAGAATAGTCATGTGAAAACAACTGGTTGGATCTTTCTGGGTTTAAAAATAGAAGGTAGTTTTGTTTTCTTCAGCACACATTCTATCAGTTGTACCTAATCTTGCCTTCTCATATTATGCAAGGGATGGAAGCTTTTAGGCACCAACTCCTTACTCACGCTGCCTTATTCGGTCCTTTGATCCCTCACTTTGACGCTGCTTTATGGTGTCAAAATACCTCAATGCTTTCTTCATCTTTCCTCTTCTCTCTCATTCCTTTGTCCCACTAAATTGCTCATCATCACCCTCTTCCCTACCCTTCTCCTATGGTCTGCCATGGATGCCTAGAGAGGGTTATCCT
>NW_006159832.1:1828516-1838918 GCF_000334495.1 Tupaia belangeri chinensis | reverse complement strand
TTCCCTATGCAAACTGAGGCCAATTTTGTATTACATATACATGGTACACATAAAGTATTCCACTTTCAAAAATGGAGAGAATATTAATAAGAGATTGTTGAGGGCAACATTATTAACTTAAACCAATCAGACATAGTAGACACATGTAGAACACTCCACCGAGTAAGCCGAATACACATTCTTCACTAATACACATGGAACGTTCTTCAGGATACACCATACGTGGGACCACAAACATATCTAAAAAATTTGAAAGACTGGAATAATATAAGGTATATTTTCCAATCAGGATGAAATAAAGCTAGAAATCAACTGAAGAAGAAAATCGGCAAGTTTGCAATTACGTATCAATACAAAGACAATAAAAAATTATGAGGGGCTGGATGGTGGTACAGCAGCAAAATGCAATGCCAAATGAGGCTGATTGACGAGGAAAGCTCCAGGTTTGCATCCAGAGATCTCCCTGAGTACACTGGGCATGCATGTGCCTGTGATCCAGGACTGGCCAAAGCTGGGGTGGACTGTGGTAGAAACACCCTGTGGCAGGTGCTGACTCACTCTCTCTGTCTCTCTTACTCATGGGAGAAACAAATAGATACACATAAAAAATATAAGTACAACAAATGAGTCAAAAGCAAATCTCGAGAGAAACTAAAAAAATATCTGAAGTCACATAAAGATAAGAATATGCTACAATGGGACCAGCAGAGGGTTCTAATCCCAGACCTAGGGGTTTACATTCTAACTTTTGCTCTCTCTCTCACACTCTGTCCCTATCTGGTCAAATAAAAATAAATAAATAAATAAATAAATAAATAAAAATAATTCTTAAATAAAATGGGAAAAAACAAAGAAAGGCAATCTCCCCACTCTTATGCAACATATGGCTGGAAGTTCTCAATCAGCACATGAACACAAGAAATAATAAAAATTAAAAGTTGTGTAAGTCAGAAAGGAAGAACTAAAACTATCCAAATTTAAAGACAATATGATTGTCTACATGGAAAATTCCAAATATTCTACAAAGACAATTCTCCTAACTAAAAATGAGTTCAGCAAGGCTACAGCATGAACAGTAAAATTAAGAATGCAATAGTACCACTTAAAGTTATTCAAAAATACGGGGTTGTTTGAAAGTCATGAAGAACTTTTGCACAGAAAAACAGGAAAAAACACATCATGATTTTTCCATTAACCCAGTACTTAGGTAGAATGTTAACAAAACACATGTAAGGACTCTCTGTGCATATCATGAAACACTGAAGAAAAGATTAAAGAAATCTAAAGAGATGGAGATATATCATGTTAGGAGGGTCAAACAGTATAGATTTTCCCGAAATTGATATACAGATCTATTGCAATTCCAGTAGATATCCTATTCCAACTCTTTGCAGATACAGACAATATGATTCTATGATTATATGCAAAGACAAAGAAACTGAAATATATAGAATAATTTTAAGAAAATGATACCAAAATCAGAAGGAAAAAGTAATAAATTTCCTTCATCGAAATTAAAAACTTTTCAGAAAAATTGTGTGGAGAGAATGAAACAACAAGCCAAAAGTATTTATAAATCACATATCTAATGAAAGGCTAGTATCTAGAATATACAAAGGACTCTTAAACAGAAAACAAAACAAACAAAACAAAACTATTAGAAAACAGGCAAAATAGATGAAAAATATTATTACACTGAAAAAGATATACAGATGGCAAATAAGTACATGAAAGGTGCTAATCATCATTAGCCACTTGGAAATGCAAATTAAAATCAATAAGATAACACTCCATAGTTATCAGAATTGTTAAAATTTTCTTAAAAAGCAAGCAGGCAGACCATGGTACAGTAGTAACAAGGCAACACCTTGTGAGGCATTCCCCCTGGGAAGGTTTCTGATGGATGAGTCCTCCAGGGAACTCCCTGAGTATGCTGTGCACATACATACCCTTGATTCAGGGCTGGCTGAGGGCTAAGGGTGGATCGTAGCATAGAGTCTGTTGGGGATGTTCTCTCTCTCTCTCTCTCTCTCTTTCACCCATGGAAGGAAATAAATAAATAAATTTTAAAAAGCAATACAATAAAAAATCTCTCTAGCTTATGGGAAAAATAAATGAACCATGTATATGTTGCTGGTAGAAAAGTAAGATAACATAAGAACTTTGAAAAACAGTACACAGTGTCTTTAAAAGTGTAACCTGCAACTATACTACCCACTGATTATGCTATTGAGCACTTTCCCCAGGGATCTGAAAAGATGTCCACACAAAAACTTGCACATGAATGTTTATTGTGATACTATTTGGAATATACAAAAGTTGAAACAACCCTGATGTCCTTTAAAGAGAGAACATTTAAATAAGTTGAACTGCATTTGTAACATTTAATACCACTGTGCACATGCACACATACACACACACACACACACACACACACACACACACAAAGAATAGACTACTGACTGATATATGCAACTATCTGGATGAGTCTCCAGAAAAATGTGCTGAATAGAAAAAAATCAATCTCAAAAGGTTGCATGCTTTATAATTCAATTTATGTAACATTCTTGAAGTAACAAAATTATAGAACTGGAGAACAGATTAGTAGTCGCCACAGGTTAAGGATGGAGGTATGGTCAGGAAAGACATGGGTGTGGCTATCTATGGGTAAAATGCTCTTGGTGGTGATGAAAATATTCTGTATCTTGAACATATTAATGGCGATACCCTGGCTGCTATGTTACCATTGGAGGAAACTGAATACAGGATATAGGAGAACTCACTATTAATTTTTTATAACTTAATTTGAATTTAAAAATATCTCAAAATAAGAAGTTTAGGTGGGGATCATGTTCCAAAAGCACCTTCAGCATGCAAGGTGTGTATGTGTGTTCCCAGGATCCAGGGCCAGCTGAGATGGGTTGGATTATAGCATGGAGAGAGACCCTTTTATGGATGCCTGTTTGTCTCTCTATCTCTGAATCTTCATGAAAGAGGTAAATGGGTGAAGGGTTTCTTTTTTTTTTTAAGAAGTTTAGCTAAAAAATAAATTTAGACTGAGACAAATTTATTTCTCATAAGACTATCAAATCTTGTTAACTCTGTCCAAAAACTCTTAGAATAAGTAATATATATTAATACTAGGTAATATAGGTTATTGAAACTCAATGTCAACATGGAGATGAATAAAGATATTATGTTGAGAAATATATACATATATATTATATATGCTATCTCATATATATGATAGTTAATATTTTCTAATAGGATTATGTTAACTTACAGAATTTCTATGCAGTTATACTAATTTACAGTGTTATTATGATATAATCAACATAATTTTACTGTTACAAAAGATCATATTCCATTAACAAATATATTGTTGACATACACAGTCAATTATATAAATGTGTTTTGACTTTATATTAAGGATGAAATTTGGGAATGGAGAAATAATCCAGTCACATTAAACTTTGACTTTTCTATTAGATTGCAAAGAAATGTGAATATTTTAAAGGAAATGAAATCCTCAAATAAATCCATCAGCAGTTCCTAATCACTTGACACGTTTTCAAAGTTATACAATAATTTTTATAATTAATACCAAATTTAATAAATTTTCTTCCTTTTTAGACAATTAAGGGGATTCTAAATATAAGCAAGTTCAGAATTACTAAGAGGAAATGAGGCAAGGCCTAGAGGGTAATTTATAAGAACATGCATTGTTCCTGAAATTGCTGAGGAAAAAGGATTAGATTTTTCAAAAAAGACCACATTGACACACTTTTCTTTTAATAACTCTAATTTCTTTTTATTTTCTCCAGTGAAGCACTTTGTTTCTGTAGACTGGTGCTTTCTGATCGTGAAAAGCCCATCTGTGTTTTCATGCACTTTCACTGGTCTCTCTGGTGAATGCTAATGTAAAGACGTTATTCATGTGCCCAACGATGTCAGTCATGACTGGCGCTATTTGTCACATCATGTTCTTTAGAAATATTAAATCCCTCTCCTTTTGTGTTCTATTTTCAGGAACGTTTTACAGGACACTTCAGATTTTACACAATTACGTGTCATGTACACCTTCTGCGTCATTATTCCCCATGATGGTGGCGTATCCCTTTTATACTGAGGATTTAAGTTTGGGGACAAATGCCTGCATTATCAAATGTTGTAGCCAGACACTTGGCTTGGCCATGGTGTCAGAACATGGGTGACAGTGTACATTCCGATGAGAGTCGGCGCCAGAAGAATAAATAAATGAATAAAGAGAAGAAAAGCAAAAGATATTACTCCTAAGGAATTTTATTCAATGTGATTTCCTATTCCATGCAGAGAGGGCATTGTTTTCAGAATATCTTTGCTGCAGTGTAGACTGACAAGAATGACTGAGGAGGGACCAGCAGTTAGCATAATGGCTATGTCGCTGAACTCCCATGTAGTCGACCCACAGTTCAAGTCCTGGATCTGGTGGCTTAAACTCACGCCAGGTGTGTGTGCCTGCATGCCAAAGATCCCGAGAGGAAAATGAGGAGAAGGGATTTTGGCATGGCCATCCCCCTGAAGGGTGATTTCTCGCTTTCTGTCTCTCTGTCTCTTTGGGGAGCGCATGTGCTATGTAGCAAAACAAACAAACAAACAAAAATAAAATAAAACAAACAAAAACCCTCAAAAAAATATGGCTTAGGACAGTGATATAACTAAACCTCTCAGCAGGCTCTAGGGGTAGACTAAGGGACTAAGGGCGACTTAGGGCCTAAGGGCGACTTAGGGAGATATGGAGATATGTAGCTGCATTTTTTTTTTTTGCACCACCTGGGTCAACTTAGGGAATGCTGATTCCCCTGGTAAGGCAAATCTAGGCAACATTTTCCCAGCCCAGTTACCTAAAGTCTTATGCTAGATAAGGCACTGCGGTAGATATTGATAGGATTCAGGACACGTAAGACAACTAATGGGTGGTAATAAAAAGTTGGGAAATACAAGTACCCCCAAATTTATAATAGGAACAAAATGATCTTTTATTTCATGAGCTAAGTAATAGTATACTTCTTAGAAGAGTATAGGAACAAATGCATTTTTGTGTGTGAAGGTGGTGTGTATCAGGAGCAGACACCTCAGGAAGGAAATGTTAATGAAAAGGATGGCCTTATTCAGTGAGTGAAATCATATAACGAACACATCAGTACAAGTTCCTCACTATAACTTTATCAAGAAACTCCATTGTGCTCCCACATATGGGAAACTGTTTTTCCCAACAATAATTCTGAACAGAATGATAACAAATATTGCAAAGGAGAGCACTGCTCTTCTGAACGTATGGCTTGAAAAAATAGCTTCATGTGCAAGTGGAGTTTTCTCCTAGACTTGTGGCATGATTTATATATCTGTAAAGCTTAGTGTCCTATTCCTCTTAATCTTTTTCTTCCCCTTCTAGACAAAATATTCAATCCTTTTAGCATTACAGTCATTAAATAATTTCTCTGTGAATACTAGTGCAGGTTACTGAGTCAGCCCTGGGGGAACACTAGCATGGTAAATTTCTACTCTGGTTTTTTAACCCCAATTAACGTTGTGTATCTACCTTTAAAAAAAAAATTAAACACACATATAGTCCTGAGTCTGTTAGTGTAATCAACTAGAAACTTCTCAGAGGAGAAAAATTAACATTTGGCAAACAGGTTTATTGTGATAATTCTGGAAGCATAACTGAAAAGCTACTGCTCAGAACAATAGGAATGAGGTTGGCAGAACGTGTCTGGCTACCTTTCAAATAGGGGTCATGCTCTCCTCCCTACCTGATCTCTCACCAGACACTTTCAATAGACTCGAGTAATGTCAGCCTCAATTGTGCCTCTCTCAGCACAGAGAGATGAAACTGAAAAGTTTTAAAATGGAAACGTTTTCATCACTTGATTTAATTAATAGATCCATTTCATCTCACCTTGTAGGAAACATAGGGCATAAAGTATTATTGGAAATCATATATATATATATTATATATATATATATGATTTTTTTTACCTCTTCAGGAAGCTTTTAGCCTGAAGGAGTCAATGGGGAAACTCGTGTTTGAAGACTTTCATCCATACTTTGTCGTTTCAAGTTACATTAAAAGCGACAAGATAGAAACACCCCACTAGTTGCCAAGAATGGCTGTCGAATGGGTCAGCTTCCCCACATGGAGAGCAGTACCTGTCCAGGTAGACATAGCTTTGCTCTCCCCAAACATCTAACGTGGTGCAGTGGCTGACCCAGAACGCAACTGTACTAATATCAAGGGCAGCCTGTACATTTTATTAGGACACAAAGCATTCCTGTGAGACTCGATCTTTTCGCCATGACAGAACCTGATAACTGATCTCCCCTTTGCATGGAGGTCCCAAACAGCAGCCCACCTCTGAGACACATGCTGGGCTTCCTTTTGCCAAGTCTTCTGGTACTTCAGGAAGAGAAGGAGATTGAAGACCTCAAAGAGGGTTATTTGTACAGGGTATGAATGTTGTTTCATGGGATATGTATCAGGAGGCTTTTGAAGTATTGGGCTCCTTAAATAAAACTTCTTGAGGATCTTATCTCTCAACCTAGGTTGACAGCTGTAGAGTGGGCAAGTGCTGACTGGGGAAGGTGGAAAGCGATCACACATAACACACATGCTCACATGCACAGTGACACAGCATGTATGCATATACATGGACACATTCACACACCTAGCATCATGCAAATACACTAACAGACATTCATGGGTCACAGCCCACACGAGTCACAGCATACACTTATATTTGACTAGTGGTGTGTTTATTAGAGGGTTGGACCTGGAATTGGGGCCCTAGGTTGAAGAAACCCAAAGGTCAGACTGGTCCTAGTATGTGTGGGGCACAGAGATGGGCCCAGTTTGAGGGTGAAAAAGGGGTGTTAAGGCAGATAAAGAAGAATGAAGACAGATGGGTTGGTGCCAGGACTGGTGTCCCCACCACTTTGCAGAGGGGATCAAACAGAGAAAGTCTGAAGGGCGTAAGAGCCCCACATGTACTCAGGGGAATCAGCAGAAGCAGCATCTTGACCAGATCGACTTTATTCTGGAGCTTAAAGTGTGGGGTGAAATTCAGATGCATCAATGACAGAAATAGTAGTTTTGGTAAGAAAAACACAGAGATGTAGAATGAAGAGAAAAGTGCAAATATAGTAAAAAAAATGCAAGTCTTTCTAGCCTGGAATGTCAATTGATCTAGCAGAACATAGAGACAGGAAACTAAAGTGATGGTGAGAATTAAGGTGCAAAATACCTTTCAGATTTCCCCTCAAGGAACTAAGAGTCTTATCAGAAAAATATATCAGTATATTATAGACTAACATATTTCTCCCAAAGTTTTTTGTTGAAGCCCTAACTCCTCAGTGTGGTGGTAATTGTAGAGGAAACCTTTGGGAGATAATTTAGTTTATATATTACACACTTGGGATGCTCTTGATGGGATTAATGCCTTTATAATAAGAGACACCATAGGTTTTGTGCTCTCTCTCTCTCTCTCTCTCTCTCTCTCTCTCTCTCTTCCAGGTGAGGACATGATGAGAAAGCAACTGTCTGCAAACCATGAAGAAGCCCTCATTGGGGAACTAAATTGGCTGGCACCTTGACCTTGGGCTTCCTAGCCTCCAGAACTGAGAGCAATAAATCCCCATTGTATAAGCCAGCTAGTCTGTGGCAATTTGTGATGGCACTACAAGGTGACTAATATATAGCACTTCCATAGTTCCTACTTTTCTTTAGGTCTAAACCTTAGAACCTAAGTTTTCTCAGTGGGCAATTCCTTTTCCAATGTGAACGCATTGTCCCATGCTCAAGATTTCTCTATGAGCTTTACAATCTGTGAAGGAACACTGTTGGAACCTAAAGAGTTACCAACTTCAGAAATTATGAAAGAAATGAATGGAGAAAATGCTTAATTTGGCATTCAAAAGATACAGAGCAAAATCTTAATTAATGGTATCATCGGTAAGCTGATCATTATTGACTTATCTAAATTCACTGTGCCTCAAGATTGTAGGGAATTATACAAGGATAATACAGGAAGAGTGTGGAGCAGGATTTGAAGCAAAATCAATTCAAGATGAAAGGAACCAGTTCTGAGAATGGTTTGATAGACTCATGTGGAGGTAATGAGTGCCTAAACTGAGGCAGTAGCACTAGCCATGATCAGAGTGAAAGAAGAAAATAAACAGGAAAATTTTTTTTTTGATAAACAGGAAATAGTAAGAAGATTATCTTCTTAGAAATGTCAAAATTTGTTGTCTAGGGCCAGACCTATATAGCTCAGTGACAAAAGAAGCCAGATCCCATATGGCCAGCTATGGTTCAACTCTATACCAGCAGGTTTGAAAAAGATGCTAATGGGGACAGCAGATGGTGTAGTATTTACATTGCTGGATTCCCATGTGGGCTACTGCAGTTCAAATCCCAGATCTGGTAGCTTTAAACTCATGCCAGGTATGTGGGCATGTATGTCCAAGATCCTGGAAGGAGAATGGAAGAGAAGGGACTGAGTTATGGCCATCATCCCTGGGGAGTGATTTCTTACTTTCTCTTTTAGTGTCTCTGTCTCTCTGTCTCTCTCTCTGGAGAGTACATGTGCCCTAAGGCAAAACAACTTAAAAAAAAAGAAAGAAAAACATGTTAATATCCTGAGCACATGTATGTGCATGCTCTGAACCTCAGTATGTTTGAAAATGGAAGAGAAGGGGTTATAGGGACCATGACTCATTGGGGGATATTTTCTCTCTTTCTCTTTTTAGCAAGCACATGTGCCCTCTGGCAATAAAACCCCAAACTAGCTACCTAGCTGTCTAAGTAATAATTCAAGAATCATGACTAGTATACCATTTTTTTTTCTTTTTTAACTTATTCCGTCTTCATCTGTAGTGCCTTCAGTTGCTTTTTACATGTCAATGGTAAATTTATATTTACATTCAGGGAACTGTATAAATTTTTTTTTGAAATGAAAACCAGAGGTATTCTAGTGACAGCATTTTTGTAGTGTACTATGATGTCTAATTGTTTCCTAAATACAAAGTTCCTATATTATCAGACCATTTGGAGAAGGCAAAAGAGAAATAGTAAGCCTGAACTAAATCATTTGTTTTATGTATGTGCCTGAATTTGATAGATAATAGTAATTCCTTGCATTTGCTTTGCATGCATAGAGCTTTGCAGTTTTTGAAGCAAATTATTTCCTTTGGTCCTTACGATAATCCTAGAAAGTAGATAAAGATGCTATGATCCCCGTATTGCTGAGTGATAATGGTGATTCAGCTTTGCAGGCTGTGTTTTATCATAGCAATAAACACATTCTGCATATTATCACTGTCATAGACACTGGTCTAGGCCAAGAAGAGTTTCATGATATTTGGGATTGAAGATTTTTTAAAAAGTGTCTTTCCCCGTTTGTTTATGGCACCCTCTCTATATATTAAAACTAAATCAATCATGTTTCTCATTCTCTGCCAACACTGAAATAGAAGCTCTTCTATCCATCTGCCCTCAACCGCACCATCACCCTAATGCTGTCTACGTCCTTGCTTTTGACATCCCTATCCACTCCTTAAGCACTTCTCAGAGCCTCTGCAGCTGCTGCCGTATGTCCCTATTCCTGCCTTCAACTCTCCTATTCAATTTATCACCAGGTCCTGCTAATTTTGCCTTCTAAATATATCTCATAATTTCCAGTCTGTCTACACCATCGCCCGCACCATTTTAGCACAAGCTATCAGCTGCCACTGCATGTATTCTTAACTGATTTCTTACCTCACTGCTCCCTCCTCACCTTTCGTAATCTATTTCCCAAGCTGTGGTCAGAGCATTACAAACAAAATATGTATCATGGTTTATATAACCAACTAATGTCATTCTATAGTCTAGCTCTCAGGATCTATCTCCCACTCCACCTTTTCCTTGTTTTATTCTCCAACCATTAAGGCTTCCTTTGTTCCTTGTAGCATGTTATTGTTCACTTTATAAAAAGCCTTTGAAAGTGCCACTCTTCTTTCCTGAAATAATATCTTTATCTCCTTTTCGCTGTCTGTCTCTCCTTCCTCATTCCTATACCCCATATTTTACTTAGTTATTCTCCCATCATCTTTCCCATGTCCAAATCAGAATAACTTTCCCCATAAAGACTTCCTTTATAAACTACCCTAGATTGGGACCAGCAGGTGGCATGGTGGTTACGGTGCTGGACACTCCCACATGGCCAACCAGGGTTCGAGTCCTGAATCTGGTGGCTTGCTTTCTCACTTCCTCTCTCTCTCACTCTCACCCTCTATCTCTCTCTCTGGTAAAACTAAAAAATAAATGAATGAATGAATGAATAAAATAAAATAAAATAAATAATTATTTAAAAAATAAATTAAA
>NW_006159832.1:1802750-1826541 GCF_000334495.1 Tupaia belangeri chinensis | reverse complement strand
AGTCCTGAATCTGGTGGCTTGCTTTCTCACTTCCTCTCTCTCTCACTCTCACCCTCTATCTCTCTCTCTGGTAAAACTAAAAAATAAATGAATGAATGAATGAATAAAATAAAATAAAATAAATAATTATTTAAAAAATAAATTAAAAAAATAAACTACCCTAGATTGAGTACACTTGCTTTGATGCTTTATAGTGCCTGAGTAATTTTTAAATCACTGTTGTAATTTTCACTCCCTCATATTATCATTAATTAATTTCTCTCTCCAACTTATAAGAACTTTCTTGAGTTTTTCTTTTACTCCCCATGATAACCCTAAAACACACTAGTGTTCTCAGCAGGTGCATAGATGTTCATCAAATTCTTGTGGACAAAAAGAAGAGAAGAAAGGAAATATAGAGACAGAAGAAGGAAGGAAAGGAGGGAAGGATGGAAAGAGAAAGAAAGGTGAAGGTTGTCTCTAAAATGATTTAACATTTATGTTGAATGTTGCAAAGTAACTATGAGATTAATAAACTATGTATCAATTTCTTATGTATAAGACACTGGAGGCAATAAAGTTATACAGATATAAGTACTGCCTCAATTTTGGGAGTAATCAGAGACAATAACAAGCAAATAATTATGAAACCATATGAGAGCTATTTTAGCAACACTACACACACACGCACACACAAACACACATGCATACACATGCATAGGTATGAAATAAAGCATTCTGTCAGGCTGGATGGAATCACAAGTCTATAGAAGGAAAACTATCTGAGTAACTTAAAAACTGTTATGTATTTATTATCATTTTCATGGCCAGGTAACTTTGTATGATAGTTCTTAATTTACTACAAAATTCATGCTCAGTTAAGTTTAGATAGAACTCTGCTTGTTGAAGGAATCTGACAATATAAGGGGAAATTGAGGCAAATAAATAAATTTCAATGCACAGTTCACCCTTGGACTCTGTTATCTCTATATTCATTTTGGAAATGGATATTGGGACAGTGTTTCAACATAAGGTACTAGAAGTATGTAGCAATGTTTTGAGAAGGTCATTTGTTTAAAACATGCTAATTTCAACATAATATTAACAGCATGATTATCTCTTCTTATTGAATATTGACCACTTTACAAGTTTTTTTTTTTTTTTTTTTTAGTTTTTGGTAAAGGGTACATGTGCTTGCCAGAGAGAGAAGGAAAGTGATATATCACCCCCCCATACACACACACACACACACACACACACAGACACACAACACAATCCCTTCTCTTCTAGCCTCCTCTTGAGATTTTGGGTACAAACACACATGTGCCCAGCATGATTTCCAAGCCACTAGGTCCAGGACTTTACACACAGCCAGCCAGTCATGTAGGATCCAGTGCCTTAACCTCCACACCACCTTCTGACCCAATCAATTTACTTTGTCTTTTTGTTTGTTTGTTTGTTTGTTTGTTTTAGAGATTTCTGTTATCGAACATGTGCACTTGCAGGAGAGACAGAGAGAGAGAAAGTGAGAAATCACTCCTCGGTGGTGATGGCCATGCTGCAATCTCTTCTCCTGTCTCCTCTTACAATTTTGGGCACTCATACACCTAAGCCCAGAGTGTTTCGTGTCAGCCATGTAGACGTTCAGCACCTTAACCTCTATACTACCTGCTAGCTCACTGCCCTGATCAATTTACTTTTAAAGGATATGTAACAAGGGCTTGACTTCCTAACCAGTATATTCCCAGTCATGGCATAGTATCTGAAATTCTGTCATTGTGAAAACTTAGTAAGCAGTGACTTTTAACAAATGAATTGATGCTTACCCAGACTAAGCCAACCAACCCACACGGTACTACCTGTATGGTACGGACGCTAACCCTCACCCACAGAATAATAGCATCTGCACACATTGGCTCAACATTTGCTCAAATGACTAGAATTTCTACTGCTTTAATTGTCCCTCAGCCAACCTTCCAGATGACTGGAGTCATCTGCCTGTGTTTCTGTCAATGCATTTTCTCTTCTTGATAAGGCCAAGGTCAGCTGAGTCTGAGCTCCACTGAATTCTGAATGAGTCCTGTCTGTTCACAGGGGTCTCTCAGGGCATGTTCATTACTCCCTTGAGATGGCTGCTAAGCTGCCTAACTGAGAAGTGGGTTAACCGTAGTCTGCAGAAGTTGGCTAAAAGGCTCAGTAACAGTCGCTGCCCTGGAGTAGCATACCTTACTACCAAAGTACCCATTTCATCAAGGTGAGCATTTTTCACTTAGGAAGTGGCATCCTTATTGATCAAGCAATTAAAAGGAGTTAAATAATAAATTCTTTTAGTGCATGCCTCGTTTCTATAAACATTAACACATTAAGCCATTCTCTAGGGTTGAAATGAAAAACAAAAAAACCAATGGATGTTGTACCTCAGAATGATCAAAGTAATAATTCAGCACATTTGTATTTAGACTAATGTTCTTTACTTCCTATCTAGTACATACTCATCACTGTTCTAAAAGTCTATAAATCTAGTCTTTTTTTTTTGAGAGAGTTTTTTTTTTCTATAGGACGCGTGCGCTCACCAGACAGAGAGAGACACAGAGACACAAAGCGAGAAATCACCCCCAGGGGGGATGGTCACGCCACAATCCCTTCTCTTCCATTCTCCTCTCGGGATGTTTGGCATGCACGCACACGCGCCCGGCATGAGTTTTAAGCCACCGGGTCCGGGACGTGAACCACGGTTGACTACGTGGGGGTCCAGCAACATAGCTATTACACTAACTGCTGGTTCCCTAAATCTAGTCTTCTGACATTGGGCATAAAACTTCAAATTCTGGGGTCCAGGGGAAATTTTATTCACATGATAAAAACTGCCATGAGCTCTATGAATCTTTTCCCTTCTTTTACAATGATTTTTCTACAAGAAAATAATTTACTGAAATGCCTAGGAGGATTGGATCGCCTATCTAAAAGAGCTCAGATACTCAGAACATGTTTCCTGTATCTAAAATTTATTATTTTCTACAGCTAGAAAATTTCTTCAAAGATTTATATCTAAGTATTAGGAACATAAATCAAATGAAATGTATATGACTTTGAAATGCTCATGTATTTATTTAAAAACTAATGGCAGGGTCAGTAGGTGGTATGGTAGTTGAGGAACTGGATTCCCACATGGCTGACCACTATTTGAGTCCCAGATCTGGTGGCTTGCTTTCTCACTTTCCCTGTTTCTCTCTCTCTGTCTCTCTCTGGTGAGCACAAATTCCCTATATTAAACTTAAAATAATAATAATAATGAAAAATAAAATAAAATAAATAATTTAAAGCATAGCATTAAAAAGACGAACAGCTACTTTCTATATTAATTGCTGCATGTTTTATCCATACCTATGCAGATTTAAAACCATATGCCTAGCATATTCTATATAAAAGTCTGTAATTTGTTTGAGGGTTCTTCAAGTACTTTAATCTTAACAATATATGCGAATGATATGAATTAAACAATATGCTGCTACAATGACTTAAGTATATTTTAAAAGTTGGGTAGTGTTTGGTAAAAGGGCAACTACAAATACACGTAGTAATGTTGTTCAAATCAGCCCTGTGCTTGAACATATTCAGATCAATTTCTGCACTGTGGAAATAACATGTTGTGATCTGGGTCATTCGGCTATTCTGAATAATATGTTATCGCTAAGATTTTACAAGGAAAATTCTCCCTAGCACAATGATCCAGAGAAGTAATATGAATCTGAAAGCAACGGGTCACTTAATTCAACCTCAAATCTTTCTCTACTAACGTTGCTCTCCAATGTGAATGCACTTTCTAGTGGATTTCCTTCACCCTTTGAAGCCACATCGAGTGAGGAACCATGTTCTCATCATCGTACTTTCACACTTGACGGCCCTGAGCATGTGTATTCAATTACAGAGAAGGTGGGGAGAGGAAATAGAACAGGAGCTGCTGATACGGAGCCAACTTGACAGCGGCCAACATGTTTTTAGGACAATTTTTGGTGTGAATACAAGAAGAACACATGTATATATGTGCATGCATTAACATTTTAAATAAAAGAACTTGTGTTGTTACTCTACAATAATAATTAATGTATCTCCTGGATAATCATAAAAATACAAAATTTTTTGATACAGGTGTGTACTGCCAATAAGACTTCTTGAAATTCCTTGGTAATTGAATTGCCTTTAGGAAATAAGAGAGACCATTTGATGCAAAGACTCTAAATGTCCAAATGGATAAATACATTCTGCTTTGCTTTCAACTCCTAATTCATATTGTTAAATTTGATAAGAGCTACTGTAATACGTAATCTAAGAAGAGGTGAAGCAGTCAAAATGGTTTGTTAATTTCAATTAATCTTTTTGCTGCTTTCTTCCCCCCCTTTAAAAAACAACTTACTAATTTCTTTAACAAATAGAGAAACTGAAACAGAGAGAGAGGGTGAGAGATAGCACTTTCAACAAAGTCTTCATACTGTGATACACACTAGCATAAAGCCAGTCTCATATCATGGGCACTTCTGTGCCTGGTATATTCAAAGAGGCCTCTGGATTTGAACTGGGAACCTTCACAAATAGGAATGCCTTGTAGAATGTCATGTCCCACTACTGTGCTACCATCTGGTCCCTTCTTTCTCTTCTTACCAAAATTCTAGCTCTTCTAATCATTGAACTGTGGTGAAATAAACCCACCCTAGTACGGAGGAGACTCCTGTGAGACCAAGCCTAGTAGAAATCCTTTCAGAGCCCTTGTGATCTTAGTCAAATCAAGATGCCACAGTCTCTTGATTATGATGATTACTTGCTCCAGGTCATAGGATATGTGGCCTAAACTGGTTCTACCACAGAACTGTCAGGACTCATGTCCAATGACTGGGAAAGGGACATTCTCCTCCCCTTCGTCCATGAGAACCCTGTGGTCCTTTGAGCAAACTTGTTAGAATCATTCTACTAGAGGGAGAAAAGCTGGCCAGAGACAGTCAGCAGACAATTAGCCAGAGCTGAATGAATGCCAGAGAAATAGTCATGAACCTGAAGAAATCATGACTTTGGGGCTCAAACCATGCCTAAATTCCAATGGTTAAATAAACCAGCATATTCCTTTGGTATTTAAGCCAATTGGAGGTGACTTTCTGACTCTGGCTAATGAGAACATCACATGTGGCATATTAGCTAAGAGAGACTAAGACTGTTACGAGACTGCCCTGCCCCTCTTATTCACAGATCAACTCTATTTTGATATATTCCCCTAATATCTTGGGGAAAAAAAAAAAAGAAAAATACCTTAAGGCAGAAAGAAAGAGAAGCTGAGAAGCATTGTGAGGGAGAAAAGATTGCATTCTTGGGAAACAGGGTGATGTTTTCCATGTATTATCTAAATGGTTTTCAGAAAGTTATCAAACCCCTAGAAACCCCAGCTTCCCCCTCCATGAATTGGGGACAATAAACTGCAACTCAAATTGACATGAGCACCCAGTGTAATCCCTGCCACATGGTATATCACTAGTAAGCTTGAACATTTTTCTCTTCCATGCCTTGCATGTTAATGGAAAACTTTATGAATGAACTTTATACTATCCAACTGAATACTTTCTTGATTAGTCAGAAAGTTGTAATTACATTGTGTTTTATATATTTATGTCTTCAATTATACACTTAATATTTCTCAAATGAAGATTATAAACTTTTTTGTACTCTGCATCTGCATTCCTTCCTTTAAAAGCAATTAAGATAATACATGAACATATTGTGCAATCAGAAAAGTCTCCTATAAGTGTCTGGTCTTTGAAAAATTATTTTTAATTTTTTAAGATATTATAGATATTATAGATCATTGAGGCCAGCAGTTGGTTTGGTGGTTAAGATGCTGGACTCCTACATGGCTGACCATGGTTTGAGTTCTGGACCCAGGGACCTGAAAAATCACACCAGATGTGCAATGTCTATGCCCCAAATCCCAAGAGGAGAATGGAAAAGAAGGGATTGCTGCATGGCTATTTTTCTAGGGGTGGGGAATGATATTTCTCTTCCCCTCTCCCTATCTCTCTTTGGTGAGCACATGTGCCCTATAGCAAAAACCTTACAAAAGTAAATAAAAGATGCTATAGATCACAACAGTAGGCAGTTTTTAAAGCTGAGAAAATTATAGCCATTTTATAATATTGGCCCAGAGCATGTTGGGAAAAAAGTGGTGTAAATGCTTCAACAAGCACATTTAAATGCATACTACATATGATAATAGGATTTTTCAGTATGCTATGTATCTTAAATGGTTTTAATTTAAGGACAAATATTGAATGCATATTTTATTGATATTGTAATAATTTTAGGAAGTTTTCAGAGAGTTACATCCATTTCTCTTGAAAAACTAAGTATTACTACTGATGAGGTGCAGCGGCACAGGCAGTAGAGGTGCGGCTGCACCAGGTTGGATGCCATAGGGAAGACCTGGGGTCCTGCCCTTAGAGGACTTGAGGATGTACTTGATCGATGTGCACCCATCTGTGTGCACCCATGACTGGCTGACAGTAGAGCATGGGGGAGGACTGTGGAATGAGGATGCTGTTTAGGGTCTCTCTCTCTCTCTGGGAATTAATAAAAATAAACTTTAAACAGTATTGTTGTATACACACATATATTTATGCATGTTAAATACACACCCAAGCTCTCTCCCTTCTTGTGAGAAATAAAAGATCAATGTAGTCAACACAGTCAATGTTAGAAAAAGAGAGGTTTTAATTCCAGCTATATTGTTATAATTAGCATGTATTTTAATTTTTGATTTACATTTAATCATTGTATATCCTTATAGCATATGCTATGATTCTCAAAGTGTTAGTGCATTGCCTGTCAAGCAAGTCAAAGATATCGCCAGATGTGTAAATAATTTGAAATTGTCAATTCTGGTTTGCTAATATATTGGGGCAAATTTTATTTATTCAAAGGTATGTTCCTGAAATAATTTAGTACTACTAAAGAGATCTAATAATCTCAGTTTCCTTTCCCAGAAAGGTACATTGAAAGTCATGGAAGTAAAAGAAAGCAGAATCCATGGAATATAATATCATATATATTTCCTACCGCATGCACAGTCCCATTTGAGGGGACTTTCCAAGTCAATGCCCTCTTGCTCTCCTCTGAGATTACCCTATTTTTACACATTCGTTACAGACTGAATGACACACTTGGGCATGCCAAGGCTGTCTGACTCCACTCCTGGAAACGTGAGGTCATTACTGAGAGAGGCTAGCTCAAGTCCAGTAGGGTTTGAGCTAGGGAAGGTGAATTTGACATCTGAGGACCTGTTGTCTTCCCAGCCATTGTTCACAGAGAAGGCAGAAAGCCTTTCCTCAGGGAGTCAAGGAAATGACTGAATTTCACTGACTCCTGGAGCCTGTAGCCTTTACTACCTGATCTATGAATCTTTGCATTTTGGATCACTACTCTCATTCTACAACTTTATAATAAGGAACTAATTAGAAAAGTGAGCAGAATATCATAGACAAAGACTTTTTTTAAATGGAAGGATTATTGAAGATTAATACAATGGTCTTATACAATTTGTACAATGATTTTAAAGAACATTTAAAAACTCAGGGGTACTTTGTATAAATGAAAAAGGCAGAATATAAAATGGCAATGTTTTCCATATATACATATGCATAGACAAATAAAAGAGTGCACAAATTAAAAAAAAGAAGTTATTTCTGAGTAAAAATATTAAAGGTACAGTGTGTTTTCCTCTTCATAGTTTGGCCAACTTTCTGCAGTTAAGTGAGCATTAATGTTTAATCATACAAGAAGTAGGAGAGCTGATAAATATAGGTTTGGTAAATACCTTGGTAAAAATAGGTTTTTGGTTTATTTCCCAAAATAAAGTCTACTTTCCTTCTCCATCTAGCTTATGTCCTTCAAATTTTTATAATTTCTAAAATTTGAAGTCAGTATCTTACTAAAGGAAGCGATTACCTTTTTAGTATCATAACTAGTCAGCTGCTAATCACTTGGTCACATGTAGCACACACTCCCTACAGATGATATTAGGTTGTCAGGAAAGTCACAGTGTGGTTATTTTATGCAAAAATGCCTCACGACTTTCCCAACAACCCAGTATTTCCTCCCGAAGATTGTTTTATGGACAGTGCTTCTTTCTAGATACGGGTCTTTTCAGGTTCAGGTGATGCCACAGAAACCCGGAATGCATTGGCCTTGTGGCTCCATTTGAACACTCGTCTGTACATTAGGAATAATAGTACATACATCTAAGAACTATAAGGGAAATAGGTGGAAGAATACATGCAAAGCATCAACATTTATACTCTGCTTCTTTCAAGGAACAAATGTAAAAGTAAATGATAATTACTTCTTCATAAATTGCTGAGTAAATGATCGGATTTTGCATTTTTAATTCTTGAAAACAGCAAGCTAAGAAGCTTATTCATGGAAAAATGCTACCTTTTTATTATATTTTAAAAATATGATAGCAGGCATATGTGCTAACTGGAGACAAAGAGAGAGAGAGAGAGAGAGAGAGGCTGGGAAAATGAGAAAGTACTCCCTGGTGGGGAGGGGTAGGCAGGGACAGCCATACTGCAATTCCTTCTCCATTTCTCCTTTCAGGATTCTGTGCACCATGCCTGTCACGTTTTTCAAGCTGCCAACATGTCTAGGACTCAGACAGCACAGCAGGCCACGTGGGATCCAGCTACCTTAACCGCCACGACACTTGCTCACCTCTACCTTTTATTATTATACTGATCAATTACTCAATAATATTGCAAAATTCAGTAATAATAATGGCCATTCCATTTTAACAATTGCTGAAATGAAAGTCTATTTTCCACTAACACAGACAGAATAAGGGACTCAAGGATCAAATAGGAAATCAGTGGCTTCAAACGTGAGTCTCCTGACCCTTACTCAGTTCTCTAATAATATTAACATATTGCCTTGAAATATCACAAAAAATAAAACTCATAAAGGGAAAACATTCATAATCTATGCCATAAATAAACTTAGAGATAAAAAGGGCATAGGGAGTCTCAAAAATAAAAGCAGTCCCAAAAGTAATGGATGGGAGAAAATAAACACAAATACATCCAAATACAAAATTTCATAGAAACTTGAACATTATATATGTCAGATAAAAACCTGATCACAACAATTAAAGATGATAAAATTTGTTACAGTGAAAAATTTAGTAAAACAAGTTTAAATACTAGTGCAAACTCTAAACACATTTTAAGAAATTATGTTTTACATGCCACCACAGAGGCACAGCAGTATCATACATATCTACGATGCTGAATCCATAGGAAAGATGAGGCGTTTATTTCCTGGGTTTCCCTGGACATGCCAGGTGGGTGCCTTTCCAGGATCCTGGCTGCCTGGGAAGCCTGGGAAACCTGGGAGCAGGATCATGGCCTGAGGCCTTGTTGAATATGCCTGTCTTTCCTGCTCTCTCTTTCTCTCTCCATTTCTATCTCTCGCTCTCATAAAAGACATAAAAAAGAAATGATTTTTCAAATCTGTTGTAAGAATATTTATTAATTTTCTAAAAGAAAAGCTGATTTTATTTGAGGCCATGGGTCATTTGACTTTCAAAATGGAAAACTACATGAAGACACTTCGGAGCATCATCTTTATCAGTGTGAAGTTGTGATTAGTGCACATCGAGACTGCAAAGACCAGGGCCAGGTGGTGGTGCAATGATAACACAGCGGGACTCCCGTGGGAAAGGTCTTGGCTTTGCATTTCAGGGCCTCCCTAAGCCTGCCAGGCATGCACATGCTGCCTGTGTTCCAGGGGAGCTGAGACTGGGGGTGGATTGTGGCATGAAGACCCTGTTAGATGTGACTGTCTTTGTCTTTTCTCTGGAAGAAAATAATGAATAATAATCTTATAAAAAGGCTTGATTTAAAAAATATTTTTGAAGTCTAATTTCAACATGTTTCACAAAGGGAATTAACAATTTTATTTTGTCTTAGAATAATCTGCTTGTCTCCTTTCAACTTTTGATTATATACTTTATATCAGAACACTCTACTGAGGCCCCAATTCTGTCTTCTCTATGCTTGAGAAGAAAAACCCTAAAAGGACATGCTCCTTCTCTATCCACAAAGTTATTAATGCCTTTCTGACTGAGGAGTCTTGGCTTTTCCTTTTGGCAGGTGTTAGGTGTGGGTTGTTCTCAGGAGCAGGCTAACACAAACATTCATATAGTCGTATCGTTCTGTTGGATGGGGTTCAGGACCCACTACTCCTAAACACGGAGTGTTGGCATTGGAGAAAATCGCAGAAACAGAAAGGTCACTCTCACCTTCCCCTGCCCTTCTCATCTGAAGTAGGTTATAAAACCCTCATTCAAGAGGTTCCCTCTTGTACCTGAAGACATAGAGACTGGGAGAAGGGTCTGAATGGTCCTTACTAAATCCCACCTACCCCATTTTACTACTGTTAGATTATCCCCCTTTGTCCAATCATACTTCTGTGTAACTCTTCATCAACTCTAAGCATAAAAATACACAAGTGTTTTGGCTTTGAGTCTTCAGTTCCTTATGAAGATTTCTGTGTCATGTATCACTAATATTAAATAAATTTGTATGCTTTAATCTTGGTAATTGTCTTTTATCTTAGACACCTTAGCCATAAATCTAAGATAGAAAGAAATGATATTTCTTCTCCCTTACATGGTTTTATTTAAAGGTTGGAAACTGTATGGCAGGTGGAGTAGGGAGGAAGCAAGAAAGGAAGCACACTGGACATAGGAGATGTCTAAGACTACAAGAAAGAGATGTGTTTCCAGATGTGCTGAAAGAACAGAGAGGCACAGGGCAGTGGAGGAGGCTCTCTATCCAGTCCTAGGCAGCACATAGGGAGATGGCTGGTCTGCTCCTAAGACTTATTCATGGCTGTCTGCCCAGTGAATGCTACACCTATGGTAGATGTCTCCTGAGTTGAGCTTCAGAGAATTCTGCACCTGTATAGGTCAGAACTTGATAAGAACTACCATAACGAGATGCTGGGGCATCAGCACACATGAGTACAACAGACAGCCAACAAGCCAGGGGTCCAAATGTGAGCACCAGCACCAAGAATGAGGCTTCCTGATAACCCTGGCACCTGGCCTTTGTGACCATGGGATGGAGGCATCATCAAAGGAAGGGAGAGAAGGAGACTTACTGAGGACAGTTTGCATAAACTCTGTGAGACAGGAGGTTAGAAAGTGGTGAAGCCAGATTGAATGGTCTCAAGTAAATTAAGAAACATACTATATTCTATGAAAGTCACAGAAAAAAAAATTAAAATGAAAAGAAAGGGACCAGCAGATGGATTAATGGTTATGTTGCAGTACACAGTCAACCGTGGTTCGAGTCCTGGACTCAGCAGCTTAAAAACTCACACCAGGCATGTGTGAGGGCATGCCCAAGATCCTGAGAGGAGGATGGACAAGAAGTGACTGTGGCATGGCCATCCTCCCTGGGAGTGGCTTCTCCCTTTTTGTCCCTCTGTCTCTCCTATGAGCACATGTGCCCTGTAGCAAAATTATCTCTTAAAAAATGAAGTTTAACTCAATGTGGATAATTTCAGTCAACAGTAACTCCACCTGTCAATTTAGAAGCTAATTGTGCTGGACTAGCTAACATATATGACCTCTGACACTGTCTCTGGAGTTAGTTGGTGGCAGAAGGGTGCAGAAAAGTTATATAAGCAGCAGAACTGAATAAGAACGGTACTTGCTACTTTCTCAGTGAATTATTATAAAAAAAAAAAAAAAGTTACTCCCAGCGAAATCAGAGTAGGCTAAAATAGGCTGTGACTATTTTTGATTTCCAGGATAGCCAAATTGAAAGTCATCTTCCCTTTCCACCTTGGGTTCCTCTGTAGTTTCTAGTCTGTTAACTCATCAACCTCTCCTTCTAATATCTTTAGGAGACATGCATTCCTCCCATGACACACACACAAACCTTTCTCCACATTACTCTCTCCCTATACCTTATGTCAATAATCAGCTTGAATGAGGGCACATCATGAAACGTGATGGTTGATGTTTCACATGCTCATCATTTAATTCTGTTTATCTGGAGCATCTTCCACTTCTGCTTGGTTTCATCTGGTGTGCATGCACGCTATTTCATTGATTATCCTGAGATTCAGTTCACAGGAAATGGAGAACTGTTCTAGTCCTCTTGGGGGACTTACTCCAGAAATTGGTTCTCAGCATACTAGAAGAGTTTAAAGTTTTAAGATCTAAAATGTCAATTATTTTGTATAAATTCTCAGCTATGGAGGCAAATTTCAATATTTGTGTCAGACTAATATAATGCATTTCTCTCGATGACTATTCATAAACATGGATTGAGGCTAAAGGTCAGCTGATGAAAAGTAAAAAGCTATACATGGTCAAAATGATTGGCCAGTAATGTTGAGCCTAATTAATGATATGCCACCTGCCATGCTGCACGGAGAGGGGCAATCACTCGTGTTCCCCACTACCAGCAGGTATAAACACTGGTACTGTGATAATAAGCATGATGGATTGAATTTCATTAAAACACCAAGGAAAATCTTCCAAAATGGCTCTTAATTAAATGGTCTCCAGCTAAGCAGCAGTCAAAATGTGAACTTTCTCTCCATTCCATTCAACTGAATGTCATGTTGACTTCAAAGCCTAAGGGGGGGGGCTTTAAATAATAACAATGCTTCCTATTTACATAGTTTTTTCATAAGAGATTCATGCAGTGCTTTACAAATATCATCTTATTACTCACACAGTGAGTCAATTACAGAGCTGGGGATAGAACCCAAGATCCAAAACTGCCCATCATTTGTGAGAGCGTTTCTGTAAACATTACAAATGATCTACTGTTGTATGTGTCTCAGATGAAGAAAATAAAGTTGTCTTAACGATACAGAAATGGAGCTGCCCATGAAAGCTTTCCCTATTTTTTTGTGAAATAGCTATTTTTCCAATTCTGGTATCAGTTACCCAGAGGAAGCTGCAAGACTAAACTGTCGCTCAAATGAATGAATCATCCAGTCTCAACATAGTAATCCACTTTTCAAACAACTACTGAATACATTTAGGATTGTATTGATCAATTTGTTCTTGACCCAATTGATTCATTTTCCATCTTATGATTCCTGGATTCAGCCAATGGAACAGGCTTTAAATATGGAAATTTCAATATGTCTATTGTTTTATTCTCATCCCCCAACTTTTGGGAGATACTAAACATACTATACAGATTATAACAATATCCATGAAAACACAATTTACCAGTTTCTTCATTTGAACATGTACAAAGGTAAATTTAGGCACCGGAAGTCTAAAATTTGATAATGATAAAACTCACTTTTCTGGATGATGAATTTTTTTTTCTTTTACTTTGTAGAGTCATAATGATAATCTTAAGATGTCCATGTGTTTTATAGGACATGAGAAACCAGGATTTGCCAGGTATACATTTATACTAGAAGATTTGGTAGGGAAAAAAATGTCTTCCCATCCTAGGTGTTTCTTGAGCAATTTCTCAAAAAATTGTTTGAGCTTATTTTCATTCAGGATTGAGAGCATGTGAATGCACACTAAAGAGAGTGTGACATCAGCATTTGGGGACACACACATGCACCTGGTATGTCTTAGGCCTATTGTGGAACTCGAACCTGTGATTGGCCATGTGGATTCAAGCACCACAGTTCAGTTTGCTGCCACCTGCACTGCCAGGCTGGGTCTTGAAATTTTTTTATAGTGTTCCATGCATCATTGTGAATATTTATGGTACAATATATTTTTGAAAAGCTAAACACAGTTTAGTAAGATCTTTTGTATTTCAGAGAATAGAAAAGGTATGTGGAAAAACAAATCATGCCTGAGGTACTAAAACAAACTAATATTTTTTGCAAAATGTTTTTGCTTTGCTTCCGAGCCACATGGAACGGCATAGTTTGTCTTAGGATACAGTTATTCCCATACCTGACTTTTTCTCCTATTAACACTTAATAGTTTAAATTCAACACCAAATGGAATTCATCTATAGACTCCCAATAGTGCCTTTTATGGTGTCTTAAATAAGAACTTTATTATATGTTTATATGAATGATTTAAAAGCATTGTGTAGAGGGAAAAAAACAAAAACAAACAAACAAACAAAAAACAAAGAAACAGACTTCTATTCCAGGAATAGCTACAAATGTTATCACTTTCTCCCCTTCTGAAGTTGGCTATATTTCCACATTTACCATAGTATAAAAGAAAAACAAAAGGAAACAAAACAAAACAAAACAAAACAATGGTTCAGATAATAGAATGGGTTTGAAGCTTTGTTAACATTCTATGGAAAGGAGGAGAGAATACTCCTTCTATATGTCTATACACAGGGTCTTCAAAAAGTTCACAAAAATGTGTATTATAAAAAGCAACCTGCACAGATTTCTCTTTAGTTCAACAATATAATCTCACACTTTCATTCCTTTCTTTTGCAACTTATTGAATTTTCCACTTAGTCTCTTGTTGTATTTCAACAAATTTCCTTATAACCTGAAACACTTACACTCACACTGTAAGATTACTGTTACAGTGTATTTATTGTCAACATAGTACAATTTTTCCTTTATCTTTGCAACATTTTTGGACTATTTACATTTCTAGTCTAACAGATTACAATGAAATTTCCCTTGCCTCCAAGACTGAAGAAGGCCATGCAGTAGTTAATTAACCTAATTTAAGAAAAAAGCAATAGAAAAATTAAGATAACTATTTTCTTTGTTCTGTAATTCTTTCTTTAGTGAGTTGCAATATGTAAAAATGATCTTTTTTCCTTTTTTAATTTTTTTTTACATTTAATTACTATACATCATGACAGCATACAAAATGGACTTACCAGACATGAATATACGGCACATTTTTTAACTCAAAGTAAGGAGTTTTGTTTAGCACATTCAGAACTCCAGATATCAAACAGTCAAACAAAATAGTTACGGAATTTGAGAAAATATCAGAATTTTCAGCTTTCAATTTTTATTAGATAATAAATTAATTTTTTTCATGTCCTTCCTTAGAAAATTGTAATTATGTCATGGCATTCCATTCCAGAAAAAGGGTAAATTATAAATCAAGAGTTATTGATTAGCAAACATCATGCTTGTCCCTAAATCATGTCAATGTGATTGTTCACGCAAAAAGTGTCCTTTTGAAAAGGAATCCCAACACCTGAAGTTTTGACTTTATCTATTAAATTATTACCCTGCAGTCTTTTCATGGGGCTCTGACATTTGAGATGATTCATATGCTAGGCTTTGAAACATGCATTGTATAAATGGTACCTGGATAGTATTTAATAATTTTTCCCATCTTTATGACACAATAAAATAATACAGGACATTTTAACTGCAAGCGAAGGGAGCTGAAGAATCAAAGAATGTTACCAAAAGAATCTGCACCTCAGCAACAAACTTCAAGTGATGTATTGCTAAGCAGAAATTAAACTGGAAAGCCAACCTGTCAGCAGAATGAATAGGTGGAGCGTCTGAATTTCAGCTGTAAGCCTTAGTTTAATTTTCTTCCCTGATAACCTCTACCACAAGCTGTTATTTCAAAGTCACTTGGCCAACTCACCTAGATAGACACCTATTACAAAAGCAACCACCTTCCTGCAACATAGTCAGTAATTATATTCATCTTGATAACATCCTCCTTGACAATTTTATCATTGATGGAACTCTCCACCTGTGAAGGTTATTTGGATTTTTTCCTCCTTTCTGACCTTACGTTCTGTGATGTGGGTTCTGTCAAGCAAATACCATTCGTTATGTTATCTTGGGAAACGGCCACACTTTTTCCAAGAACTGCAGCAAAATTATTTATTTGCTGCAGTCCACCTATGCCTATCAAGTCTGTCCTAATGGAGTAGAAAGATCTTTTGCTCCCTTCACATATGCTTATATTCAACCCAAATTCATGAAGGTTTAGGGACATAGTACTAGGATTATGTGCCTATCAAGCCCAGGATTGGAATTCTAAACTTTTGACCTTTAAGTCATTGTTCAAATCTAACCACAACAGATAAAGTCAGAGGTTGAAAATCAGCAGGCATTTCACATATCTCAGACATGCCATGTAATCTGGCAGAAATAAGGAATTTAGGCTGAGGACCTTTTCTCTCACTCTTTATAATCAGTTTATGGCAAGTAAACTGTAACTTTTTTTTCTAAGAGGCTTTTGCCTAGGAGTGCATCCACTCACCATGGTGAGGAGAGGGGGTAAAGAAAAAGAAACAGTGAAGGGGAAAATGAGAAATAATCCCCCAAGTGGGAATGCCATGCCACAATCCCTTCTCTTCCATTCTCCTCCTGGGATCTTCAGCATGCACATACATGAGCCTGGTAAGAGTTTCAAGCCATTGGGTCTGGAATTCAAACCGTGGTCAGTCATGTGGGAGTCCAGGGACATAACCATCCACTGGTCACAATTTGTATCCTGCTTTCTTAACATCATACTGTTGATATTAACTGAATTCCTCACCCCCCAAACTTTATATGTCAAAGCTCTAATCCCCAGTATAACTATCTATCTGGCCTCTTGGTACAGTGGTTTAAGTGTAGGGAACTGGATTCCACATGGCTAAGCCTGGTTTGAATCCTGGTCCCTTCAAGTTGAAAACCACACTGGGTTCATGTGCATGTGTATAGGATGAAGAAATGAAGGGAATGGGTTGTGTCATGACCACACCCCACTGGGACGTGCTTTCTCTCTCTCTCCTTTCTATCCAAGGCATGCATATATACCTTCTGGCAAAAACAAACAACAAACAAAAATGATACTCTACAGGGGTGGCCCACATGGGACAGTTCCAGGTTTACATCCAGAGACCTCCTGAGTACTCTGGGAAGGAAAATGCCTTTACGTCCGGCTTACTGAGGCTTGGGGTGGATTGAGGTATTGAGACCCTGCTGAAGGTACCTCATTCTCGCCTTTTATATACATATCTTTCTCTTTCTATCTCTCTTGTTCATAGAAGAAATAAATTTATTTAAACAAAGAAAATTTTAATTACTCATAAATGACCAGTGATATCTGTACAGGTTCTAAGCTGGCTTGATTTCTGCCTCTTCTTGATCATTTATGTGGTTTCCTTAGAATATTTTTAGAGATTTTAGTTTTTAGAAGAGTTTTGGTTTCACAACAAAATATCAGAAAGACACAGAGATCTTCCGTGTACCCTCTGTCTGCACACACATATAACACTATCAGTACTCCTCTCCAGAAAGATGCACTTACTATACTACGAGTTTACACTGCTATATCACTATCACCCCAAGTTCACAGTTTACGTTAGGGTTCCCTCTAGATGTTATGGATTTTGATAAATGTTCAGTGACTTGCATGTACTGTTACAGTATCATGTGGTCCCAAAAATGTTTTTATCCAAACAGTTTCATTTAGAACAACCAGCAAGTTATTATCAGACTGGTGGCCCACAGCTTTTCCAAGCATGAGGATTCCTTTATGTCATTAAATTTACTGGTTTTAATTATAATAATGTCTACATGAAAACATGATAGTGATTGCGGAGTTGGGTCCTGGAGTCCGGGTGCCTCCCTTTAATCCTGACTCATCACTCTTTAGCATCAAGAACTTGGGGTAGGGACCAGCAGTTAGTATAATGGCTATGTCGCTAGACTCCCATGTTGTCAACCACAGTTCACGTCCCGGACCCGGTGACTTAAACTCATGCTGGGCACGTGTGCGTGCGTGCCCAAGATCACGAGAGGAGACTAGAGGAGAAGGGATTGCGGCATGACCATCCCCCCTGGGGGTGATTTCTCACTTTCTGTCTCTCTGTCTCTCTCTTTCTGGCAAGCGCATGCACCCTATAAAAAAAGACCTTGGGCTAGATATTGAATCACCATCTTTAAAACAGGGATTTTAATAGCATCTAGCATATTATTTTCAGCCTATGGGCACCATAGATATAATAAGTTTATGAATTGGATAGCTGGGAAAAAAATGAAAATCATTCTGTGAACTCATTCATTGGGATATTATGTTAATAATGACTTTCAAAGACTTAGATTGCTTAGCCCATCTGCTGCAAACTAAGGCCTGTCCTTATAAGATAAACAATTTTAACTCCTCATCATTGAAACACTCCTCTCCTCCTATTCGTCTAACTCGGAGTCACTTATACTTCTGTGTTAAAGAAAATAGCAGGCTAATAACTTCAGAGATCTTTAGGGGGAAATAGATCTATTTAGTTGACATGTACATATTTTCTCAAAATTATTTAAAACCATACTGTTTCTGCTGTTATAGAGTCATAAACAAAATTGTACAAAATTATAAGAAATATTTTGAACATTAGCTTTAAAGTTCAATATTTTGAAATGTTAAAGTTGTTTATTAGCTGTCAAGAACTAAGGCGTATGAGCAAAAATTTTTTTTGATATATAAAGTAAATGTTTGTGGAAAAAGTAAAAATAAATATTTTTTTTAAAAAAGGGATAAACAAAATTAAATAAATAATTCTAAGCAAAAAAGTAAAAATAAATAAATGAACTCTGGAAGCCTATGATCTTTGAAGAAGCCACAGAATCACATATGGATGGGGGCCACTGATGGCATAATGGGTATATCACTAGACTCACACGTAGTCAACTGCTGTTCGAGTCCCAGACCCAGTGACTTAAAACTCATGCCAGGTACGTGTGTGTGCATGCGTGCCCAAGATCCTGAGAGGAGAATGGAGGAAAAGGGACTATGGCATGGCCATCCTCCTTGGGGGGGTATTTCTCGCTTTCTGTCTGTCTGGCCACCATGCATGCCCTATACCAAAAATCTCCCTTAAAACAGAAGCATTACATATGGATGAATGTTAACTTCTCCCTTATTATCCCAATCTATTATCTACACAACACATTTTTCAATTTCATCATTTTTTCAGTTTTTCTTGCATTGTTGTCTCTATCTGCTCAAAAAAGAAGGTAGAAACCATGAGGGCAAGAACTTCCTATACCCTCTGCCATAAGTTCCCAGGACAAAGCCTAGCATTGGCATAAATACTGCATGACTGAAAGAGGGACCGAGTAAATGAATCTGTGTTGTTCAGAATTACTAAATGTTGTTTTATAAAAATTACAAAATCTTAGCAATGACAGAGCTATAAACTTATTTATTGAAGCTATGAATGACAAAACTAACAAACAAGTACAAATAGTTCTGCTTATCTTTTAAATCTAGAAAATATACTTTTAAAAAAACCCATAGTACATTCGTAAGTGTAGGATAAAGATAGGAGTGCCATATAGAATTAATTCTCTGTGTCTTTGGCATCCAAAATTGCATTCTGAAAAATATATGTATACTCACTCTCTTCTATCTCCCGTAACTATTTAGGTATTGGCAAATTAGTTTGTTCTAGCATGCTCATATTTGTTAATACAGACAAGTGCTATGACATTCAAAAAGTGGCAGCTATTACAACCCATATGATACATTCTTTGGCCTCAGGTGGCATTCTATGTCCTATACTGTTTATTCAATTGAGAACATTGCTTGCACAAAAAAATAAATAAATAAAAATTATGTTATCAAGTGACCATTGACCAGAGCTCAGTCAGTAAGTTCAACAATGAGCCCAAAGGTGATTCACCAGGGACTCACATTAGTGGCTGGTGACATGATTTCCCTGGACAGTTTTAATTACTGGACATGAGAGTTCTGAAATATGTGGATTACTTAATAGCTGAAAGTACAAAAGGGAAGCATTAGTCATTTGGCATAATAATCTGTGACGAAGTACAAGCACATTTACATTCTGCAAGCAAAAACACACTTAGCCTTAATTTCATAATTAGTAAATTGCTTGATACTTGCAACTTCTTATATAAGATGCAAAAGAACATTCTTAGTTTAAAAATAACTCACGCAGTCAACCACATTTAAGACCTTGGTACTGTCAAGACAAATAGTGAAGTATAAATCTGAGGAATCATTACCACTATAATTAATATCAACAATTGAATATGCACATATAAAGAAAAGTTCTAAAACTACATAAAGCACAAACTAATTCTCAAATTGGTGGAAAGTTTTAGCTTTTTTTTTTTTGGAGAGGTTTTTGCTATAGGACGCATGCGCTCGCCAGACAGACAGAGAGACAGAAAGTGAGAAATCAGCCCCCAGGGGGGATGGTCACGACGCAATCCCTTCTCCTCCATTCTCCTCTCGGGATCTTGGGCACGCACGCACACGCGCCCAGCGTGCGTTTTAAGCCACCAGATCTGGAACGCGAACTGCGGTTGAATACGTGGGAGTCCAGCGACATAGCCATTACGCTAACTGCTGGTTCCCAGAAAGTTTTAGCTTGATGTTTAGTTCTTTCTTATTTTTTGAAAAGATTAGACAATATGTTGCAAACTCCTTAACATCTGCATCCTGATCTGTTTTAAATATGCTATATGATTCTACTTAGTTATTAAAAATTGCCAACATGGGCAGTTATGTGGAGTATTATATAAAGGTTCCTTTAAAACATGTGTGTGATGAAAGAGTGGCTCCTTTCGTTTAGAGATACTACCCAAGCAGAGACTGACAAGTTCATCAGGGAAAGAAGAGGAATGTTATTGAGACTCTCCAAGGTCCCCTTCCCTGTAAAACAAGCTTCGTATGATTGGGCTAATCACAGACTTTTGGAGTCTTTCCTCACATGACAGTAAGGAGAGCAAATGACTCCCATTTTAGTGAAAGCTAAACAAAATCGTATATATGGAGGTGTTTGTAAAATGTGAAATGGCATATGTTTTCCAGGTACTACCTGTCCAAAAGTTGTTGGTAAGTATTTTTTTGAGATAGAGACAGTTTTTACAGATTATTTTCCTTTTCTTTTCTTTTTTTTTTTTTTTTTTTTTTATATATTCATATTCTCTTCAACTTAGGGATTTCACACATATAATAGTTGTAGGTAGCAACTTGAGGATTTTGCTTTGGTGTAGTGTGTGTGTGTATGTGTGTGTGAGTGTATGATGAGAGTTTAGATGTTTACCTGTGTGTGCATGGTGGTGTGTGTATGTGGGGGGGAGTGTGCATAATTTGGGTGCCTGTTTGTATGTGAAGTGGTACGGGAGTACACATGTGCATGTGTTTGGGGTATGTGTCATGTGAGTATGAGCGTGTGTTGTGGGAGCAGGAGGTACGTGTGGTTAAGAATGTGTGTGGGCATGTGTGTATAAATGCATGCGTGTTTAACACAACAAGGGCACTAGACCCAGGCAGGACTGCCACTGAGACTGAGATGGGAGCTGTGTCAGTGACGGGGATGTCACAAATCCCTGGTTTGATGACAAGCATCAGAGTACTTGTCTGCATGCTGCTCTGAGAGAAGCTTCTCGTGCAAGTCCTTCAGGCAGTGAGCTGTTCTGTGCACCCTGTTCCACACCCTGAATGAAGAACATGACCTTTAACCCAAATCAGTCGCCGGTGTGTGGCTGGCACACATGAGGGCCTGCCTCCCTGATTTGGAGTTCTTATGCCTACAGTCGAAGTCGCAGATGCACATGGGGAGAGGGCAGAGAAGAGCCCATGACAGCGGTGAGGGAAGTGGGGGAAATGGACCAAAGACAGAGAGTCACCACATTGCCCTGGTGGTGACAGACCAGGTGGGAGCCTCATAGACCTACTGGTGCAGGGACAGGGTGACTGAGTCTTTAAGTGAACAGCTAGGGTTGCTATTAAATCATTATTCTTGTGGTCCTGTCTGAGTGAGGGGCCAGCTGCCAACTGTCCCAAAACATGTCAGTGGTCATATGAGGACCGTCTACCTCCACTTTCTTATCCTTAAAAATTCTATCATATAAAGCCAATTATTGCTCAGGGTAACCTGAGAGTGTGACTTTTCCATCTGACCTGAAAATTTCTAACCAATGGTATTGCTTCAGTTTGGTTCTCTAATCTTAGCCTTAGGCACACACACACAAACTAATAAATACACACACACACACACACACACACACACACACACCTCACTCCAATTTTCCCATTGACCAGCTCTAGTCAGCATCATGTTCCCAGCCACTGTCCAGCTTTGTTTCCATTGACCACATCTTAAAGCTTAATCAGCTAAAATCTTGTCCAGAGTACTGGGAAGACATTTACTTTATTTTGACATCCTACTGGATTTCTAGGCCTTTGCTTGCTCATCATTCAATCACTTACAGGATGCCAGACTTTGAAAGATTCATTCCATTTTTTACTCTGGACCCCTCAAAGTCTGCTCACTGTCTATAGTTAATATTTAAATACATTGCTTAAATCATAATTTCCAAACAGTATATCTTGAATTTCACCCATCTGCTTCTCCTGCTTCTCCACTAATATGAACTGTCTATTTCAGACAGACTGCTTTGTTTTCCCTCTCTTTACTACTCCATATGAAACTTGTCTCCAAACACTGCTAATATGAGATGACCCAGGGCTGATACCCTCAGTGATTGCTCTGTCCTCTTTGAGTGGCTCTGTTCTGTTGTCAAGGCCCAAATTCAAATCTCTTTCTCTCTCTTACATGCATACACCTGTTGTGAATAAACAAAAAGCAAAGCACATGCCAGATAAAAATCTAGAAAATTCCAGACCAATGTCATTGTCCTAAGATCTGATAGTCTTATCTCCCAGTAATGCACAAGATATTGAGACTCATTGAAAGAAGACAGTATTTTGGAATTAGTTTGTCGGGAAAGGATATGGTGCTTGAATTAGCCTTGAAGATGAGCAGGTCTTGGCCATACAGAGCAGAAAAGGGAGATTAAATACTGTGAATGAGGACAATAAACTTTTCCAGATATAATGGAATACTTTGGAAGACTCATATGCATACCTGCATACATAAAGTAGGATTAGGATATAAAATAGACTTGGATTCCGTAATTCTCATTATAACATAAGGTTTCAATCTATCTAGCTTATCTTAGAAGCCTTTACTAAGAGCTTCACAGGTGAAACCACTGAAGGAGTTAACCACTGAGTCATTTTTCGAATAAATGATGAACCTTATTACTAAGCTTTAAAGATGGATAAATCTTAAATTCGTGGAACAAAGTTTTGAAATCTTATAAACAAAGTAATAAAACCAAACAAAGAAATCAGAGACAGAATCTCTTCTTCTAATAACAAATGTGAGATTAGAATTTGGCGTATATTTTAAACCAAATTGAGTTAAATATTTATTATTTTCTTATTAGTTTTATATATTTTAAATAAATAAAACTATTTTAAAATTAATAAATTAAATACTTTTAATTATTAACATGCAAATTTTCTCTAATTTGTTGTTGCTAATTTGCTCTAATTTGTTGTTACAAGTTTTTAACTTATAAATTTTGTAGGTCCACTTTAAGAAATCTCTGCTTGATAATTGTCTGCATATTCATTAAATTTAAAATAATTAAAGCATGCAAGTTACATTTTAAAATGTCTGTAAAAGAGACAGGCACTTCAAATGAGGAAATATGTAACTTCAATTTGTTAAAGGTTTTAATTAGTGAAGTAATTGATATAATTAACAGACTCGATCAGTTAGATCTACTACACTGAAAGAAAAATAATTAAAATACAAAGGGGTTATATCTATATCATATCTATACATATACTATTCAAAACCTCACTGAACTATACCCTGGATATTGACACTTTAATTGTGTATCCTCTATATCTTTTTTTTTTTGAGGGGGGGAGGTTTTTGCTATAGGGTGCGTGCGCTCGCCAGACAGAGAGAGACAGAGAGACAGAAAGCGAGAAATCACCCCC
>NW_006159832.1:1789237-1800068 GCF_000334495.1 Tupaia belangeri chinensis | reverse complement strand
AAACCAAATTGAGTTAAATATCTATTATTTTCTTATTAGTTTTATATATTTTAAATAAATAAAACTATTTTAAAATTAATAAATTAAATACTTTTAATTATTAACATGCTAATTTGCTCTAATTTGTTGTTACAAGTTTTTAACTTATAAATTTTGTAGGTCCACTTTAAGAAATCTCTGCTTAAGAATTGTCTGCATATTCATTAAATTTAAAATAATTAAAGCATGCAAGTTACATTTTAAAATGTCTGTAAAAGAGACAGGCACTTCAAATGAGGAAATATGTAACTTCAATTTGTTAAAGGTTTTAATTAGTGAAATAATTGATATAATTAACAGACTCGATCAGTTAGATCTACTACACTGAAAGAAAAATAATTAAAATACAAAGGGGTTATATCTATATCATATCTATACATATACTATTCAAAACCTCACTGAACTATACCCTGGATATTGACACTTTAATTGTGTATCCTCTATATCTTTTTTTTTTTGAGGGGGGGAGGTTTTTGCTATAGGGTGCGTGCGCTCGCCAGACAGAGAGAGACAGAGAGACAGAAAGCGAGAAATCACCCCCCAGAGGGGATAGCCACGCTGCAATCCCTTCCCCTCCATTCTCCTCTCGGGATCTTGGGCACGCACGCACACGCGCCCGGAGTGAGTTTAAGCCACCGGGTTGGGGACTAGAACTGCAGTCAACTATGTGGGAGTCCAGTGACATATCCATTACGCTAACTGCTGGTCACTCATTTATATCTTGATAAAATTGGTTAATAAATAAAGGGGAAGAATGCCTCCATATAAGTGATTAGAAAATGAGAAAAAGGTAAAAGCAAAAGCAAGAAAAAAAGTTTGAGGAAGAACAATAACACGGTAATTAGCCTGAGGACAAATGAAACCATTTTTAGAAATGGTGAACACTGTTGGAAGAGAATTGGTTTGGGATGTCAAAAGATCTGAGGTTAAACGTGAGTACATGCTTTTAATAATAAGTGAGCTCAGAAGCTGGCGTTTTATAGTGATTGAGAGGCAGAGTAGGAAGCAATATGTAAATACACAAAATATCTACCCAGGGAGTCTTAGTGAAAGGAAGGGTAGAGCTAGGATGACAGGTGAATGTCATGGCTAGTCCAGGCATTGAGATTCTTCTCAGAGGCTGTAGGAACCAGAGAGCAGGTCCACTGATACCCCAGTTCACACCGATGTCTGGTCAGAGTTCTCTCATTCCTCAAGCTACTTTTGCCTGTAAATACCCACTCCACTTTACAGGCTTGCTTGTTTGTTTGTTTAATTAATTCACTAATCAGTTTCTTCTTTTCTTTCTTCCTCCTTATTTTTTAATGACTAGAGGATGCTTGTGCCTGCTGAGAGGAGAAAGAAGCCCCCTTTTCCAATGAATTCCCCAATGGAGAATGATCATACCATAATCCCTTTTCTTCCTTGTCTCCTTCCCATCCAGATTTTGGGTATGTGCTTCCACTTTCCCATCATGTTTCTTACGCTAAGGGTCAGGGATTTAAACCTGGTGGGCCATGTGGGATCCAGCTTTTTATCTACAGAACTTAACGCTTGTGCTATAGGGCTGGCCCTAAAAGCAGGTTCTGAGTCATCCTTTCTTTAATACTTTTTCTCAACCCTGTTTCAGAAGAACTGGCAGCTCTTTTGTGTCTACTCTCTACCTAGCACAAGGAATCTTTATCTTTCATTAGCATAGCCTGAGCTCCTCTGTGAGAGTTGCTGGGAGGATCATCCAGGTGCTCCTTTTGCAACTATCCAGATCCCTGCCAGCTCCTCGGCTGACTCCCAGCAGCAGCAGGGAAGCAATCATGGTGAGTCTATGAAGATGTAACATGGCACTGATTTCTCATTCAATAGGAGATACTAACCACCTCTGTCAGGTTCCATGCCAGAAGCTGCTGAGGACAGGCATGCATATGAAGTGAACCTGCTCTACACATCTTCTCCATCAAGCATTCTTTCCCCTCAAAGGGAACAAAAAAAATATAGTGGTGATACTCAGATAATTTTCTTTTTTTCTAAACACTTCTTAAAATTAGTTCTTTAAAACAAATCTTAGAAAATCTTGGGATAAGATTTAATGTAAGTACTTAATGTAAAATTTTTCCTGTGGATAATCTGGATGGAAAACCCCATAAAATTCCAAGAATCAATGGATTCATTACATTGCTCTTGAGACCAGGATTGCTATGGAGCCATTTAATTGAATTATGAATCTTTGGTTAGTTGCCCTTCTCTTTGAAATAGCCGTCAAGAATTACCTTTCTAACACAAGTTTAAATATTCTTGCAAAAACAATCTTAATGGAGAAGTTCAGTCTAGAGCATTCCAAATAGCCTAATTCAGTCAACATATTTTTTAATAACATGAAAAATAAAAATATTTAGCAGCTTAAAAAAATCACAAGATATTCATAAATTATGAGTCATCTGATAACTTTAATATGAGAACACACTGCCCTTTACAATGTGATCCTCATCACTAGTCAAAAACAAATTTAGAAGCACAAATAAGAATTTCCAAAAAACATGTTTAACAACCACTAATATCACATTTTTTATGCTAACTACTACTAAAAGAAAGTTATTTTATATGTAATTTTTTGTGTTCTTTCATGTAGAATTTCTTGTGTATTCTGGGGAAGGAAAGAAAGGACAGGAAATAATGAATAATAATGCAAGATTCATCTTCATCACATACTCCCTTCATCTTAATACTTTAATTAATGCCAATATTATAACAACTGCATTATTGTCATTTGTATCTTGAAAGTTAATTATGCATTCCCATCATAAATTATGCATAGTTTAAAAAATATTAGAGTCAGCCAATGAGGTGGTGGTGATGGCACTTAGATCTCATAGGACCAACCATGAGGTTGGAGTCCCAGACCTGGTGGCTTGAAAAACATGCCCAGCATGTGTGCACGTGTGCATCAAACCCCAATAGGAGAGAGAAGTGGAGTAAAAGGGCATGCAATGTGATCATGCCCCTAGGAACTATTTTCTTGATTTTTTTCTCTCCGTGTCCCTTTATAGGAGAGCATGTGTCCTCTGGTAAGTTAGAAACAATTTTTAATGAGAATTTTACCAAAAAATTCTCAAAAATATGTTTTTTAAATATGTACTCTCAAATGACTTGAAATCATGAAAAATTCTGACAATATTTTTAGTTCTACTGCCATATTTTATGGTTATCTGAGTTATATATCATATATAATTTTCATTCAAAGGATGTATAACATTATATAATATAGATGTCAAATTTTCAGGAAAATTATATATATATAAAATCAAGAAGATTCCTTTTTATTTTTTTTTGCAAAAGTTAGTGGTTGATGTTATGGCTCACATAGTATAAGACGATGCTTCTCAATCACTGGGATCAGTGGTGGAAGGGTATGGAGGTAATAGTAGGCAGTGTGCATATCAGGATCATCTCAGGAGTCTTTTTCAAATATATGTAATTTCTTTTATAGCCCTTTCTGGATGGATCTACTTTTCCCCATCAATACAAATACTGATATAACAAAATCATTTTCATTCACTTGTAATTACTTATTTAGACTGTGTATGAAGAGCCTATTTTTCAATCAGCAAAGATGGAAAATTCATAATTACTTCACATGTCTACATCATTATAGTTACAAAACTGATAGCCACTTTTTATCAGTTTTGAAATGAAATATAAAAGGCCCTGTATCACCAAAGCAATATTGTACCAAAAAAAAAAAGCCAGAGAGAGAGAATAAATTAGAAGGCCTCTTACGTCCTGACCTCAAAATACATTACAAAGCTACAGTGGTCCAAACAGCATGGTATTAGCACAAAAACATGCAGGTAGACCAATGGAACAGAATTGAGAACCCAGAAATAAACCCCAAAACATATAGTCAACTGATTTTTAAAAAAAGGTGCAAGACGACCTAGTGGGGAAAGGAAAATCTGTTCATCAAATGGTGCAGAAAAAACTGAATATCCACCTGCAGAAGAATGAAACTAGACTCTAATCTCTCACCATTAACAAAAACCAACTCAAAATGGATTAAGGATCTAATCATAAAACTTCAAGCTGTAAAAAGCTTCAGCATGGCAAAAGAAACAATAATTAGGATACAGAGATAACTTTCAAAATGAGAGAATATATTTAAAAACTATACCTCAGATAAGGATCTGCTAACCAGGATATACAGGGAACTCAAGCAACTTACACACACACAAAATAATCCAATTAAAAGATGGAGAAATGAGCTGAAAAGACAATTCTCCAATTAATACATATGAATGGCTAAGAAGCATATGAAAAGATGCTCAGTCTCTTGTAAGAGAACTGCAAATCACAACCACAATGAGATACCACTTAATCCCAGTCAGAATGGCTAAGATAAAAAAGATAAAGAATGTTAAGTGCTGGAGAGGTGCAGTTAAAAAGGAACCTGCACTATGGGTGGGAATGTAAATTAGTACAACCACTGTGTGTAATGATATGGAGTTTTCTCAGAAACTTAGGAATAGAACTACCATATGACCGGTCCTTCCACTCTTTAGAATCTACCCAGAGGATAGAAAAATACTCAGCTGGAAAAACACTGCACATCTATGTTTATTGCAGCATTATTCACAATTGTTGGGACATGGAATCAAACCAAATGTCCAAGAATGGATGAGTAGATTGAAAAAAATGGCACACATGTACTCTGTTGAATACTACTTAGCCATAAGAAACAAGACCCTGATGTTTGATACGAATTGGATGAATATGGAAGATTTAATGCTAATGAAGTAAGCCAGACTATGAAAGACAGGTATCGTATGTCCCCACTCAATATATACTGAATGTCTGCATTCTACACCAGTAACTGAAGGATGAGAAGGTATAAAAATAGGGAGGGTAACTGTAGATGCTAGAGCTAGCATAGAAGCGGGTGGGTAATTATGGGAGGGAGGAAGGGGATCAGAGGGAAAATGAAACAGTTAACAGACAAAAAACTGAATAGTTATCTGCTGATGATAATGTATGTGGTAATATCTTTGACTTGACTAATATGCACTGTATTCATGCAGGAAGATCCATGTTGTACACTGTAAAGATGTACAGTGACTAAATGTAAATAAAAAATAAATTGCAAAAATTAATTAGAAATAGAGTATGATTATAAAAAATAATAATCTTTGATACTAAGAAATTATTTCAATGGTTTTGACCTGAGGATTTGTATAGACTTCTGCCACAGGGTGGGCACCACCAGGCTCTAGAGAATTTCTGTGGGTTTCAAGAAAAGTAACTTAGAAAGCAAGTAGCAGTTGACTTAGCATTTTCCATTGATTTAAAAGACATTCTAAGCAAAATCTTACAGTGCTTTTATTAAAATTCAATGAGTACAAATAAAATGGCATTAGGATAAGAGATCTGATCATACAGCTGGATATTCAAGTCTTAGTTTCTAGTAACCTAGTTTTCCAGAACCTCTAGGGCATTTGTTATCTATACATGTAACTCAAGTTTAATGTTGGTAGTGCTTTATGATGTTTTCTAAATCTGCTCCATTTGTAATCCCGGTGCTCTCCCTAAGTATCTGGAAAACAGAGACTTCACTTGTTTTATATTCCATTCAACATCTAGTATCTTACTATACACACAAATTAACCTGCTGGGACTTGATTATGTTACTTATTGTAATCAGTAAGGATCTCATTTATTTATTTACTTTTTTATTGTTTATGCATATCTGGCACAGAGTAGGATTTCAATAAGTATTTGTCTGAATTACATTTAATTCTGTAAAATGGAATTTTGTAGCACTTTTTTCTTCTGTTCTAATCCAATATTTCAGTGCTATTATATAGAGATTCTGACTATGATTGATTCTAGAATGTTTTTCACCAGACTTCACCATGCTGACACACACACTCTACATTTTCTAAATCTATATATTTATTTTTTTAACCTGTCTTAACCTTCTACTGGTCATTTGAATAAAAACATATTTTCCAGAATCTTTTCAATGGTTTGTTGTCATGTTTGTTTGCTTAATGAAATACGTATCCTCTGAAGTGTTCTAGAAGTGTATGCATGAATGGGAAAGAAAAGAGGGAGTGGAGATAGAGTTAACCTAGCTGGGTAAGTTATGAGTCATTCCATAGTGTAGCTGCATGTTGACAAGGCGAGATGTAGTTCCCTGGAGCATAGAGAACGCCCCAAGAAGTCCTGGAGTAATGAAACCTGCTTAACTTCGCTTTAATAAAGTCTTACTTAACTTTGTAGCCAACAAGTTCCTTAAAAATAATGTAGTTTTTTTGGTTTAGAGACTGCATTCTTGGAAGATGCTTTATAGAAACTGGTGTAAATTAACCCAGCATATGCCAGAAATGTGTCATGTCATCCAAAGATATAAAACTCTTAACCACTTGGTCCTCATCAAATAAACATGTGCTCACATGAGGACTTCCTGTCACAGACAAATATAATTATTCTCTCTGAGAGAAGAAACACATATAATTCTTCTTTTCTTAATCTTAAATTCTATTACTCTACTAATTATTTTTTTTTTTTTTGAGAGATTTTCACTGTAGGGTGCGTGCGCTCGCCAGACAGACAGAGAGAGACATAGAGACAGAAAGCGAGAAATCACCCCCCAGGGGGATGGTCACGCCGCAATCCCTTCTCCTCCATTCTCCTCTCGGGATCTTGGGCACGCACGCACATGCACCCGGCGTGAGTTTTTTAAGCCACCGGGTCCGGGACACGAACCGCGGTCGACTATGTGGGAGTCCCGCGACATAGCCATTACGCTAACTGCTTGTTCCCTCTACTAATTATTTTTGATTGGTGAGCGAGTGTATCTTCAGGAAAGAGATTTTTACTTATTTTATACTCTAATCCTCTGATGTTGTAACATTCTGCAAAGAGGGTGTTTTGTATTCAAGCCTCTGTATCTCTTGCCAAATGAATTTCACATTATTTTCTATTGTCCTTCCAATGTACTCTGCATTCCCCCGCTGAAACCCTTCTGACATTATGAATGAATATACCCTAGATACTCCTCTAAACACCATGGGATTTGAAGATTCAACTGAAGGCGTATGCCGACCATAATTACCTGCCCTGCCCATTTCAAATATCTTTGATGTTGTCTTGAATTTTTAATTTTCATCCATGTACATCTCATTTCTCCATCTACAAAATGAGCAACATAGCGGAAACTACATACATTATTCTTTTTCAATTGCCAGCACTTATTACAGTATCTTAAAACAAAAGCTAATACTGGTTGCTAATAATTTTGAACTGTTTCAACTAGGTATATTAAAGGATTTATGTTCTTAATAGAAATCTTCTTCATTTGCTTTTCAAATTGCCTCAGCTACTTCATTAATGCTATTTACTCAATAAAGGATCAACTTCCCCAGTGGAGGAGTACTCTTCAGTTCAGTATATAGGATAAAGAGGTATAAGCTTTGTTAACAGCTCATAGATCTATCCTCAGAGTAGATCTCATAGTAGTCTAGATGGGGTTCTAGAAGTCAACAGGTTAAGTACTATATTCTCAGAACAGAACTGACCAGATTCGAGAATCACCTGGTGGACAAGAGTGAGAGACTTCCAACAAGCTTGGACTAAGGATATTAGCTTTGTGTTGCAGATTAAAGTTAAATGGTCTGCTTTCTTTTCTTTTACTTTATTGGCTTAGAGAAAATATCTCCTTAAGAGAGATGGGAAGCATGCCAGCCATCGGCCTACATAATCTTGTGCTTAGTACAATCAATTGGCTTCAGAGATGTTAGAAAAACCAATATGGCCCTACTCTATATATTAGATAATTTGTTTTGCTTGAAAACTACACAATTTATAAATTAATTTATTAAACTAAATATAAATATGTATTTCTTTTTTTCCTACCCATAGGGTTCATGCACTAACCGGAAAGAAAGACAGAAAAACACCTCCTGTGAGGAATGGTCAAACTGCAACCACTTCTCTATTTCTTCCTCCTTTGAAGATTTTTGGGCACACATGTGCATGCATCCAGCATGATCCCCAAGTTTTCGGGTCCAGTACTCAAACCATGCAGTCAGCCAGTTGGGATCCAGACACCCTACGCACCATGCCACTGGCTGACCAAATCATGTATTTCTTAACAAAAAAAATGCATTCAGAGAAATACATCTTTAGGCTACTTTGTCACTGTGAAAATATCACAGAGTGTGTTTACACAAATCTACATGGCATAGCCAGCTACCGTATGCCTAGGCTATCTGGTATAATCTGCTCCTCCTTTGCGATCACTGTTGTAAATGTGACCTGTGGTAGGCAGAAACTTTATGCAGCACATAACTATATTTAAAAATACAATTGACAATAGGAGTTCATAATGTTCTATCTTAGAGAGTTTCTAATCCTGAGAGAAATTATTTGGTGAACCAGTTGAGTCAGAATCACTTGGGTAAATTTTACAATATCCAGATTTCTGGGGCCGGCAGGTGGCATGGTGGTTAAGGGCACTGGACTCCCACGTGGTCAACCACTGTTTGGGTCCCGGACCTGGAGGCTTGCTCTCTCTTCCTCTCTCTCTTCCCCTTTCTGGTCAAATAAAATAAATAAATAAATACATAAATAAACAAGTAAGTAAAATAATTCTTTAAAAAAAAAAGAAAACAATATCCAGATTTCTGGATTTCACTATTGGGAAATTGACTTCTGTAGGTCTAAGGGTGTTGCCCTCTATTTGATAAAAAAATGTCTTCCAGAAACCTCTGTACAAAGGCTGAATCTCTCTTTCTCTCTCTTTCTTTCTCCCTCTCCCTCTCCCCAAAAAGGAGTCCATTAGAGTTCTGAATATTTGGGTAGTAATAATTCTTTAAAGCTTCCACAATAGAGTTTAGCTACAATTTCTTTTTTTATTCCCTATTCATTCACTTCACATCTTCACTCCAAAGAATCAGAAATAAATCAAATCATTGCTCCATGTGATAGCTCTTCAAATTATTACATAAAATACTGAACAGGACTGATTCATTTATCTATAGATAAATTAGGTACAAATAATAAAATTGATTTAGCACAATTGACTACTTCATTGGTGATCCTAGTTCACAAGTGAATTCGTATTAGAAAAGGAAAAAGTAAAGACATCAAAAAGCTTGTTCCCAAATCAAGATATTTTGTATATAAATATGTTTAAGTCAGTCTCATTAAGGCATCTTATGCCACTTCAAATCAGTTTAGTTATTTAGGAAATACTGATTTAGTACAATCAGTATGTTAGGAGTGAAGAAATAATAAAAAAATAAACAATGCCCTATCATTGCACTGGCAGAAGCAGACAGAACATGAGAGTCCGAAGAGAAAAGACAAAGGTGTAAGTAGGGAGGCAGAGGGACACAGAGATGCTCAGAGGCATCAGAAGCAGCGTTTGAGAAAGATAATATGAGTTGGGTCTCAGAAGATGAATATAGTTAACCAGATTGAGCAAGTGGAGGAAAAGTCTTATAAATAGAAAGGGCAGCCTAGTGAAATGATAAAAGGAAAGGTAAGGCATAAAAGCTTCTAATTTCATGAATCAATGAATACTTTGTTCAATTGAAGCTTGGCAGAGGTTGGAGCTAGAGTGATAGGGACCCAATTAAAAAGGACCTTTTTCTTGAAGTTTGAGGAATGTCACCCACAGATCTTATTTAGGGACGTAACATGACCACATTTGAGACTTGGAAAGATCACACCAGCAGCTGTGTCGACGATGAAGCAGACACAACCTACAGCCAGAAAACTGTTCCAGTGGTATGTGTGAAAATGATACATAGCTTTCTCTTAGTGAAGCGGTATCACACAGTAGACACCATTGTTAAAGGCATCCTGTGCATTCCCTCATTTTTATTCTTACAACAATCCTAAAAGATAAGTCATACTAGGTCCTTATTTTAAATATGAGGAAACCGAGGCTTTGAAAAGTTCAAAGTAATTTCTTTGAGATCACAAAGCACAGCTGAGACATTATTCAAGAAAACGTAGCTTCTAAAAAGCATGCTGTTAGTCATGCTAAGAAACAAAAATGATCCATAGTACAGAAATGATGACATTAGAAGTGGGGATTAATAGAAAGGTATGGCTTTCTATGGGATGTAGGAAGGCAAGTCAATGCATGAGTTAATGAATAGTTCAGAGGTAGCTTATAAAGTAGACTGTAACATAATTACTAAGTTTTCATTGCAAATAAGAAACAACATAGCAAAAGAAGTTTTGTTGTAAAGTTTGGTTCCCTTCAGAACATAAATTATTGTCATTTACATGTACATGCATTTTTCTCTCCCCCTAGTGGAAAGTCAGCTCCATGAACACTGAGATTGCACTAGCTTTGAACATCATTCTATTCTCTGTACCTGGAACAATAGACAACATAGAGTAGACATTGATAAATGTCTTTACTAAAAGGACCAAATATGGGTGTAATGAAGAAGTAATGGCTACCGTCTTGATAAGTCACAATAAATCATCTGTCTGCATCAATCTTCTTAAAAATGAAGTTAAAGGAAATTGATTACCACATAGCATTGTCCTTGAATGATTTGAACTTGGTAGAAAACCAGAAAGAGGCCACAGAATCATTAAATTCTTAGTGTCTTCTATTATTGTTACTATAGATTCTACCCTAACTAGATTGGTTTTTCCTAAGTACAAGAGATTTTTCTCACTTACATGTTGAATTTAGTCCCCTTCACAAATTCATATGTAAAGTCCTAATCCCTAGCACCTCAGATGGTTGCTGGGTTTGTAAAAAAAAAAAAAAAAAAAAAAGGGGGTTAAGTTAAAAAAA
>NW_006159832.1:1722154-1789213 GCF_000334495.1 Tupaia belangeri chinensis | reverse complement strand
AGAGGGTTGCGGGGTTGTTAAAAAAAAAAAAAAAAAAAAAAGGTGGTTAAGTTAAAATAAGGTCATTAGGGTGGGACCTAATCCAGTATGACTGTTGTTCTCATAAGAAAGAGAAATGGGAGCACAGACACACATAGAGTGAAGGTTCTGTCCACAAGCACAGGGAGAAGATGGAATTTATAAACTGAGGAAAGAGGCCTCAGAATGTACCAACCCTGTGAATCCCTTGATTTGGGACTTCTAGCCCTCAGAATTATAAGAAAATATATTTCTGGGACCAGCAGTTAGCATAATGGCTATGTTGCTGGATTCCCATGTAGTTGATTGCGGTTCGAGTCCCAGACTCAGTGGCTTAAACTCATACTGGGCGCATGTGCGTGCGTGCCTAAGATCCTGAGAGGAGAATGGAGGAGAAGGGATCATGGCATGGCCATCCCCTCGGGGGGCGATTTCTCACTTTCTGTCTCTCTGTCTTTCTGGCGAGCGTATGCGCCCTATAGCAAAAACATCTCCAAAAAAAGAAGAACAAAAAAAGAAAATATAATTCTATTGTTTAAACCACCTAGTGCTTCATGCCTTGTGATGGTAGCCCTAGTAAACCCACACACCCACCAATATGGATTAACCTGAAAGTAATACATAACTTTAATCACATGGAAATATTAAATAAAATAAAGCAATAAAGATGGTCCCTTGACTTAATTTTTTTTAACTTTGCAATGATGTAAAAGCAATATGCATTCAGTAGAAACTGTACTTTATTATAAACAAGCCTTATGTTTAGATTATTTTGCCTATCTGTAGACTATTGTAAGTGTTCTGAGCAGATTTACGATAGGTTCATTTAAGCTATAATGTTTGGTAGATTATGTGTATTAAATGTATTTTTGATTCATAATATTTTCAACTTACAATAGACTTAGCTGAACATAATCCCATTGCAAGTTGGGGTGCATCTGTATGGTATTTGATAGACCGTTGAATTCATATCAGGAAAGAGGAATTCCTAGCTGATAGAAGTAGAGACAACTCAGAGTTGCAGGGCTGTGTAAGGGTAGAGATAAAGTAGCTTATTGACTAACTGAAGTTAGAGGGAAAGGTTGAACAATGAAGGTTCTTGTTTAAAGCCTTTGTGAGGAGGGGAGTCTGGTTTGTAAGCAGTAATGTAGAAACAGGGTACTTTCATAAAATCTGATTTCAGTTACAGCTTCCCTGACCTCATAACAGAAGCTAGAGAGACTCTGTTCCTAGGATGTTGGAAGTTTACTGTCTTCCTTAGGCTACCGGTTGAAAGGGAGCGTTGTTGGGCCAGCCAACGGCATGGAGGTTAAGGTGACCAGATTCCACATGGCCAGCTCTGTGGTTCCAGCTGAATCCAGCTTGAAAAATACAGTGGGAACATGTGCATGCATGTGCAAAGTCCCTAGCAGAGAATGGAGAAGGGATTTCAGCATAGCCATCCTCCCCTTGGTGATGCTTTTCCAATTTCTTTCTCTCTCTTTCTTTGACAAGCACAAGTACTCAATCACAAAATATAAAAGAAAAGAAACGGAGCAGTGACCAAGATATATAGTGCCAAATATGATTATACAAATCCCAATACCCTGTCATTTCTTTAACCAAGATCCAAAGAAGTCTATGTTAAAACAGGCCAGGAACCGATGAATGTCATATGTGCTCAGCAAAGATATGTTGAATCTACTCTGGAGATATTGCACAGCCTCAAAAATATGTAGAAAACATGGCAAGAAACCCTGCTGCAGATGAGCTCACAGTCAATACGTGATCACCCAAGAAAGAAGTCACCCAGGAGTGAGAGGGAAGAGACTGGAAATTAAGATAATGTTTAGGACCAGCCCATGGCATGGTAGATGCCACGTGACTGACTGCATCTGAGGGAGCTGTTCACTGGTTAAAAGAAAACTGAGAAAAATGATGACTGGATGGCTCAGAAAACAATTTCATTTAAATAGCAAATGATAACAAGAGACATCTTTGGAAAAGGGATGATATTCTCAATATTTTTTTCACAAAAAATGATGTGTTTATTAATAATATGTCAAAAGTCAAATATAAAGCAGAAACTGCAAATCATGCTAATAAATGAAGTTGCCAGAATGACCACACTTGTGAAATTATACTCATTAAAGTCATCCTGTGTTCATTAAACAAACTGAAGGCCAGTTTAAAATTCTGTTTTGACTATTGATAAAATGTAGCTCATGGGGCCAGTAGGTGGTGCAGTGGTTAAGGCACTGGACTCCCACATGGTTGGCCATGGTCTGGGGCCTCCATCAGGCAGACTGAAAATCACATCAGGTGCATGTGCATGCATGTACAAAATCCCAAGAGGAGAATGGAGAAGAAGGGCTTGTGGCATGGCCATCCCTCACGGTGGGGTGATTTTTCACTTTCCCTCTCCCTGTCTCTGGCTCTCTGATGAGTGTGCATGCCCTGCGGCAAAAATCTATTTTAAAAATGTAGTCCCTGTTTTCTGCAGATTAACGTGAAGTACCTTTTAGTTCCAGTGATTCTTAGAAAACAGGTTCTTCAGAAACAGCTTCATTAAAAAAAAAAAAAATTGAATAGCACCTCTTATTTTATAAGGCAAAATTTATTTGCAGAGGAACTATTCTGGGGACATTATCCTGAACAAGGTGTAATAAAAACATTTGATATTTCGACAAAAAACTGAGAAACTGAAAAAAGGTTGGTACTAAATTTAATATACCACCTATTAGAAAATAATTTTACAGTAAAAAAGGCAATTAATACTTCTTTGCTATAGTTCAAATCTTATTTTTTTTCTTTTTAAATGTTATTCAAACTTTTAGACTGAAACAGTTTCAAAAGAATTTTCCTGGAGTTTCCATCATATGTGTTTTTTTTTTTTCTCCTTTTCACTGAAGAACAGTATTTACACATTTAAGAAAGCTCCCTTACCAAGCAGTTTTGCCCCATTATAGTAATTATTACTGTCAACAAGATGGTGGGGGTGCTAGACATAACACTAGCTGATGAAGTACCTACTACAAAAAAAAAAAAATTAGGCTTGGTGCTTTCTATAAACATCTCATTTAAAGTAAGTTTTAAACTCAACTCAATGATTAGAAATACGTTGTCTTGTAAAAGTCTACAGAGAAAGTATTCAGAAGAAAATCTCTCATGAGAAGTACTGTAAAAACATGTTAAAAGTCATGAAGAAGAAACTGTGAACCCTTGGGAAGTCACTGAATGAGACTGACCATCGCTAACGCTGACTGTTATTCACTTCTCCTACCTCATTTCTTCTGGATCCAACGTCTGTGAATCCGTTGGTCCTTGAAAAGTAGTCATAATCGTCAGTACAAAAAGAATTGTTCCAAATTGGCGAAGGTGGTCTATAGGTGATGTGGAAGTTAAAACTGCTGGATCCCTGATAGATGACTGAACAGTTCAAGTCCTAGAGCCAGAGGCTTAAAAAACAAGGCAGGTGCTGTGCATCGTGCCTATAATCCTTAGAGGAGAATGGAAGAGAAGGGACTGGGCATGGTCATCTTCCCTAGGTGGTGATCTCTTATTTCGGCTCTCTTTCTTATTCTCTCTCTCCTCTCTCTTTCTGCCCATCTTAGTGAGTACACACACACACACACACACACACACACACTCACACACACACATAAAGGTTAAAGTATATTCCAGTGTAAGAAACATAATTTTGTGTTGGTCACTTCTAACCACTCTTTTCCAATAATTAAAAGCCTTCAAACAGTACATGACACAAATAAAATTGGTCTAATAATCTCTAAATTAGAAATAAAAGGCGAGAGATGCAAGACTATCACGTCTTACTTGGAACTCTTCATTTTTTTCTCCCTTGTCAATGCAGAAGTGATCTATTGCCTATAGAGAAATTTCCCTTATCAGAGCGAGAAAGGAAGTAAACTAGATGTGAACAGAAAGAACAGGCTTTGGAATACTCAGCTATCCAGGAGTTAGTAATTGTTTACTTTTGGTGGCTGGATTTGCCAGCACCCTTTTTTTTTTTTTCTCAAATTCAGCAACTAAGAAAAAATTTTCAAATGGATAATAATGATGATGCTGTATTTTCCTCTATTTTAACTTAGAACATTAAAGAAATTTGGTTTGTCCCTTTTTTCTTTTGAGACTGTTAAACCTTTTTACAGTGCCAACGCATATCCTTTTATGATTATAATATCACCAGCTTTTATTTCAGAGAGTATATATCTAGATATATACTGGATATACACACATATAGATATAGATATAGATATAGATATAGATATAGATATAGATATAGATATATACTAACAGAAAACCACTTTGAGGAAAGAGCACACGCTTCTCCAGAATAGTGCCTGACCTACATGCAAGGCTCACAAGATAAATAAATAAGTAAAATTTCCTATTAAGATGAAACCACAGACATTAACAGCAGTAATATTAGGCTGCCTGACTACATGGTGTGATTTTTAGGGATACTGGAAAAGTTCTGCCAAAATTGGTCCCTGCTGCACCTCAAATGCCCACCATTAAAGTCATTTATTTGAGTTAAGAAAATTGCCAGTAAGACCTCTATTAAAATGCAAATGTGTTCCCTGGGTGGGGAAACACATTAAATCATTATCAGCCATTAACACTTTAGACCAAATTAGTTTCAGATTTATTAGCCAATTACTCAAAGTATAGAAGAAATGCCATGCTGAAGAGGTTAGTTTAAGTTGGTTTGGGTAGAACTGGAAGACAGAAAGACCCGTCTAGTAAGGTCTTGCAATAGATTTTTATCTCTTTCTCTTATTTATTTATTTGTTATTTTTTGAGAGGTTTTTTGCTATAGTGTACATGCCACAAAGACAGAGAGAGACAGAGAGATAGAAAGCTAGAAATCACCCTCCCCCCCGGGGGGGATGGCCATGCTGCAATCCCTTCTTCTTCATTCTCCTCTTGGGATCTTGGGCATGCACACACACATGCCCGGCGTGAGTTTAAGCCACTGGGTCCAGGACTCGAACCACTGTTGACTACATGGGAATCCAGGGACATAGCCATTATGTCATCTGCTGGTCCCTTTATCTCTTTCTTAATCACTTTATTAAGAAATTCAGTAGTTGTTTAGCTATATATATATATATATATATATTTGTTTTGTTTTACGTGTGTGTATGTATGTGTGTGCACATGTGTGTGTGTGTGTATAAAACCAATCTAAAATGTTGGGCTCAATCACTGTGTCAATACATGCTGCTGAAATGCTATGCTCTGCAGGCTAGAACCAAATGGGAACTCCAGGTTCAAATCCCAGTCCAACTCAAAGGCTGTGCATCAGTGACCTGGGAGGGCTGAGCAGAAGAGTCCCAAGCTAGATGGTTACCTAGATTATATCGTGATACAACTTCTAAAAATGAGCCAGGAGTGGTGGTAGGTACCTCTAGCCCTAGCAAAATCTGAGGCAGGAGGATCAGAACAAGAAAACCCTGTCTAAAAATATACATATAATATATATAATTTTTTTTTGAGAGGTTTTCGCTATAGGGCGCATGTGCACGCCAGACAGACAGAGAGAGACATAGAGACAGAAAGCGAGAAATCACCCCCCAGGGGGGATGGTCATGCCGCAATACCTTCTCCTCCATTCTCCTCTCAGGATCTTGGGCACGCACACACATGCACCCGGCGTGAGTTTTAAGCCACCGGGTCCGGGACGTGAACCATGGTTGACTACATGGGAGTCCAGCGACATAGCCATTAATGCTAACAGCTGGTTCCTGTATAATTTTTCAAATGGATAATGATGATGCTGTATTTAGATCCTGTTTAAAAATATCTGTCTATATATATATATATAGATATATATATAGATATAGATATACATATACATATACACACATATGTATGTGTGTGCATGTATGTACATAAGTAGAACTTTCCTTTTTTTTTTTATTTTAATTTGCCAGAAGGTGTGTGCACTCCTCAGAGAGAGAGAGACAGGAAGGGATGAGAAAGCACACCCAGTGGGGTATGGTCATACTGCAATCCCCTCACTTCCAGTTCTTTATCCTTTTGGGATTAGGGATACTCATATATATGCCTGGCATGTTTCTCAAGCTGTCAGGGATAGGATTCTAACTGCATGGTTAGCCATGTGGGATCTAGGTCCCTTAATCACTGGGCCATGGAGCCAGTCTAAAAGTAGAACTTTTCTTAATAAAAACAGAGGTTGAGGAACCAGCAGATGTTGTAATGGTTACATTGCTAGATACCCATATAGTCAACTATGATCTGAATCCCAGGTCCAGTGGCTTAAAACTCACACCAGGCACGTGTGTGTGCATGCCCATAATCCTGAGAGAAGAATGAAGAAGGAATTGAGGCTTGACCATCCCTCTGAAGGGTGATTTCTCACTTTCTGTTTCTCTGATGAGGGCACACGCCCTATAGCAAAACTCTCTCTTCGAAAAGAAATAGGGACCAGCAGTTAGTGTAATGGCTATGTCACTAGACTCCAATGTAGTTGACCGCAGTTTGAGTCTCAGACCAGGTGGCTTAAAACTCATGCCTGGTCACGTGTGCATGAGTGCCCAAGATCTCAAGAGGAGAATAGAGGAGAAGGGATTGCAGTGTGGCCATCACCCCTGAGGGTTGATTTCTAGCTTTCTGTCTCTCTGTCTCTCTCTGTCTTTCTGGCGAGCGCATGCGCCTAATAGCTAAAATCTCTCCAATAAATAAATAAATAAAACAAAACAAAACAGAGGTCAGGGTCTAGGCTCCTCAATCCTCCAACCCCCAACTTGGTTTCTATAGCAACTCCAAAGATAAGAAAGCTCTCAGAACCATAATCACAAAACCATTGTTTGGATATTTATTCTAATACCCATGCTTCCTTCTGTCCTCTTCTATAGAAGAGGAGCAGAAGCTGAAATTGAGATGGCGGTAAAACTTGGAAAAGTGGCTTCTAAAAAGGCACTGTGTATTCCAACTGCAAACACTAGGCTCCAAAAACATGCTGAGTGGTTCTTATAGTATACCACTTCCTCCCTGAGAGTCAGGAAAAAATAGACTCATTCTAAAAGAATATATGCCGCCTATTTTCTCTTTAAGACTACGTTAATATTGATGTCTAGGATAATGAAATGGAGAATAGGTTGTGTCCAAATGCTTCAAATCTTTTTGTCCCCAGAAAATTCTAGAAACTGTTCTAAGGAGGGAGGAAAGATGAGAGAGAGCTCAAGGGTAGACTTAGAGAATCTCATCTTTTACTTCCTTAGACATCTTGCTGAAGTCTATATTATTCACTGAACTCATATGGAATTATAATTCCTGGAGAATATCCCCTATTTTAGATGTTCAAGAGAACCAAGCAGAATTATTTTATAAATTGGGCAACCCACCAATTTGATTAATTTCTTAGTTCAGTGAGTCTTTGGAAAAGATATATAGATTGATTTTTCACTTCCAAAGTCTGGAGTTTGGGAGGTGATAAACAGGTAAATAAGCAAATATTATACATTTATACATATACCTAACAACGAAAAATGTGCATGAACGAAAGAAAAAAAAAACAGAATTCTCAAAAAAAAAAGACAAATACTCAAAGTTCTTAGGTGTTTTTATATGTATTGTCTTACTTTTTAATAATCACTTAAGAATTTTATCCAATTAAACAAAATACAGGGAAACCAAAAGAAGAATAAGAAGTCCCCGAATTAATAAGATGATTAATAATACAGCTGGGATTCAAATTTACATCTACTCAAATGAAACAATGCTTTTCCCAGAATGACATAATGTCTTCATTTAATTTCATTTAAAGGAAACTAAGGCAGTCCAAATGTAATCACAAACATAATTTTCCACTTGTAGAAAAGATGCAATTTATATTCCAGTCAAAGAATATAGAACAATCATGTGGGATTAAAATATACCAAACATCATAAACAGACTACCTTAGGGTTTTCTTTTTGGCAAATTCCTAAAACAAACCTCTGAAAAAAAAGTTGGAAACTTTTAAAATAATGGCATGATCTTACTCTGGTCAATAGCATATACTTTGGGAGGTATCTAGATATTCTGTTGCATTTTGGTAAAATTGAACTGTACTTCCTTTCACACTCGCATGTGGTAATAATTCAATGTCATTTAAGCATATCAAGCATAGTTCTTACGTTACCCACAGAAATGTTATTTGAATAAATCCAACAAATGATCCAAAATAGCTCCAGTCTTCATGTCACTTAAAGGTCAGTTTCAAGAGTTACTTAAACAAAGATAACACTGTTTCAGTGATTTAATTATTTCATAGGAAAAAAAGAGGAAATATATTTGTGAGTTTCATAATTCAGAAATTTACAAGGTAGTGCCTAATCAAAAAGCAATACTAAACACCGAATGTATAAAAATGTAAAATATATACTTTCGTTCTCTTTTTCCTGTTTACTCATATTCCCTTGATAGTTTCATCCAGTTTCATGGCTGATCGTCTATGTACAAACTGATAAAACTCCATTTTTATATCTCCAGCTAAGACTTCCACTTTTAATAGCAGACGTATGTATCAGAGTGTCTGCTCTTTATTTCCATCTGAAGCTTCACAGTTATCTAAAACTTAACATGGTTAAAATGAGCTCCTGATTTTCTCTATTCAAAATTTCTTTTCTTCCAGGCTCATCTTAATTATGGTGACTTTATCCTGTTGGGTGCTAATTCTAACACCATAATTTCATTCTTCACCCTTCTCTTTCTCTCATACATGTCCGATTTGTCAACAAATTCTGTCGGTTCTATCTTCTAAAGGAGCTTCAAAAGGAGCATATCTAAATGTCTCCAGCACTACAGCTCCAGACCAAGCCACCATACTTCTGCCTTGAATATGGTTAATGGCCTCCTAAGAAGTGTTCATGCTATGTCCTTGTTCCTAGAGTCTAATCTTGACATAATAGCTAAAATGATCTGGTAAATCATCCTTGCAAAAGGTAAATCAGATCCTATGATCCCTCTGCTTAAATCTCACCAATAATCTTTTTTTTTAATTGCCAGAGGACAAGGGCATGTGTACTCACCAGAGAGAGAGACAGAGAGAGGAAGAATGCACTCCCTGGTGGTAGGTGGTCACGCTATAATCCCTTCTTCTTCATTTCTTGAGGATTTGGGCCACACATACGGTCATGGTCTGTTTTTCAAGACATTGGGGCGGAGACTAACCAGCAGCTATGCTGAATCCAGATCCTTTAACACTAGGCTACAGGGCTGGCCCTCATCAGTAATCTTAGAAGCAGAAGCAGGAGTAGATTACTACAGCCAACACATGACAGAAAAGCTAGGGGAGAAACAGGTGTCGTAGTTGATGTGTGTGGGGGGCGCAAGGGTTAGGTAACTGCTAGCCATGGAGAACCAGAGTTCCGAGATAAGCTGTATTATGAATCACACCCAGTTCACATTCTTCCAGAGCAAGACACCACCATGATGAGGCCTGTTATTCTGCAGAACAGGACAATTTGCCAAGAACTCTTATACCAGAAAATGATTTGAGCCCTGCCTCTCTCTCCCTTGACACCCAGAGAGAGCTCTAAGAAACCCATAGGATCAAAAGAGCTATTTTTTTCTTATGATCATGTCTTCACACAGAAAGAGAAAGAAAAATGCACCCTTGACAGATTGTGTCATGCCATGAGCCCCTTTCCCCAGACCTCCAGTTCCTCAGATCTGGGCATTTACCTGGTTCACCCACATGTTCTCAAGTTCAGCAAGGGGTCCAAACCCCAGATTCCGTAAATAAATACATGAATTAAATTAAGAAATGAAGGTTATCTGACTTCTCTTTCTACTACGATTCTATATTGTGTTAAAAATATGTTCATAAGGCTTAAGCCTTTCTTGCTTTATTTCTTTTGAATCAGGGTTTCTCATTTCTTTCAAGAGTTTTGTTAAGTAAATCAGTTCCTTAAAAGCCATCAAAAACCAATTTCCTTAAATATTCTTAAGGATTATTGAAACCTTTCCAAGATATTCTAGAGTTTTGGGATTAGTATGCTTTAGATTGTTAAAGTAAATAAAACTTTGGCTTGTTTTTCTATTTTGTTCAAAAGCTAAATTTCCATTTATTTTGTGCTCCCAGATGAAAGTAATTCAATTTATGAATTTCAGTAAAAGTTAGAGAGTTTTAAATTACTTAAAGCATTCCCAATATGCATTTGTGATTTTAAAAGGATAAATTACTATTTCCCTTTGAGAGCTTGAACTGTTGCCTTTTACTTCCATAAATAAAAATTTTTATCTCATTAAAGTAGTATGAAACATTGAAAAAGACACCCTATATAGGTTTTATATACATATTATATATATATAATATATATATTATATATTCGGTTCCAGTTTTGATTGAGTTTACCAGTTATTAATAACCACAAACACCTCTACTTTAAATCATTCTTGTCTGTATTTATCCTGCAAAATAATAAATCATTATTATTGAATGCAAATGTTTACTTACAGATCATTAAATGTTTTAAGGAAAGAATCCCTATGGTGAGTTTTTTCATAAAATAAAAATTTTTTACAATGTGAAATACCACCTTTTGATCTGTAGTTTATGATTTTAGGATTTTGAATTCTCAAAGCTGGATTCATAGGAGGATAATTCAAAAGTTCGTGGTCAAATGGAATTAAAGTATGAATTTTAGTGCATTTACAATTGTGAAATCTATGCGAATTTTTTCATAATATGTATTTTCCACTTTTGAAGGCTGTATATGTAAAAGAAAAAATCAATATTCTCTGTTTTGGTAATTAACACATAAAGGAACATAACATTTTTATAAAAATCTAAAGAATTTTTGCAACTGTCATAAAAAGCAGTATGGGATTGTTTGCTTCTCCTTCAAACAAACTCCATTTCATCAAAACAATATAGTACAATTTACTTTTTTAAGGAAAATTTGAGAAATGAGATTAAATGCAAAACTAGCAGTTAGGACTTCCCATATAAAGTGTAAGATTTAACTAGTCTTTAATTGGAATGTTTATAAACTAATGCATTTGAAAGATCATTTTGTGGTCCTCCAGATGGCATGGTGATTGGGGCACTGGGCTCTCACATTCAAGTCCTGGACCTAGTGGCTTGCTTTCTCACTTTTTCTCTCTGGTCAAATTAAAAGTAATAATAACAATGATGAATAAAATTAAATAATTCTTTAAAAAGAATAAAAATCATTTTGGCCAATACTTCGTGACTTAGGATTCCATTTAAAAATTAACAAGGGTCATTATGGGATTGTAGGAGGAACACCTAGAATTCACAAGAAAACCAAAGTTTTTATTGGTGATGTGCTATACCTGGTGACCTTGATTAAATACATTAACTTTCAGAAATCCATGACTCATCATCTATAAAGCTTGCCCTGACTACTTAACAGAAAGATAATTTTTATTTTAACAGAACTTAAATACCTAGCTAATTGTCTTTATAGGCTCATCTATAAAGCTATGATATAATGAACCTCTTGAGGTTAACTTGAGGGTTAAGTAGGAAGTATGAAAAAGGTTTTGGAAAATTACAAATGCAACTCAACAATGAAGTCCTGGCAGCAGAAATCTAATCCAGTCCTACCATTCCCATCACTATGGTCTGTTCAGAGCTAACTGGACTAGTCAAACACACAGATGGTACTCCCCTAACCTGTATCTTCTTGTGCCTAGGATCAAGCTGACCATGTCGAAAGAAGAAATAAGTAAACATATTTTCACAGTTATATAATAAGCACCATGAGCAGCTCATTTGATAAAAAGATTCTCTTTTTATTCTATTGCCTAGCGAAAGGCAAGAAAAAAAAATCATATGATACCAAGAATAAACTTAATACTGCAACTCACCTAGATTTTAAACTATTTTGAAATATATAAATTGCTTTGGAGAATGTTTGACATCACTAATTACCAGGAAAACCCAAATATAAACCATAGTGAGATATCATCTCACCCCTATGGTAGACTCAGTAATTCCTCTGTCAGGTGTGACCCCAAAAGGAGCTTAAATCAGCATCTCATAGAGACATAGAGATATGTGTACCCCCAAGTTCATCACAGTATTATTCATAGTAGTCAACATATAGAAGCAATCGAAGAGTCTGCTGATGGTTGAATGTACACATAAATTGTGAAACATGTGTTTGTGTGTTACATAATGAAATATGTAATGAAATGTTATTCCATCTTAAAAAAGGAGATACATGGCACAACCCTAATGTGCTACGCAAGGGAAACTGAATGTCACATGGAGACTGCAGCTGGAACACCCGGTCAGCCTTAAACATGCTGGGCACTCATGTGAGTACCCGAGATCTGGCAGGCTGAGAGGCTGGAGGAAGGAGACTGTGATGTGTCCAGATTCTGTGGAGGATGCTCAACTCTCTCCTCTCCCTCTTCTTTCCTTTCATGTTTATGCACCCACTCTTTATAATGAATTTTAAAAAAAGAGGAAATATTGCCATTTGTGACCATATGGACAAAACCGGAGGGGAGCATGCTAAGGGAAATAAGCAAGGCACAGAAATGAAAATAGTGCATGGCTTCATTTATATTTATGATCTACAAAAAGTCAAACATGTAGAAACGGGAAGTGGAATGGTGGTCACCAGGAGTGTAGTAGAGGTGGTGGGGAGTCGTACATGCAGCCACAAGGAACAAAACTGAATATGTAAGAGGAACAGGTCTAAAGATGGAGAGTGTGAGGACTAGGTGGTAATGTTGCATACTAGAAACTTGCTTAGAAATTAAATTTGGGATGCTCTTAACCACACACATACACACACACAAAATGAGGATAATTATGTGAGGTGAAAAATATGTTGGTTGAGTGTCATAATCATTTTGCTATGCACATGTATATGTAAACACCATGCTGTATACTTAACTATACCCCACTTAATTTATACAAAATGTCTGCACTCTAAGGCAGAAACTGAAAGATTAGAAGGTATAAAACCATGGAGAACAACTGTGGAAATAAGAGGCAGTGTGGGAGGAGGGTGGAAAATGGGGGAGAGTGAGACACAGGGAATCAAGGGGAAAATGAAAGAAACAAAACATTTAAGGGACACAAAAATAGAAAATAACCTGTTGATAATAGCATGAATGGCAATATCTTTGACTGGACAAATACATAGGGTATTCATGCTGGGAAATTAATTTTGCATGCTATAATGATATACAGTGATTGAAAGTAAAACAAAATCAAAAGAAAACACACACGGAAAACAAAAATAAGAAAACTGTTTTAGTGGATACAAAGAATAGTATATGTAAAGTATATGTAATAGGTATATAGATTTTAATTTTAACAAAGCAAATCAACTAACACTTGCTACTTCTCTGTACTTTTTTTTTTTTTAGAGATTTTTTCTGTAGGGGGCTTGCACTTGCCCGAAAAACAGAGAGACAGAACTCCCAAGAGGGATGGCCATGCTGCAATCACTTCTCCTTCATTCTCCTCTCAGGATCTTGGGCACGCACACACATGTGCCTGGCATGAGTTCAGGCCACCGGGTCCGGGACTGGAACTGCAGTTGACTACATGGGAGTCCAGTGACACAGCCATTACACCAACTACTGGTCCCACATTTTAGACTTTGTTAAAAATAACACCTCCTCTTGTTTTTGTTTGTTTGTTTGTTTTTTAAGAGGTTTTTGCTATAGGGCGCTTGCGCTTGCCAGACAGACAGAGAGAGACAAAGAGACAGCGAGAAATCACGCCCGCAGGGGGGATGGCCACGCCGCAATCCCTTCTCCTCCATTCTCTTATTGGGATCTTGGGCATGCACGCACATGCACCCAGCATGAGTTTTAAGCCACCGGGTCCGGGACACGAACCGCGGTCTACTACGTGGCAGTCTAGTGACATAGCCATTACGCTAACTGCTGATCCCACACCTCCTCTTTTCAACGTAATGGAAGTGCATTTTTTACTGTAGTGCTGAGTCACTATATTCTACTCCCATTAGGGTTTGCTAGGATTGCTGAATCTTTGGGATTATTCTCTGAATGGGAAAGAATATTTCAAACATATTGGATACTTATAAATATTTGTCCTCCTTCCTGATAAAACCCTGGACTACAGAGTGCACATATCCCGAGAAATGTGAGTACTAGTCTCACTCACAGTAAGGGATGGGGTGGGGGTGTAAAACAAAAAAAGCCTTCTTAATTTGATTATAATCAAGTGATTCATTCATGCAGGACAAAATGATTGGCAGTCCCCAGACAGGAAAATGACTCTAACTTGAGCATATGTACTTGATTATTTCAAGAATACTTATTTTCTCCTACATTTTAGCTAATTTATAAATATCACTTCATGGTGCTACTTTAGAAATCTCAGCCTAAAAAAAAAAAAGAGTTTGTCCTTTGTGAAACACAATGACCTTACTTTTATTTTCTATACCCAGCCGATCTTTTCAGATCTAAGCTCAGTGGGGTTTCAACTGAGTGTGCTGAGCTATCATTTCTCCTTACTTCTGGCATTACAAGAGTGTCAGAGAGATACAGTTATGTAGTGTCTTGGTGAAACAATATTGATCTCCTTTCAACAATGAGCAGAGGTCAGCTTTCTATCTGGGTTCTTATATATCTGACTCCTACACATAACGCCATTAAAACCTATTTGAGTGCATTAGCGAAAATGGATTCTATTATAAAGCCTCATGGGAAAACCACTAGGAAGTAAAGAGTATTATATAGATGGCTACTTTTAAAGACATTTCAGGCAATTTTCATGCCAGTCCTTAACCTCATTCTCCCTAGCTAAGGATCATCCAATTATAATATCTGGGGTGGAATCCCAGGACTTAGGAGCAATCTCTTCCAAGAAGAAAGATTGGCATTGGCTAAGCTCATGAAAATTTGTCACTATTTCTAAAAATACCCAAAGTGTTAAATCATGTGGAGCAGGTTTATATGTAAAATAAGCATTATCCTTCCATCTCTAGTCCCTACCTTTGATTACCCAAAAATGTCTGTTTTGTATCTTATAGAATATATACCTTATAGAACAGGATAAATCTATTCTGCCTAAAATAAATGCCGAATATTGTAAATTTTATAAAAGAGACAAGAATATTTAAAAGCAAATAATGACTTAGGAGTTTGCTTACCTTATGGCTATGTGTGTGTATATCTATATATATATATATACCATATATAAAAATCTCTTAGAAATTTTCATGAAATATGAAAAAATACACATATTTAATAATCAATAAAGGACAGTTTATAATTTCTGGTAATGAGGGCAAAATGATGAGGACAAAATATGCCTTAGAATTAAAAAAGTAAGTGTCTGTCTCACAGAGGATCCTATGAAGTGTTCTATCACTTTCCCAGAACAAATTGTCATGCAAGATGGGATTATTCCCAGCATATACAAATATCTAAAACACTAGGTTATTTGCCTAGGCAAGCACATTAAATTCCTGGTCTGAGAGAATCTGAAGGGCATACTTTATAAATTATAGTGTCAGGACTAGTATGCATGAATCAGTGATTCGTTTCAGTAGTAGGGAATATGTGAAATGAAAACCTTACTTATATTCAAGTGTAACAACACAAATTGTTATTTATTTTTTTTTTTTTTGGAGAGGTTTTTGCTATAGGGCGCGTGCGCTCGCCAGACAGATAGAGAGAGACAGAGAGATAGAAAGCAGGAAATCACCCCCCAGGGGGGATGGCCACGCCACAATCCCTTCTCCTCCATTCTCCTCTCGGGATCTTGGGCACGCACGCACACGCGCCCGGCGTGAGTTTAAGCCACCGGGTCCGGGACTCGAACCGCGGTCGACTACGTGGGAGTCCAGCGACATAGCCATTACGCTAACTGCTGGTCCCAAAATTGTTATTTTTCTATAAGACAATGTATTTTCTCTTGAGAAAAACAAAATAAGTCAAAATATGAATGTTTCAAAATGTTTTTATGATTTTTACAGTTATCAGCAAAATTCCAAAGCAAAACACTGAATTTGCAGTTGTAAAATTAGCAATTTCAGGTTGACTGATCAATACTAATATATGTCACTTTTTAAATGCTATAGTCAAATCTGTGTACATGAATTTATCATCCAGATCACTGCTTACTGCATGAAAAGCTAGTAATGTAGATTAAATTATTAAAATATATCCAATTTTTCTTATAATACATTAGGTATAATTTAAAGTAAATTAGCACTGTAGTATACAAATAATAGATTCATATATAATAACCATGTTGCCTACACGTAGCTGAGACTCCATCTAGATAAATACTATGGTACTATATTAATGTCTATGTATTTGTACTGACATTGAAATTCTATTAAAGCAGTTAGAACTCGCATTTAGTTGGGAAATCACATCAAATGATATATGATATTATTCTAATATCAAGTGATATTTATTTTCTATAAAAATTAGTAGTAGTTTCAAAAATACTAATGAAATGTATTTTTTAATATAAAATTATTGAACACCATTCTAATCCAGGCAATGTGGAGAAAATAAAATTAACATTCAGATTTCACATTCTTGGCATATTTCTTTTTAAGTTAAGATACTCTGTACAGTTGTATAGTATGAACCAGATTTACGTATTTAAGCTGCATGAAGGTTGCATATCTAAAAATCTGATTATAGCATACTTTGTTGTTAAAACTCCAACTAAAATAATCCTACAGACAAATAAAGATGTTTATTGCTGTAGAAATAAAGTGTAAAATTTAACCCTGTAAAACTTTAAATGAAACAAATTATTTAAAGAAAATATACCTAAAAACTGTTACTTGAACAAGAAAGACATATGAATAGTCAAAAGACATATGAAAAAATGCTCAATATCTCTTATTACAAGGAAATGCAAATCAAAATCACAATGAGATACTATCTAACTCCAATTAGTATGGTGAAAATTAAAAGAAAACAAAGAAATGGTAAGTGCTGGTGGGGCTGTGATAAAAGAGGAACTCTTCTACCCTATTGGTGGGAATGTAAATTAGTACAACCATTGTGGAAAATGATTTGGAGTTGCCTCAGAGCCCTACATATACAACTATCAACCAACCTAGTAATCCACTCTTACTTCGATATCTAACCAGAGGACAGGAAAACCGTCAGTTGGGAAAACACTTGCACATTCATGTTTATTGCAGCATTATTCATAATTGCTAGGATGTGGAATCAACTCAAATGTTCACAAACATACAAGTAGTTTGAACAAAGCAGCACATATACCCTATGGAATACAACTCGGCCATAAAACAAAATAATAAAACCCTGACATTTGATACCAAGTGTTTGATTATGGAAGATTTAATGTTAAGCGAAGCAAGACAGACTATGAAAGACGGGCATTGTATGTCCCCACTTAACATATACTGAAAGTCTGTGTTCTATAGGAGAGACTAAAAGATTGGAAGGTTTAATAGCAGTGAGGTTAACTGAAGATACTAGAGACAACATAGGAGGGAGTTGGTAATAAAAAGTGGGAGGCAAGGGATCAAGGAAAAAATAAACAACACATTTAATAGACATTTAAATGAAAGTTATCTGCTAATGATAATGTGCATAGTAAAGTCTTTGCCTTAACTAATATGCACTATATTCATGTTGGGGAAAAATTCATGTCACACAGTGAAAGATATACAGTGGTTAAAAATAAAAAAATAAATACACACACAAATTTCTCTAGAAAATAAATATATAGGGATTTATTTATGGTCAAAAGCAAGAATTATATTTGAATGAACTGTTACTTGTCAGCTAACAGGTAAGTAGTATTTTTAAGGAATTATTTATCATACAGTGCATATATTTTCTTTGTTAAAAATTTTGATAATTATTTATTTATTCAAAATATTTGTTTTTACAGTTTAAAATGATCATCTTTGAATTATAATAAATATGAATCAAAGAAGAAAAAAATTACTTGATATTTTAAACATAAAAAACAAAACCTGGAGGAGTTGGTAAGTGGTAGGGTATTTAAGAGCCCTGGACTCCCAGATGGCTGACTGCGGTTCGAGTCTCAAACCGCAGTCACTGCTTTTTCACTTTCTCTCACTCTCTCACACTCAGTACCTCTCTGGTCAAATTTAAATAAATTAATAAATAATGTTAAATACAATAATTCTTAAAAAAAAAAACAACCTGTAGCTTTTGCTACTTCAAGTACCTCTCTGGTCAAATTTAAATAAATTAATAAATAATGTTAAATAAAATAATTCTTTAAAAAAGAATTGAAGTAGCATTTCCTACTTCAATCGTGATTTTTCAAATCAAATGTATACTTGTAAAATACTTTTCTTTTAGAATAGTGATATTAAAAACGTAAAGAATAAAAATTGCAACCAGAGACTAAAGATAAATTAATTTTAAGAGTCATTACAAGTGGTTTAGTAAAGAGTAAAAGTTTTCACTGTATAGAGAAAGATCGCAAAGGTGATCAAGATTTGTCATAATTGGAATTTTCTTTAAACGAGTTTTGTTACTTACAGAAGTTTCTCCTATACCATTTGCCCATTATAGTATTAACATCATTACATTCAAGGAAAACAGAGCAAAATTAATAATGATGGTGATAATATTTTTGCTGTAGAGAATATTAATATGTATATATATTAACAGGTATAGCTATAGTATATAACAATATAAACTAAGTACACTAATGTTCTTCGTTAAATATTTTTTTATAGGTTAGGAAATAAAAACATAGCTATGTGAGCTCACACAAAGACGTTACTATGCAAAAGGATTTCTAATTTTTGCATTCCTTTTCAGAATGTTTCTAGCAACAGCAAATGTACAAATATCTTCAATTCCAGAAGAAACATGGTGTGCTTCTGAAATTTTCATATCTATAAAGAAGCCTCACCAAGTAGGTATAGCCAAGCCTTTCATATTTTGCATTCTTACACAAATTCCAATTTTGCTTGTGATAATCTAAGGAGAAAATCGCAATTTGTCAAAAATAGCAGAAAAACAATTTGCTGTAGACTATATAATATTTGTGTGCACTGAGTTATCAGAGATTTCCATTGCATTTTATCCCAGTGTTTGAATGGAGTGCAATGTTCGTGATGTTGCTACTGGAGATTCAAGACCAATCTCCATTCCAACAGTCTTCAGACTCTGGTTGTGGAGTTGTAGGGAGTACTTTTAATACCCTTTATTAGGCTAAAACTACCTATGGTATTCTTCTCTCTCTCTTTCTCTCTTTTTTTCCTTTTTTGCTATAGGGCACAAAAACTCACCAGAGAGAGGGATGGCTTTACTTTCCCTCCATTCTCCACTAGGGTTTTTGGGCACAGGCATGCACATGGCCCTACATGTTTTTTTTTTTCCAGCTGCCATTCCAGGATTTGAACTGCACAGTGAACCATGTGGGATCCAGCTGCCTTAACCACCACACCAATGGCTATCCCCCTATAGTGTTCTTTATCAAGAAGTAATTAAAGTTAAGAAATAAATTTTGATATCACAAACACATCATATGAACTTTCTTGTAACACATTTTTTGGGTCATGGTGTGAATTCACATCATCGCCAGTCCAAGTCATGGGCAAAAGATCTGAGATTCATGGGCTATACATATATAATACACAGGAAGAATAAAGATGAAAATGCAGTGCAGATAGTCAAGCTAGCATCTGGGCAAGCCATGTTCATGCAGACAGATAAAAACCTAAATTTGTTTTGTATTAAATTTGGAACTTTTCAGCTGTGGCTTAATCATCATATTGGGTTTAGAAAGTTAGAAAGAACTCTTTTGAGTTTCTGCAGCTTTTTTCCCCTTTGATCCTTATAGAGATGGAGCCTAAATGGGGAGCCTTTTTTTTTTATTATTATCCCTATTCTTTAGAAAAGCTTTTTTTTTTTATTTCCAAAAGATGGTTATAATGACCAAAAGCTTTCTCTTCTGATGACTAAAAATAGAGCTCTACAATCTAGCTGTAGTTCATAGAACTTGTTTTCACATCCCAGGGTTTTGTACTCTTAAGACCACTTCACATTCTTCTCATTTTTCAAACAAGACCCCAACTGACAGAGATTTAATTAGAATCTAAGCTATGCTAACCAGAGGACCAGGGTTATTTCCATCTCGGAAGGATGAGACTTTCTGGACTTCCTAGCCACATTTCATTAAAACAGGAACTCTGGATCATTACTTCCAGGTATTTCTTCTTCTTCCCTACTCAACTGTCCTGATGTCCTCACATGGTAGCTGTTCTAATTTTCTTCCTTCTTTTCCTGGAGCTTCGCTTCGTTATGGGTTGGGCTGTGATTGCATTTCTTGTTCCTGATCCTGACTTTGTATTAGAAACCATGAGGACCCAACCAGTGACCTGGAAATGCTGATGGGTAAGTGATCCTGACATTGAGTTTCAAAAACATTCCAGGAAATCTAAAGAGCTGGAAAACAGCTTTTCAGTATTATTTTTTCCTCTAGGGCTTGTATATATGTATTTAGGAAAAAATGCATTGGTAAAATAATTGGGATGTAAAATGAGACACCTGTAAGTACTACTGAAAATAACAATAAAATGTGAATAAATTATTTTATGAGTAGAGTAATTGAGGCTCCTATCAGAATTTTGTATTTGCTGATTAGGGCTAGGAAGCTGGAGCCCTATTACAACTGAGCATCCCTCCCACCAGGAATCTCCTCTATGAATTTAGTCTTAGCCAAAGGCTCTCCACTCTCTCTGATCCATGAGTGACTCCTATGGCCTGAATGTTTGTCTTCCCCTTAAATGTAGATATAGAAGTCTTAACCTGAAAGGTAAATGGATTAGAAGGTAGGACCTTTAGGGGTGATTAGGTCATGAAGGTGAAGCCCTCATGGAAGGGATTAAGATCCTCAGACCCTAAAGATCTCCCTAGTTTTCACACTTTGTAGAGACTCAAGATGAAGGGGCTCTGTATGAATTAGGGGACCCACCCTCTCCAGACCCATTTACCTGTGTCTTATCATGCACTTCCAAGCTCTGGAAGTGTGAGAATTAAATTTCTGTTATTTATAAATGCCTAGTTCATGATATTTTGTTATGGCAGTCCCAACGGTTTAAGACAGTGACCCACTGAACAAGACCCAGCAGTTCTGTGCTGATCTTAAACCTTCTATACCAGTCAGCTGTTTATATTAGTAATTGCAATCAAGTAGTTTAGTTAAATGCTATACAAACCCATGGACAAAGAATGAAAGGACAAGTTTTTATACAAACAATAATTATCTGTGCTGAAGGCATTGGAAACCTCTATAAGTGTACTTCACATGTAAATAATTTCCAAGAACGTAAGATAAGACTAGATGGAAAATAACAAAAATATAAAAGTCTTTGAATGAAGAATTTAAGAATGCTTTTAGGATGTGTTTTTGGCATGAAAAAACAGCACAGAATTCAATTTTGCATATATACAATACTACATATATATATATAATATACATATAATATATACAATATTGCATATATACATTTTTTTTACTTAGAACCATCTATATACTATCAATTCCCAAATTTATATTTTCATGATCTACCACCCTTCAAGAAACCACGTGGAGGTCCAACTCAAAATTAATAGGCCGGAAGGCAAATTCCAGTATTCTGTCTGCAATAATCTCCCCCTGCCCCTCTTTTCCTTCTCTTAATCTCACTCAATACCTATTCTTTGTTTCCAGATGCCAAAATTTGGTTTGATTGTATATGTGCATGTGTGTGTGTGTGTGTGTGTGTGTGTGTATGAGACATTCTTCATCTAAACACAGGGGGACAAAAACACATGTATATATCTTAGGTTAACAAAAATAATAGGAACATTTTTTGTTAACCTAAAATATATTTTAAATTTGAAATACTTGCTTGCTTAATTAAGTGTCTTGTAATTAATATTATGTAAGATACTATCTTTGGGTATTCTGTTTAGGGGGTTTCAGTTTACAGACACAAATTTCTGAAGGTAAAAATCATTTCCATCTTGTTACTAATTAAATTTAAAGCACAAAACAGAGAGTTGTCACATTATAGGTGTTCAATAAACACATATATAGTGATTGAATGAATGTAAGATCTTACAGTTTTTAGACTAGTCAGGGCACTCCATGCCTTTACACTTGTGTTATTTTTAACCATTTTTCCCATGGCCTCCTACTGCAAATACAAGTTCAAAGAATGATCTATTTTAAAAAATCTTAACCAGTTAATATTGTATAGGCAGAAGGTATTTCCACATTGATACTTTACATAGCTTTGTTTGTGATACTCTTTCTATTTTTTTTTTGGAGAGGGTTTTGCTATAGGGCGTGTGCGCTCGCCAGACAGATAGAGACAGAGAGACAGAAAGTAAGAAATCACCCCCGAGAGGGGATGGCCACGCTGCAATCCCTTCTCCTCCATTCTCTTCTCGGGATCTTGGGCATGCACGCACACACGCCCGGAGTGAGCTTAAGCCACCGGGTCCAGGACACGAACCGTGGTTGACTACATGGGAGTCCAGCAACATAGCCATTATGCTAACTGCTGGTCCCGTGTGATACTCTTTCAAGAGATGCTCAGTTAAGATTTCCAGATATCTGGTTGACAAAAATAACTGGCTGGCTGCTGGCACCTAAAAAAAAGTCAAGCCATTTTTGTTCAAAGCACCTACTAGCACAGAACTGACATTTATTGAGATTAATGAAAGAGAAGAAAAGGAAGATTATTTCAAGGAGAACACAGGGATTTGTCTTTCAGTATGCCAAGTTTAAGGAGTTCAAGAACAGCCAGACCTCCATTTAGAGATTTGAATGGCCAGTGGATTTCAAATGTGGATAAAATGATGGAGATATAAATTTGAAAGTTGTTAGTGTACAGATAGAACTAGATCAAATTATTTATGAAGCAAGTGTAGGTAGAGGGCACATGAATACTTAGCTCCAAATTAACCCACTATGTGACATCAGGACAAAGAGAAATACTCAGCAAAGAAAACTAGGAGGGAATAGTGAGTCAGGAGAAGAATCAGGAGTCTTAAATGGTGAATGAAAAATTTATTTAAAGAAAGGGAAATTATAATTGTATAAGAAAAGGAAATTATAACTCTATAAAATCATGCTGACAAGAAAAAAAATCGAGAACAGACCATCATATTTAGAAATGTAGTCATTCATGATCCACATCAAGGTGTTTTTGGTAGAAATTCTGGGGCAGTACCTGGTTGTAGTAGGTTCAATAAAGAACAGGAGGAAGTGAAAAAATAAAAAAGAGGGAAAGTAAGTAGTGAGAAATTTATCTAAGTGTTTTGTAGAAGAGGGGTGCAGGAAAATTTGCTTCAAAGAAAAGTTAAAAGGAGATATGATTCAAAGAAAAGTTTCTTTAAGGTGAAAAAATAATACACAAAATATTTTTATGCTGTTGAGGATGAACCATTAAGCAAATTTTGATGGTGACAGAGAGAGACCTTAATCTTTGAGTGAATGAGAAAGGGTGGGATACAAGCTTTCCATATGTATTATTTTTCTTTCTTCTCTTATTTTTTTACATTTAATCACTGTACATCTTTAACAGCATCTGAAATGATTTTCCCAGCATGAATACATTGCACATTAATCCAGTCAAAAGATATTACCATACACATTATCCACAGATAATTTTCCATTTTTGTGTCCTCATTTTTCACTTTTTTCCTCCTTGATTCCACCCCTTCTGCCTTCCATTACGTACCTCCTCCAACACTGTCTCTAGTGAACACACTGCCCTCTATACTTTTATACCTTCCCATCTTTCAGCTTCTGCCTATCTATTTAAAAACAGAAAACTGGCGAGTTGTTTGAAAGCCTCAGTGGTTTTTTCACAACTGTACTTACTACTTCCACTTCCCATAAGATTGAAGGGAACGTTCTCATAAGTAACGTAAAATAAAGAATCCATGTATAACAGTTAATGGAATAAGAGTTTTACAGAATAATCACAGTAAAAAGATATTTGTAAGTACTAATCTTTTTTTTTGAAGTGCTAAGGTGATGTCAGCCTTATCATCTAAAATGTCTGCAAGAGCTTTGATTTTCATAATTTTAAGGTGTTGCATTCTGTTTACTACAAGGTGAATACATAAAAAATCACTTTTACTATTTAGATTCTGAACACATGCTTCACTATAGAGTTGCTACTATGTTTATGCTTTAAACTACCCTCAGAATGACCAGAAGAAATTGGATATCTTTATCACTTATTTTTTTAAAAAATTTATTTAATTTTATTATTATTATTATTATTTAATTTGCTGTAGGGCATGTATGCTCACCAGACAGAGAGAGAGAGAAAGAGGGAAAGGAAGTGAGAAAGCAAGCAGCCAGGTCCAGGACTCTTACCGTGGTCAGCCATGTGGGAGTCAAGTCACCTCAACCACCATGCCACCTGCTGGTCCCTGTCACCTCTTTTTTTCTCTTCATTTCAAAGCATTTGAAAGTACTTGGATGGTATTAGTACTTGGTATGATACTAGTGTTTTTCCAGAATACAGGGCATAGGCTAGTGTAAAACTGGAAAGGATGATAAATGGAGCCATAGAAGAAGAAAATTTTCATGGTGGAAACTTAGAATAATTATGGAGATGATTAATAAAAAGACCCAATATTTAAGGCTATATTTAAAAGCCTTGGAAGAAGAACACGTTTGGAAAGTCAGTTTGTAAACTTGGGGATATGAAAGTAGCCAGTGGGGCCATTTAAAGAATACCAGAATTAAGAATAAAGGAAGCAAATGGAGAGATAATTTCTGGTCTTCATTTCTGTGCATAACTCTAAATCTGAAGAAAGGGTGGTGATTAACAATGTCTCCCTGCAACAAAACTTTCCTATGACTAACTCGTTTTGTCTTTAGTCATCCCTGAGTGAACCGGGACTAGTGTTTTTGCCTATCTTAATGATTTATTCATACAGGAAGGCTGTGGAGTTTTATTTCTTGGTTTAAAATCCTATACCCAAGGGAACCAGCAGTTAGCGTAATGGCTATGTCACTGGACTCCCACGTAGTCGACCGCGGTTTGTGTCCCGGACCCGGTGGCTTAAAACTCACGCCGGGCGCGTGTGCGTGCGTGCCCAAGATCCCGAGAGGAGAATGGAGGAGAAGGGATTGTGGCGTGACCATCCCCCCTGGGGGGTGATTTCTCGCTTTCTGTCTCTATGTCTCTCTCTGTCTGTCTGGCGAGCGCATGCGCCCTACAGTGAAAATCTCTCAAAAAAAAAAAAATTCTATACCCAAGATTCTAAAGGAGAAAGACTATGGAGCTATCAAGTCATGATTCACACTAAGGCCTTTGGCTGCCTGCTGGGGTCTTGGTTACTCTTTGCTTTTCATTTCCCCAATGTGAGAAAACATTGCATGTCATAGAGGAATTTGCTTTATGAACTATAACCTCTAGTCAAACACTACCTCTGCATGGTTCTTTTGATCTAGTCTTTCATTTGTTCACTAATTCTTCTGCCAATTTTTATGGACTATTTTAATAAATATGAAGAATAAAAAAAAAAGAAAAAGAAAAGCATAAAACAACAAAATCAGCCCATCTTTGCCCTCAGGGGCTGACTACTTCCTGAGGAACAACAGTCAACAAGCAGCGCAGCACTAGTAGTTTTTCTACTACTTTTGAGAAGTGATTGTGCGTGCGTGCCCAAGATCCCGAGAGGAGAATGGAGGAGAAGGGATTGTGGCGTGACCATCCCCCCTGGGGGGTGATTTCTCGCTTTCTGTCTCTATGTCTCTCTCTGTCTGTCTGGCGAGCGCATGCGCCCTACAGTGAAAAATCTCTCAAAAAAAAAAAATTCTATACCCAAGATTCTAAAGGAGAAAGACTATGGAGCTATCAAGTCATGATTCACACTAAGGCCTTTGGCTGCCTGCTGGGGTCTTGGTTACTCTTTGCTTTTCATTTCCCCAATGTGAGAAAACATTGCATGTCATAGAGGAATTTGCTTTATGAACTATAACCTCTAGTCAAACACTACCTCTGCATGGTTCTTTTGATCTAGTCTTTCATTTGTTCACTAATTCTTCTGCCAATTTTTATAGACTATTTTAATAAATATGAAGAATAAAAAAAAAAAGAAAAAGAAAAGCATAAAACAACAAAATCAGCCCATCTTTGCCCTCAGGGGCTGACTACTTCCTGAGGAACAACAGTCTAGCCAACAAGCAGCACTAGTAGTTTTTCTACTACTTTTGAGAAGTGATAGGGGCTTCTGTTGCGTGCTGTTTACTTGGGGTTGAAAAAAATCCATCCTGTATTTTCCTCACTATGCAAGATGGGTACATTATCCTGCCATATAGGCTTCAGTACTGTATTTTTCAGTTTATCTCTGAGAGAAAGAGAGTGATGCATCCCCAACAGGTTCCCAACATCATAATCCATCCCCAGCCTTCAATCATCCCCATTCATGGGCACCCACTAGTCCAGCATAGTCAAGGAAATCTCCGGACTTGCACAGGAAACTCTCCCAGGTGGGACTGTCTCGCAGAACATCGCATTCTAACATTGTACCACTCTTGGCTTGCTACTGTATTGTTACTCTAACTTATTTTTTAATGTTAAATTCTTAAAGGACTCCAAATAAAAATAGTATCAACAACAAGAGTAATCACCATAATAGCAATATTAACAATAATGCAAATGCTACCAGGAGAAAGGTGAGAAGACAGAGGGAAGAATAAGTAAGAAAACTGAAATGGAAATTCTCAGTGCATGCCTATCAGACACCTGGAGCTTTTACATTTCTCTTGTTAATCCTTACAACAATCCAAATCCTTATCTTAATTTTACAGATGAGAAGTTTGACGTTCAGAGACTTCTAATAATGTGCCTAGGATCCATTGTGCAAAAGTATTAAGTAGCAAAACACAGATTACTATTCAGATTGATCAGACTCCGTGGGCAGAACTCTTTCTACTCTAGCAAACCACTTCGGATACAATTGGAAAGCCTTTGTCTAGAGTCTAGAAACCTTAATGCTAGACAGACACCTGAAGAGTTAACATATTAAAATTCTCTGTGGGGCTCCTGAGATTCCTGCTCCAGGCATGCAGATTCCAACCTCTTATTTTCACTTGCAGATGCATACAAGCAAGTGCTTACAAGGGCTTTGCTTTTACAATCTATTAATTTTTGAATAACTTTGCCAAATTCTAGTCTTGCAATGCTGTTGGACTTTATTTGTACTAATGGAAAGTGACCTGTCAGAGCCTCACTGCTTCCCTGACACCCTGGACATCACAAGGCAGTTAATCACGCTTCAGAGGAATCTCCATCACGTGGGGTGGTGGCACATCCACCCCAGCTGTGACCTTGCTCTGAATAAGTGGACTCCTCTTGTACTTTATGTTGCTTTTAGCCCTTGCCATGATAAAAACTGAGCAGCCATTTTACAACTCTAATTGTGCCCAAATCCTCCAGGATTTAGTAACTCCTGGCAATAAATGAACTTGAAACTACTTTGCAGGCTCGTTGATATCCATGTTCATTCATTTAAAACACTTTTATAGGACCCCTAAAACATGCCAAGCCTGCTGGGAGGTAAAGTGAGGGTAGAGACAACAGGGTCAGAGGGACACAGTGGTGAAAACATGGGCTGGACTCCTGTGTAGGTATACACTCCTCTTTTCTGCAATTCTCACCATATTTCTTTAAAACATAAAATAGGGCCAGCAAGTGGTGTGGTGGCTAAGGCTCTCGACTCCCATGTGGCCAACTATGGCTCAAAACCTGGATCTGGGGACTTGAAAATCACATCAGACACATGTGTATGCATGCCCAATATCCCAAGCGGAGAATGAAGGAGAAGGAATTGTGGTATGGCTGTTCTCTCTGCAGGGAAGGGGGCAGATGATTTCACATTTTTCCTCTTTCTGTCTCTCTCTGGCAAGCACACACAAAAACTTATGGCAAAAATGTAAAATAAATAAATAAAAACCTTAAATCTAACCCAAACCAAAACCATATATGCTAATGGCTTATGGTTAATCATGCACCGACTAACCATTTCTTGGAAGGAAAGAAAGAGAATGAAGATATGGAGAAGAAAGAGAGGGAGTTACTATCTACAAGGATCTGTTGTGTGGATTGTACTTTCACCCCTATCTATGGATATAATCCTCCCAACAGAGCAAAGAGACTGCATAGTATAGTCCCTGTTTAAACAAATGGGAATACATGGAACACATGGTGTAGAGGTTAAATAATTTACCTCTGACTTCACATAGGCCTGCATATTTCTAATACTGTCCATTGCATTTTTAAAGCAATTTTATTGACTTTGCCTTTGCTGCTTGGCTCTTACATCATTTTCTCCTGTTTATATCTAAACAAAAGAAGCATGCAGGAGTCCATGATAATAAAACTGGGATATAAACTAGCATAAAGCCTTAAGACGTCAGTATTATATTATGAAAACTTCCTTATTTTATGGTCTTTGACCATTTCAGACTAGTCTATTTATTCCTGTTCCAGAAAAGACATCTGAGCTCAAAGTGACGGGTAATTGACATGAGTAATTTTTTGGAAGTTTGGTAAAGCCTTAAGACGTCAGTATTATATTATGAAAACTTCCTTATTTTATGGTCTTTGACCATTTCAGACTAGTCTATTTATTCCTGTTCCAGAAAAGACATCTGAGCTCAAAGTGACTTGGGAAATTGACATGAATAATTTTTTTGAAGTTTGGAAAAAATGGGAGGATAAGTTATATAGTAATTATATAGTAATTATACAATAAAGAGTTGTATAAAATGTAAATTTAGGCCCTTATGCAGATGAGGTAAATATTCCTTTACCAATGTGAGAGATCTCTTTTCCTTCAAAAGTAATTTGAAGAATATTTCAACAGATGTAGAGAAGCCAAGATGATGTTATTTTTGTCTGCATTGGTGACTGGTATCAATATATATTTTTTTAATTTATAAGAATGTTTAAATTGGGACCAGCCAGTGGTTAAGGCATTGGACTTCCTCATAACCTGTGGTTTGTGTCCCAGACCAGGCGGCTTGAAACTCATGCAGGGCATGGCTGCGTATGTGCCCAAGATCCCAGGACGAGAATGCAGAAGAGATTGCAGTGTGGCCATGCTCCCTGTCCCTGGGGAATAATTTCTCTCTTTTCCTCTCAATGTCTCTCTCTGGAAAACACATGCTCCTTAAGGCAAAACCTTTTTTTTTTTTTAAAAAAAAGAAAACATTTAAATTTTCATTTACATTTACAAGATGTATTGTAAATGACAGTGCTTTTATGTTGGGACTTTTAAATACAATACCTGGAAATTTCCCCTGCAGACAGCAATGGTCTTTTTTGAGTTTCTATCAGTAACTTTTAAGAAATGTACTAAATCTGGGACCAGCAGTTAGCATAATGGCTATGTCTCTGGACTCCCACGTAGTCGACCGCGTTTCGCTTAAAACTCACATCGGGTGCATGTGCATGTGTGCCCAAGATCCCTAGAGGAGAATGGAGGAGAGTGGCCATCCCCCCTGGGGGGTGATTTCTCGCTTTCTGTCTCTGTCTCTCTCTGTCTGTCTGCGAAGCGCACGTGCCCTATAGCAAAAACCTCTCCAAAAAAAAACAAGAAATGTACTAAATCAAGGCTGGCAGTTGGTGTGGTGGTTAAGGGTGCTGGAGTCCCACATGGCCGACCGAGGTTCAAGTCCTGAACCTGGTGACCTGGTGGCTTGCTTTCTTTCTCTCTGTCTCTGTCTCTCTCTCTCTCTCTTCTCTATCCCTCTCTGGTCGAATTAAAATAAATAAATAAGTTAAATAAATTTTTCAAAAAAGAAATGTATTAAATCCTTTTATAGTATATGGTAAATTAAGCAGTACTAACAAAAAGTAAATTATTGTTTATGGATGTGAATTTTCTAGTATAACATACTGCTATTTTTAGCTTATTTGTATTATGTAAAAATTATCTTTAGGTATTGTAAATATTTTTGTTTTTTTTATTTTTTTAAATGGAGATTCTCCATATTCACCTATTTGAAATGAGTAGACCAACCAAGAAAAAGAGATGTCCATTGTTTTTAAGGGCAAGTAAACCACCTCCTGGCCCTCTACCCTCATTTTTAAGACCTCTCTCAAGATTTTCATTCTTGGTTCTGTAGGGTTCACTCTAGCTTGGAGACGATTATGTGTTTACTTACTTACCCCAGTGAATAGAGGCCTCAGTATGTCTTTCTCATGGGAGGGCTGGCTTTAACAAACTATATGTCAGGCCCTGCGATTCAGTGAAAGCTTGCATTTGGATGACAAAAAATGTTGCTAGGGAGTACTTGGAATGTTTGAAATCACATAAAAATTGATGGAGAACAAGTTGGTCCAGGAGGAGGAAGTTGCTCCTCTTTAAAATTTGGAAAAGAATGGCAGGGAAGTTTTCACAGGGATGAGCAAAGGGATTTTGGGGCTAGTATCCAGGCTCTTGTTGTGTGTGTGATGCAAATGCTCCCTCGGGAAAGAGAAACCCTCCTGTTCAGAGCATTTATTGCTAACACTAAGTGACAGAAGATACTTCAGTCATCTTATCATGGAGAAGGGCGAAGGTCTTCACCTTCAGATTAAATTCGCTTTTTAAATTGCTTCTCAAATGCCAACTACCAAGTTACCAAGCCAGGACCCTAACCCGGATTCTCTGTTGCCAAGGCAATTGTCTTTCTACCATCAATTTATCTGCCCTAATGAACTTCTCTCTTCAATGTGAGGGGAGTATTATTGGGCAGATCTGCCAGTTTTGTAGGAAGATAGATTTCCTTTGAAAGACTGGACATTCTCTAACATTCTAATCCAACTTAGACCTAAAGGTCAAGATAATGTTGTCTCTTTCTTATTTTGTTTTTTACTGTCACTTCTCTGGAAGCTCACATAGAGCACAGAAAAGAAGTAACTGGCTCTTACTAAATTACTAAAGGCAATCATGGTGTTTATAAGATTAATAGCAGCTTGAGTGAACAGATGCCTACCATGCGACAGGCATTTAAAGGAACTCTTGTTCATATGTATATATGTATATATGTATATGAAAAATATATCATGACTTTTCTGACAATCTAATGGTTAAGGTATATATATCTGAATATAAAATTAAGACTTTTAGCATAAATATATAAGGCACATGCTTCTGTCCAATGTAAACTACATGTTCTACATGTTAGAATCCAGAAATCCAAAACAGTAAAAACATGAATTTTGCTTATGCATTTAAGGACCACTATACTATATCAGCCAGGTAATAGTCTAAATATATTATTACATTTACTAGAGGGCATTCACACTTGCCAAAGGAGAGAGAGAGAGAGAGAGAACATCCCTAACGAGCAAGGTTGCTCCACAATTCCTTCACTTCCTCCTTTCAAGACCTTTAGGTCTTTGTAATGGTCTTAATTTTTTTCTTAATACAGACATGAAATCATTTTATTAAGCACTCAGCAGCAATTTAAACACACACACACAAACATACACTAGATCTTATTTTTTTCTTTGAAGAACTTTTTTATTAAGATAAATCAAGTGAAATGTTCTGCATACACATTTAATCCAAACTGCCTCACCCTAGGTTTTAAAATAGGATAGATACTTTCGAAAGCTATCTCGTATACCAATAACTAGAATTATTTTGGAAAACTTTTATTTTTATATGTGTGCACGTACTCGTGTGTACATGTATGTACGTATAGAATGTGAGAAAAGCAGAAAGGTTGGAATGCCTGCTATAAGGGATAAAGTGTATTTACATATGTTCATACTGTGTAATACTAACATATGATATGTGTTTTATGCACATGCATATATGTATGTATGTATATGTTTATTTTTCTTTTTTTAATTTGCCAGAGAGTGTGCAGGCTCTGTAGAGAGAGGAGAAAGAACCCCCCATGGGTGATAGTTACACCACAATCCCTTCTCTTTCATTTGATTTCTACCCATTCAGAAGTAGAAATGATCATGTTTAAAATATTAGAACATTGTATATTGACTAAGTCGTTTTTATTTTTATCCAGAATTTAAGAAAGGAACCTGGAGGGCCAGCAGGTAGAGTGGTGATTGGGGCTCTGGACTCTCACATGGCCTACCGTGGTTTGGGTCCCAGACCTGGCAGCTTGCTTTCACACTTTCTCTCTTTCTCTGTCTCTCTTCTGGTGAGCATATGCTCCCTATAACAAATTAATGATAATAAAAATTAAATGAAAAAAATTAGATTTTTAAAAAAGAATCTACTCAATTTTCTTAAATTTATCAGTCTTATATTATTTTGCTCTCAATTATTTTAATGAGAAAAAATATTTTGTTATTTAACAAAAAGAAAGACAACATTCAATATTTGAAATTTGTATCTTTCTACTACTAATACATATCCTATGATGTGACTATTGAGAGCCTATAATACAAGGTACTAATTTCATTTTATGTGAATGAAATCTTGGAGGGGATCAACTTAAATTTGTCATCTGTGTAATAACTAAAATATAAGATAGTTTACTCTGGAGTGAACTTGTTTTGAAAATGGTCTGAACAATAAATTGTTTCAGAATTGAATGAGGCATCCAATCTGATTCAGTCTTTTTTTCTCCACTTTTAAAATTCTAATGTGTAGTCAAGCAACATACACCATATGTTAGAAAGAAAAAAAAATGATTTGCATTTCCCATTTGCTACCCCTTCCTACCCTTCCTATCTCCTGTTGAACACATCTACCCTTGGTATCTGTTCCCTGCAAAACCAGAAAATTTCTTCTTAAAGTCACTAATCACCCCTCTTGTATGACAACTGATCTGTAGTTGACTCCTGCACTACAATCAAAGTGTGACATGTAATAATTTCATTGATGAAAGAATTCATTTTCAGTTAAACACTTAAACTTTATTTACTCTTGGCAATACCCGGATGAAATTATTTTGCATAGGGGAAAATGAGGGGATTATACATATGCTTGGAAGGAATTTACTAACATCCCCTAAATTTTTGTTAGGTACTGCAGTAGGCTCTGTTTCACAAGAATAGTGTCTCTGCACTCAAAATAGTGTCACATCCATGCACTCAAAGGCTAATCCAAGCACAACCAAATTATTTCACAAGTACAAGATAGGAAAGGTCTGGTTTACATTTATGTTGGCAAAAAGTTTAGGGTTTTTGATTAAAAATGAAACAAAAACTCGGCATGAGCTCATATTGAGATGAGGCTATTGGAAAAGTGGTTTTAATCTGAGGCAATCATACAGAGATACAATATCACAATGAGGAAGCAGTAACCTCACTCTACTTTGTCTGGTAATTCTGTATCTGAATCCTTTAAAACAATCCTGGGATATATACTAGGTGGAATGCGCTTAGAAGAAAGCTGTATGGTAAATGATAGAAATGTACTTTTTTTTCCCAAATATATACAAGTATTGTGTGAGAAAGATGTTTTTGACTTATTTTTACTATGGTCTCAGACAGCACAATAGTCACCCAATCATGAAAACTACTGCGAGATATATCTATGGTGAATGCGAAGAGCTCTCTAGCTGTTCGAAGAGAGGATGAGCACCCACTCAAGAATTATACCTCTTCTCTTAGGGATATGCTTCAAGTGTGGCTGTAAGGTGCTTTCCTGGAAGTTTCCAGATGAATCAGTTCAGCAGATGAACTTTAAAGTATTTCCCATCCTGAAGCATAATTCCTTGCTCCCTTCCTCCCTTCCTCCCTCCCTTCCTTCCTTCTTTTCTTTTGTTCCCCTAGATAGCAAAAGCTTCTCATTTCATATATGAAGTTTTAAACCGGCCCCAAAGGCTGTGGTTAAGGGAACCAGAACCCATAGGGTGAACCATGGTTCAAATCCAGGGTCTTGGAAAACACACCAGGTGCATATATGTGTATGCCCAAATACTGACAAGGTGAAGAAATGGAAGAGAAGAGATTGGTGCTTGACTCTTTCTTTGTCTTTCTCACTTCTTTCTCAGAAGTGCACATGCCTTCTGGCCATTAAAATATAACTATTAATACTAAAATACAAAGTTTTAAGGGACACATTATAAAAATCTTATTAACACGTATTAAGCACATCCCCATTCATCATTCTTTCTTATAATAATAATAATAAGGAAATACCAAAACCATCATTTACTAGAAGTAAATAGCATATCACTCAGTTTAAACATTGTTTTTAATAATGCTCATGATTTAAGGAATACAAATACTGTGTTCTTCTCAAGCTCTATCCTGTTTGCCTCCTCCTTTGCCCAGAGATACAACTCCCTGCTTTCTTTCAAATGCATGCAGCACTATCTCACTCTGTCTGTTTTTCTACTTCAAGTATGTCAGACATTTACGTAATTGTTAGAAGGCAACTTTTAACAGAAGAGACATACACACAATTCATTGATCTTTCATTAATTAGGCTTAGAGATTAGCATAATTGTAGAATTTCATTTTATCACAATGAATATCATTATGGTAATTCAAAACCATAGAATTTCTTTCTTAGATCATACTTCTCTATGCTATTCTAATTTGGTATGTTGAAAACAAACTCTTGTTCATGCCACAAAATTATTTAAATAATAAATGACCAGAAGATAAAAGCATGCTGTTATTCTTACATGTTCAAAAATGTAATCTTTAACATCCATCATAAGGAGACACAAAAATTGTGGTAGAATTTCTAACTATGATCAAAACAAGAATAATTGCCTCCTTTGAATAATAACAAGAATATATTTGCTGTTTTAGATCTTGCCATTTGTCATAAGGACTGGACCTTCTAGGAACAGTGCGATGACAAGCACACTTAATGATTTATTTAAGAAAGTAACTTCTAGTTAGTAAATTACATTTTCTACATCTTCACTTCAGACATGGGAACTTGTCAGAAATGCAGAATTTTAGCACCCGCTCCACACCTACAGGTGTGAGCTATGCTTCTATACAATCCTCAAGCAATTCACATACATATCACGTTACAATTATAGAGGTTCATCTCTAAGCCACTGACTAACATAGGAATGTAAGATTGCTGTTTTAAAAGCAAGAATTCATTTTGATTCATTCTGCCATTCTCCACACAATTAAGATGAGATGTATTTGGTTTTTACTCTTAGTCCTGCACATGTATGCAGACAGTTGTCCTCCTACATCTGTAGGTTCCACACTTGCAAAACAAATTATGGACAGAAAATAATCTTGGAGAAAAATATAAAAAAATAACAATACAAAACTAACAATAATACAAAAAAAAATTGGGGAGACCACTCTGTGGTGTGGCGTTTAAGGCAGATGGCTCTCACATGACTGACTTCAGACAGTTCAGTGCTGGACCTGGTGCCATGAGAAACATGCGTGAGTGGAAGTGTGTCCCAAATCCTGAAAGCAGGGAGAAACGAGGGCAAATGGGTCGTGACAGGAACATTTCCTATGGGAGTGCTTTGTCACTTTCCTTCTCCCTCTCTCTGTCTCTCTCTAGCAAGCACATACACTGTGGCACAATTAAAACAAGCAAACAAACCAAAAGCACACAGCAACGTTTGACAAAGCATTTATATTGTGTCGGATTATTAATCTAGACGCGATCTGAAGATATGTTAGATCACAGGCAAATACTATGCCATTTTTCAATACACGAAGGATTTAAGCATCTAAGGATTTGGTATTCATGGGGGTCCTGGAACCAACCCGTCTAGATATCAAAGGAAGTCATGTATATATGTGTACATAAATACTAGAAAGAGAGCATTCAAGTGAAAAATCTAGAATATGTGCAGAGAAATGTTTTCGTTTTATTTATCATTATTATTTGTATGTAGAAATTAGTATGTTAATGTTGTATCTATAGTAACAAAAAAGTAAAAACATACAATATTAAAATGCAATATTTGGGCCAACAGTGGTGTGGTGGTTAAAGTGCTAGATTTCCACATGACTGACTGTGGCTCGAATCTTGGACCTGGTAGTTTTCTCTCTCTCTCATGAATTAAAAAATAATAATATTATAATAAATAAAAGTTAAATAAATCTTAAAAAAAACTTAAAAGTGGAATATTTATTCATGTGGATAATCAGGATATTTTCATTAAGGATGCTGAATATGATCCATGCACAAATGCCAAATTATACAAACTGTAGAAAATTTTTCAGTAGCACATTCTCATAGAGCCAATTTAAATTATGATTCTAACCAAATGATCTGTTTTATCATACTTAATTGTGGCCCAACCACTAAACAGCAATTTATGTTTTCTGTTTGTTTTTAAAGGGTATATGTCTTATTTAGGTAAATCTGAAAATAAATCATAAAATGTGTAAATGATACTAAAAACTGCATTTTCTAGAACAAAAGGAGAGAGAAATGTTTATTTTATCCATCACATGTTTTCCCGTTTGGAGATGTACAACTATTTTTCAAGTGACTATGTTCAGTATGTTATTGTATTAACTATTATATTAACCCTGACCCTAGTTTCAGCCAATACATAGTAGCTCTCAAACCTGCAGGTTGTATTACTAAAATAAATATACCAAGAAAAATTGTGAAACTTTTGATAGAGGAGATATTCTTACAGCAGTAATCTATTGGGTTGTCAGAAAAGTCATGGCATGTTTTTGCATAGAAAACCACAGAAAAAATATGTCATGACTTTTAAAACAACCCATCATTTTATAGTATGTGGGAAAAATTTGAGGAAGACTTAAATTTCTGATAAGAAAGTACCTCAGTCAATGTATTTCTATTATAATGCTGAATGCTAAATATAAAAAAAGAACAAGTCAACAGTCCAAAAGTATCCAGCATGGAAATGATCAATATAAAATGTAGAAAGCAGTATCCTCAAATCAGTAAAATGTGAGTCTCTCAAATATGAACAGAGTAAAGTGTTTCCAGCTGACCCAGTAAGAATAAACATATGAGAAACTCATCATCTTTCTTCTCAGACCCACTTTTTCCAAGCCAGACACCATCCTGATTAACTACAGAGAGGGGCTATGCTAATCATAATCATTGCGCCATTCCTCTGGATAGCCATCTGCCATGAGCACTTAATAAATTGTTATTCTGACTTACACATTGATCATCCCATTCATCAGTATAAGTTAGTTAATATGAGTCAAAGCTTTCCTCTGGCCTAACCACTTTTTGATGTACAAATAGTATTTTCTTTAGACTCTCCAATTTATAGCGGACCTTGAAATTTTGCATGTTACACATGAACAAAACATATTCAAGGCCTCTGATGCCCTTACATGAAGTGACAAGTCCCTTAAGAAATATATTCTAATAGGAGGGCACATCCAATCAGCTGGGAATGGGAGGGACGAATAGAGGAAGTGGAAATGTTTGCTTCTGTTCCTTCTTCTTTCTCTCACGTGCCTACTGACTTCCTGGTATTCTCGGTCCCACTGTGAAGTAAAACCACAGGCCAGTCAGATACTGAGCACGTGCTCTTGGACTCTCCACACATCAGAGCCATTGTGCCGCATAAACTTCTAGTCTTCATGAGTCGCTCAGTTGCAAATATTTCTGCTTATTAATGCAATAATGTACTGATATCGAAGCAAAAAGATTTATAAAAAAAAGTCTTATCAATTGCAAAATATTGTGAAATTAGTCTCGTTTGATTAAAACTGTTTTGTTCTTACCTCCTCTAACCAGAAATCTTATGACTTGATTTGTCTTTCTCCTACTTTTAAATTAGTCCCTTTTTGGACCAAATTTTTCAAGTTTGGAAGCCGCTTATCAGTTTTGCATCCTGAGTCCATCCTGGAAACCTCTTATCTACAAAATCATCTGAAAGGATGAGTGGCCCAGCATGGGATTCAGGCAGTAAGTAATGATGTATGATGCTGAAACCAAGGGAGGCCAGGTTTGGATGTAGAGCCCAGGTCAATCTCAGCACACCAGCAACACCAGTGCACACCTATGATCCTCACTGGCTGGGAGGCCGGGGAGAAGGATCACAGCATGGTGGGGACCTGTCATGGGGACCTCTCTCTCTCTCTCTCTGTCTCTCTCTTTCAAAATAAATAGGTAGATTTTAAATGGAAAAAATAAGTATAACTGATGCATTGTAGCTAGAGCAAGCTCTTTCTCCAGGTGACATATTTACAGCCAGCCTTAGGCATTAGTGTCTTTTTAGAAAGACTTCACTAAGAATAGAAACTCTAGGCACTTTGGCAGGGACTCGAGGGCTATATTTTTAAGTGATAAGCTCTTTCATTACCCCTCAGGTCTAATTTTAAGGAAAAAAAGCATACCTTCTTGTGAGTAAGATCAGAATCGCTCATCACAATGTCAGGTTCTTTCAACATGACTGATTTGTGTCTTCTTTATTAGAGATGACAGCATTTAAAAAGCCTAATTTTCTTATCAATGAAGGCAAATGACTTGGCCAAGTGAGAATGAGGTAATGAGATCTATTCTAGGGCTCAAGTATTTTGTCCATCACAAAGTCACTTGGATAACTTACAAATTCCAACTAGGGCACCATAAAACCAAACCAGGAGTTCAATCCATTGAGTTCATTTATTCATCTGTTGTTGAGCACATTCTCTGGGCTGGTGGGGCAAAAATGCATTCCCTCTTAGAGGGACTTATAGAAGCTTCACTGACACCTGAAGGTATATTAAACATCAAAGTGACTGTGGGTTCTATATCAGGGCAAAAAGTGTTTCTGGGCTTCATTCTTGACATGTGGCATACTCTAAATATAGTATTATTTAAAAGTAATATTGACTTATATTAGAAAAGAGTTGTGGAAAATTCTGGTGTAATAAAGTTCCAAATTAGAGGGAAAGGGGCAGTCACAGCATCTCAATTAAGGACATGGTGATAAACCAGGGATTAGAAGCCAGTGATTAGTGCCAGAATGAGGCACCATTCAGCCTGGGGTTAGTGCTGTCCCCATGGTACTGGGCAGAACCTGGTTCTTAGACTGGTAGTGCTTCTTGGTCCCACTCCAAAGAAGTTGAAGAGCTGCATCCCACCTCAAAGGGAGAGGAGAATAAAACCTGTGCTTTCTTGCCCCTTAGATTATACAGGATGCAAGCTAGCTAGAACTTGGCAGTTTGCTATGTGAAGACCTTGGAGGTGCTTGTCTTTCAGTCTCTCTCTGTCCCTCATGGAGAAACTAAATAAGTACACTCAAAAATTTTAAAAAAGATATTTATTTCCTAGCCTATATCATTATTGTATCATTGTCATTATTGTACTCTATAGTTGGCTACTTATTTTCACATATTATGACACACAGTATATTTCTACCTGTCATCATCTGGTGTCCAGGTGAATGGCACACCAGTGTCCTGTGGGTTAAGTACATCAAATACAGTTTCAAAGCTTGAGACAAAGGCTGATAAATAGCATGCAAGTCAAGCCAAAGCCAAAGCAGCATTTATAAATGTCTCTGTTCATTGAATGTTCAGGTTTATTCTGTCATAACACACACCAGGATATGTGTTGTTGCTCAGTAGAAAAGAATAATCAATGACAAACTAGTTATTTCTTGCTGAACCTACCATATGTTCTGCCTTTGACTCACCATGCCATACTTTGGCTCTGCTGATAATTTTTCTCTTTTACTCAGTTAAGTTATTCATCTTCCAACCTCTATCTAAGAGTAAAAATGAAAACAAGGCCAGCTTTACTTGCAGTGGTAAGTGCTGCTCAAGAGAAAATGGATACCATGTGGCAACCACGGTTTGTATCCCTGACCTGATCAGCCTGAAACATGCCAGACACATGTCTGAGTGCTGAGGATCCAAGAAACTGGAAGACTGGAGGAAGGGAAGCAAGCCATAACCAGACCCTGTGGTGGGTGCTCATCTCTCGTCTGTCACTTTCACTTTCCTATACATCTGCATTTGCTGATCATGGATAAAGAGAAAAAACAAAACAAAAAACAAAACTAAAGAAACAAAGAATAGAAACAAATGATTCAGCGCAAGCCATAACCAGACCCTGTGGTGGGTGCTCATCTCTCGTCTGTCACTTTCACTTTCCTATACATCTGCATTTGCTGATCATGGATAAAGAGAAAAAAAAAAAAATAAAGAAACAAAGAATAGAAACAAGTGATTCAGCTAGCTGTGAATCCGCCTAGTGGTGAAATGGTATTGACGATTGTACCTCCTTGGTGGTCTAAAACCATGGCCCCCCAATACAGGGTTCCGCAGCTAGGTAATAGTATTATCACTACATTTTCTACTGAGTCACCTTTGTGCATGAACAAGCGCTCAAATTGCTTCTCTTTAATGGAAACAAGGAAAAAATTCAAACAATCAATAAAAAAATGTAAAAAGCAGACAAGCAAATTATCATTATTCTTTCTACAAGGGAAAGCATCTTCATCTTAGTTAGAAATGAATGTGAATGGAAATTAGTTTTCTTACTATGGTTTTCTGATACTTTACACCATTTTTGAATCCAAAACTAAGGTCGTAGCATTTTATCTGTTGCTATATATAATATTCATGACTCAAGTTATGAAAATCTGCAGAATGATTGCTGCTTGTCATTTCCTATTTCTGACTAGTTATCTTTGTTACTGTTCATGGTGATGCATTTATCAAGGAAAATACCGCCATGTTATTGGGTTCAGGATTCTGAGAGGGCTCAGTGGGGAAAATCGTACTGTTTTTACCCCCAAATAATTTATTAGCTAGAATGTCTCAGGAATTTAAATCTCTTTTTAATCCAAACATTCATGTTTATAGATAATGAAAATTCTGCATTTAAATTACAAGGAATGTTTGGGCTGGTCCCATACATAACACACTGGTTAAGGGAACTGGATTATACACGGCTGATTATGATTCAAGTTCTGGTCCTGGGATCCAGATAAACATGCCAGGAGCATGTGCATATGTTTCCAAAGTCCAGAAAGGATTGATAAATAAAGGAGAGGCAGTTGCAGAATGATCACTCCCCAATAAGGAGTGCTTTTTTCCCTTTCTCTCTGCATGTTTCTCTATTGGTCTTTGGCAAGAGCAAACACCCTAAATAAGTTAAAGAATATTTTTTTTAAATATTCAAAAATAAATGTATTTTTATGAAACATAATTTTTTTACTAGTTGATTACTGAAAAGATATCTACCAACATCTTAGCAGTACCATTGGAAACATGTACAAACACATATGTTTTTGAAGGAGAGTTACTCAACAAAGTTACTCTGATCTTGATTTTTCGAAGGTGCCCCACTACTGATATTGGGCAGTAAGTTAACTTCCTTCACTCATTATATTTCCTCTAATAAGGAACAAGCTACTAATCTTAACATTATGCCTCTGCCATAGGTCACCGGTTCTGATCCTAAAACTGTGCATCTGTGTTTGTGTGTGCATGCCCATCCATAGAGTTTCAACTTGACTTGCATCCTGAATTTTATTGCCACAAGTAATATTTTCATAAGCCATATAGGATAGAAAAGAAAATCTACTCATTATTATTATTTTAAATAATGTTAATAAGTCTGATTTTTTTCCATTAAATAAAGTAATAGGTCAAATATCATCTATCTTTGGAGGGAACATGCTAGAACATTCTGTAAGTTTTACTACAGAATTTTTCCTAAGTCACTCTTTGTTTAAGAATGAAGTACAACAAAAACTGAGATTAAACCAAAGTCACTTAAATTCTCAGCAAAATTACTGAATGCTAGATGATAAAAACAAATGATTCAGATATTCAGAAGGTGTTTACAGGTCTCATCATTTGGTCATGGAAATAAAGTCAAATCCTTCTTGAGAAAGGAAGAGTCAGATTCATTTGTGAATTATGGTTAGCATCCTGTTTATTCCATTTTTATTTCCCCTTAGACCTCTAAAATCATGACTTTTCACCCAGGAAATGTCGACGATCTGACTGAGAAAAACATTATTTGGTATTGGAATGTACCACTATTGAGAATTTATTTTTTATAATTTCAGTTTAATAATGCTCAGTTTATTAATGTAGCAATTGTAAGAATTTTATTTTAATCATTTTAGCAGTATTAGATATTTAATACATAACAAAAAACATCTAGAATGTATTAAAATCTGTAAGTCTGGTTCTGTACCATAAGATCTTTGCTAATCAGATGGGAAAAAAGGTGTGGCTATGGGAGAATAACAGAAATACAGACTGAGGGTTCCAAGTTTCTTTCTTCCTTAGATTCTCAAGTGTCACCATTAGAAAAGTAAGCTAGGTCTTCCTTGTTCTTCATGTGTCTTTTAAGCAGAATAAGGCATCTTACTGAAAATAAGTCAGCCTTTTATTGTTGTTCACCTCATCAGAAAGTGTTCAATAAAAAAGTTGAGTTTTTTTTTTTTAATTATTTCAGGGCCAGAAAGTTTTCATTTCTTTATTACAAATATGCACTATAGTAAATAAATTATTTTAAAAAAATCTTTGCTTAAATGATATATAAAACTACTCTAAGTCAATATCTGTCAATAATCCTATAACAGATGTTATATTTTAACATTAAAATTTTGTTTATTAGACCAGTAGGTGGTATAGTGGTTAAGGCACTGAAATCCCCCATGGTTTACTGTAGTTCGAGTCCTGGACCCGGTGGTTTAAAACTCATGCGGGGTGCATGTGTATGAGTGCCCAAAATCCCAACAGGATAATGGGGGAGAAGATATTGTGGCATGACCATCCTCCTGGGGGGGGGGTAATTTCTCACTTTCTGTCTTACTCTTTCTCTTTGTTTCTCTAGCTAGTGTACATGCCCTATAACAAAAATCACAAAAGAAAAGATTTTGTTTATTAAGCTATGAAAATGTAACAGCCTAGGTTATTTCTTTTATTTTATGAGGAATTTTAAGTAGTTACTAATAGTGGTTAGTGATCCAGCAAAGAGGTTAGAATTATAACACAGGCATCCAACATTTGGGGATTTGAGTTGACTATAGACTCAATGTGATTCAACAGCACATTGTGATTCCCAACACAGACTTGACCTTCAATATTAGAAATCTAATTATTAGCTTTACCGAGGAAAGAAGGTAGTATTAGAATATGTCACTGATAATTTCTATTTGACAACTTTTTAATACAAAGAGGCTATTGATAGCTGACAACTTGAGATTTGGTGAGGGTTCTATGCACACAGAGGTACAATATTAAGTTTTCCTAATTTTTACAGCATCATTGTCCAGCATGATGTAGGTCCTAATTAACTGCTTCAACGAATACTGTTAGCAAAAGTTTTTAACCTGGACTCCCAGTTCCTAATGTGTGTTTGATGGCAGAGATTATCAAATATAACCCCAGCCTTGGCCAGGCCAGAGGACAAGCAAGTACCTGGCATAGAGGGGGAACCAAAGGTCACAACCCTAAGACCTTCCATTTGGGCCAGGCCGCATTGCCACTGTGTCTCCATCTGGATCCTTTTTATTTTTTTAAAAGTTTATTTATTCATTTCTTCTATGAGTGAGAGAAACAGAGAGAAATGTGAGATGACTTTCAAGTTTCTTTTTTCCCCTTAACTCCAAGATTTCATACTAAGAGTATCTCAGTATCTCATTTATGGATAGTGATACTTTATTCAGGATAAACAAATGCTCCCTGTACAAGAAACACAGTGAGGACCCTTACTGAACTATTCGGATATATTTTGACTTTTAAAAGAGTCATTTTCCGTGTCTCTGTAACAAGCACCAACTCTATTTTCCATGGAAGTCTGTTTGTCTGGTATGGAGTAAGAAGATGGTGTCTGACTTCAGGATATTCAGGATTTGCTTTGCTAGCTGAGTCAACCTGGAGTTCTAGGTTTCATGTGCTGTGTGTTTGTAAATATACACACATGGAAAAATATATGAGGGGCTTCCAATCATTTATGAAAGAATCACATTAAAGTATGAGCTTATTTAGATGTTAAAACATTTTGAAGTCCATGCATTTTTTATAATACATATTTTCCATGAACTTTTTAAAGTCTCTCTCTCTCTCTACATGTGTATGTATATGTATGCATAAGACTATGTATTATATTACATATATATATATTAATTATATATAGATCATGTATATTCTGTTTACTTCCTTGTAGCCTCTCTAACAAAAATGTAGAAAAATGATATATTTTACTATTAAAAAATAAAAGGATGATGGTTCTTTTTAGTGTGATTTGTCAAGGTAAAAGAATCAACCTGTGTCTTCAAAATCTTTTTCATTCATTCAATTCTATTGTATGCTAATTTTTATTCTCTGGGTTCATTGCTCTGCATACATCTTGATGATACAATTCCATTTGTGACCATTTAAAACAATCCTCTTTCACCTTGCTTGTTATTGTTTTATGTAGTTTTCTGTGCGTGACCTTTTTTCTCATGAAAACTAGGAAATAAACAATAGCTGTGGATTTCTGTAAGGTCATCGGTATTGACTGAATGTGTGACTGATTGTTTCATAAAACTTTATGTACTACCTTGGGTAATGAAGGAGAGATTTTTTTGCCTATGGCTCTGAGTGTAAATGCGAATACCTCTTTGCAACTCAAAATTGAAGCTCCTGTGCCCCGATGCACACAGTGAAATCAGAGTGAATTAAATGCATGACTAAAATCCTAGTAAAAAGCAAGGGAGAAACAGAGAGAGGGGAAAATTGATGTCATATTATTTATTGAATAGGTAACCTTTGATGGTAAAATAAGATTGCCCTGCACAAAAACAAGTCTTAGCTATGGCACAATAAAGAATTTGCCTTTTGTATTTCCTCTTTGGAAGAATACAGAGAGAGGAGGTAGGCTAAATAGAAGAGATAACATCAGAAAGAACCAGGCAAGGAAAGCTCTTGGAATATGCTTTGAAGATCAGGGCAGATCATACCTTACACTTTTTTCTTTCCCCCTTTTTATTTTTTCAGTTTAATCTACTTTATTCATGATACAAAGTGCATCTGCATGCACTAAAGAGAAAGATAAGCACCTTTGACAGTGTGTCATCATGCCCAGATCTCCTTGTCTCTGTCCTCCAGTTAGTCAGGATTTTGGCCATGCAGGAGCCTGGAGCTTTAGGTCAGCAGTAGGGGATCCAAACCTGTGGCCAGCCATGTGGCTTCCAGCACTGCAGATGGTATGCTACCATCTGCACCATCAAGGCTGGGTCAGATCATATCCTAAAGATCCTAAACCACAATTTATAAGCAACCATTGTGGTGATGATGCTAACAGTGTAACTACAGAAATTTATTTTTAAATATAATTATAAATGGTTTGTTATGTAAGGACAGTTAATACCTATCTGATGTGGGGGACCAGCAGGTGGCACGGTGGATAAGGTGCTGGGGACTTCCATGTGGTTGACTATGGTTTAAGTCCTGGACTTGGTGGCTTGCTTTCTCACTTTCCCACTCTCTCTATCTGTGTGTGTGTGTCTCTCTCTGATCAAAGCAAAGTAAATGAATGAATAAATAAAATTAAATAAAATAATTCTTTTAAAAAATGTATCCAATGTGTAATAGAAGATTCATATTGCTCTGTTTCATTTAATCTTTACCACACTCTTAAAAGGTACATGTTATTTTCAGTAATCATTTCATGGACGAGAAAAGGGAAGCTTAGGGAGGTTAGTAGCTTGCTCAACACCACACAGTTAAGAAGCAATGAAAACAGGAATAACGTACAGGTCCTCATGGTGATAAAACTAATCATTACGTGTGTGTGTGTGTGTGTGCATGTGGAGTGCTATGCTGGAATGATCATAAAAAGTAGTTTCCCTTATATTGTATAGGACTATGAGGAATTCCATAATATACGAAGATGAGTAAGGATAAAAATTAGAATAATCCACTACCATTCCCTTTCTTTCACTATTGTGAGAGCTCCCTCTCTGCTCTTTTTACACACACACTCATGCACACACACACAAACACAGAGAAAAATAACCCTTTGTGTCTTTCAGTATTTCTCTATGCTCCCTCCTCATACCTTCCAAGTCCATTCTCCTTGCCAGGTAGGTGTACTGGGCCTTTAATTCATGATCTCTAAGTATCTCTCTCGCTTGTCTCCCCATCACTAGCATCCATGAGCCTCACAAGGTCATGGTAGACAACTCAGTGTGCTCCAGGCAGTGTGACCTCGTGTGCTGCAGCCTTCTATGTGTGTCTGTATTGATTTTTTGCTCCTTTCATTTCTAATTCTGCTTTCAGGACATTGACCAAATGTGAGCCAATGTGATTTCCCTTTTTATGATAAAATTCTCTCCCTTTTCCACAACTGTGTCTTCATTTACTCCACAATATTTTGACCATCCCATTACCATTTTGAACTGTGTTCCTTTTCCTCTTCTAAGCTAGAAAATGGTGAAGATGTTTTTTTCTGTTCACTCATTCCTAGCACATGGCAAATGCTTCATATGCTTCCAATTTTAAAAAGCAAATGAACAGATTTGGGCATATACAGGGTAAAAATAGTCTGTCCAGCTGAAGCTTTTCTTTGAAGCCTGTTAACTTTGACATAAGATAAAAAATATATTGCTAACCAGGTTTAGAAATGTGAAATATTAACAGTAGGTCACTTGAAGTTTCTTCTTAGTGGTAGCAATAAAATAGCCACTGGTGACGGACCAATCACAGACCAAACACTGCAAGGCATGTTACCTGTCTCCACGACCTGAAAGACTTGGTCTGGCATTTCCATTTTTCAGAGAAGGAACTTAGGCTCAGGAAAAAGAAAACTTCCAGAACTTGTGCCACTAAGTGATGGTTACGGCTGAATTTGATGGAGGTGTAACTTCAAATTCTATGTCTTGTCACAATGCTGTCCCTACCAAGTTGGGTGTTTATTCACCTTTAATGTCATATTCCAAGTGGTGGCATACAAATAAGTCATGTAAGGGGGCATGCAAAATTGGCATCCATATACTACACAAAAAGTTTTTTTAAAAACTCAAAACTGTCAGTCAATTTTTGAAATGACCTTGAGCAATCTTTTTATCAACACAGTGTTTTCTGCGTCCTGGCTGATTATACACCTGTAGGACAGTATTTATTACTTAGTTCTCAACTTCTAAGCAGTTTCTTTTTCTATGTCACTAGACACTTTATTATGTTCACTTTCCTTTAGTGATAGTATTCCTTTTTCTTAATAGTAACTAAGGATCATCTTCCAAGTCCTACTCTCTCCTGATGACTTTGGGTAATTTATTTGATTATTATTTTGAGTTACTGTTTTATTTTAAATTTATTACTATGATTATAGTAGTATTATATCTGATCATGGTAGTTTAATTAATTAATCAGTTTTTTAACATCCAGGATGACATTTCCTGCTCTTAACTCCATTTTATACATCTGTCCTTATTTCCTTTTGGACAGACATTTTTTGTGTTCTGTAGTCACTTCAAATTTAATGCATCTGAAAATAACTTAACATCATCTCCAGCCTGCAAAATCTAGCATTCCAGTCTACCAATGATGTTGTTTTTCAATAATCTGTAGTCGAAGTTTCACATCATTTTGACTTGTACTTTCGTATTTTGTGACTATAGTTATATATTAGGTACTTTCAAATCTTCAAAATGTCTTTAACATCTCTCCTGACGTTTCTATGGTTAATGATACCACCTTACTCTTAGACTAAATCACTCCCAGATTATACCACACTGACCAAAACCAATGTGACACACTAATGATTACCTTTCTAACCTCCCCCTTTTTTTCCTTTTCAATAAACTCTACACAAAATGTCCTAAAATAGTGGTCACATTATGTTATTAATCTGATCAGACTTTACGATGAAGTCCTATAGTGTGTGTGATGAGTATTTAATCACTAATTGTTGCATCAACTGATTAGTTAATAAGTAAATGCAAATGTTAAATCATTTATTTATTTAAATCTAAGAACTTAATTCTATATATGTTTCAAAACATTATCTTTTTTTAACCAATATTAGCATGGACATTTTCTTCCAGATCAAAATTCAACTTCACTAAGCAACTTAATAATTGTAAGCACACTCCTTGAAAAAAACCTGCTGATACATTTAACACCTAGCATAATTTAACAATATATTGGGTTACATAGAAGATAGTTATGATAGAATTTTATCTTCATAGTATAAAATTGATAAAATGATAAATTTTGAAGATTCACTGTAAAACCCTAAGTTATCAATTCAGGCATGATGCCGGTGCCCATTATTATCTCAGTTTATATTCTAGTTAGAGGTGTGTGCGTACAAAATGAAATAAAGCATACATTCTAAATTTAATTTTGCATATATCTTTCTACTCTGGCACACCAGGGATCTAACTTAAGGTTTGAGTTAGTTAATGAAGATTAGATACACACAAGCTAAAGAATTAATTTTATGTCTTTACCTTATACCTCCATATTTCATTAGAGGTTGTAAGAAATAGAAATGTGGGACCAGCAGTTAGCATAATGGCTATGTCGCTGGACTCCCACATAGTCAACCGCGGTTTGCATCCCGGGCCCAGTGGCTTAAAACTCACGCCGGGCGTGTATGCGTGCGTGCCCAAGATCTTGAGAGGAGAATGGAGGAGAAGGGATTGTGGCATGGCCATCCCCCCTGGGGCGGTGACTTCTCGCTTTCTGTTTCTCTGTCTCTCTCTGTCTGTCTGGCGAGCGCATATGCCCTATAGCAAAACCTCTTCAAAAAAAAAAAAATAGAAATAGAAATGTAGCAGCTTCCTGGGAATTATCTTGGACATTTTACTTATTTATTTTATATTTGTCAGAGAGCACATGCACTCAAGAGAGACAGAGAGAGGGAAGAGGAGAATGCGCTGTCAGAAGGGCATGGTCACACCTAAATCCCTGTACATTTCTCATGTTGTCAAGATTTGGGCTGCACATACACACATGACTGATGTAATTTTCAGAAGGCTAGGGGCTGGGATTCTAGTCACCTGGTCAGTCATGTGAGATCCAGCTCCTGTACCCACCAGACCAGGGGCTGGCTCCATTTTAGGCATTGTAGGTTTACAGTTCCTATTGGAAAATAGAAGTGCTTGGACCAGCTACTCCACAGTAATTGAGAAAGTAGTGGACTTGATTTTCAGCTTTAAACAGATGTGATCATCTCAATGAATCATTCTCTCACTAAAAACAGTTTCAAATGTTGAATAAAAAACAATCAACAAGAAACCTCTTCAAGCATCAGCTGGAGAGGGAGAGTACAGATAGAATATATTTAGATTTTTGTTAGGGGAATGCCTGTCCACTCTATGTATCAACCTATGTTATATAACAGAAAAGCAGGAACAGAGACGAAAATGCCAGATAGCTAGGACAAAGAACAAACAAAAATAAAAACGATGTCAGTAGTGAGAATAGATGCAAACTACCTGGAGGGCTCACTTATTTACCTAACTAGATTGAGTTTATTAAAAAGTTTCATTTTAATCACTTTGTTTTAAAGTTGGCTTTGTGTTAGTTGCATTTACCCGACTGGAGACTAAGAAAGCGTTCTGAGAATGTTGAAGGTAGGCTGGACTATGCTATGGTATTTGGTAGGTTGGGCGTGGTCAATGTGTTTATAACTTAAGATGGGTTTATTGGGACTTAACCCCGTCATCAATTAAGAGGCATTATATTTGAGAAAAAAATTATTTTTCTCTCAGGGTACTGTGTATACACAATTTTATGTGAGATATTTACAAAAGAAATATTTGCCAATGTGCATGAACCAAGATGCTTATGTTTTTGTTTGTTTGTTTGTTTTTTGTTAGTTTGTTTGTTTTTGCTTATTTTTTTTGTTTCTTTTGAGAATAAGAGTTACATGGCTCCTGAGTAGCTCTTTGTCTTGGTATGGAGGATGTTCATAAGCCTTAATGTATGTTTTCAAGCTGTTTGTTGGCTTTGTCTTTTGATTCTTATTTATGTTTTTTTCTGGTTCTGACTGTGCTTTTTCAATCTCCTGAAATTTATTATAAATGTTCATTTTAGGTTACATGAAATTTTTTCAAAATGTGTAAGGGCATAGACTTTCTTTCTTTTTTTTTTTTTTGAGGTTTTTCACTGTAGGGCGCGTGCGTTCGCCAGACAGACAGAGAGAGACATAGAGACAGAAAGCGAGAAATCACCCCCCAGGGGGGATGGTCACGCTGCAATCCCTTCTCCTCCATTCTCCTCTTGGGATCTTGGGCACGCACGCACACGTGCCCGGCATGAGTTTTAAGCCACCGGGTCTGGGACACGAACCGCGGTCAACTACATGGGAGTCCAGCGACATAGCCATTACGCTAACTGCTGGTTCCCAGGGCATAGACTTTTTAGCACGTAGGATGATATGGAGGTGCCATAGGAGAAAGCTAAGCAAGGAACCACTTCTGAGAAATGTTCTTTTGTACTATGCTGGCCAGTAGGGCCTTCTTGAAGAAAGTGGTGAGAGTAAAAACTTCAGTGCTGGGACCAGCAGAAGACGTAATGGCTACATCGCTGGACTCCCATGTAGTTGATCATAGTTCGAGTCCTGAACCTGGTGGCTAAAAACTCACGTCAGGTGCATATGTGTGCGTGCCTAAGATCCCAAGAGGAGAATGGAGAAGAAGGGATTACAACATGGCCATCCCCCTGGGGGGTGATTTCTCGCTTTCTGTCTCTCCGTCTGTCTCTGTCTGGCTGGCGAGTGCACATGCCCTATAGCAAAAACCTGTTCAAAAAAAGAAAAAAAAAAAAACTTCAGTGCTGAGAAAGATTTAAAGGGTGGAGGTGGAAGGTATTACACAGTATGAAATTTATTATGTGAATTTGTAAAGAATGTCTTAAAATGTTCTATAAAACAGACACAAAGATGGAATTATGTATAGAAAAGTTATTGAGAGGATCAACCAGTGGCAAATAGTTAAGATGACTGGATCCCACACTGCATAGTTAGTCCCGAACCCAGTGGCTTGAAAAACATGCTTTCCCCAAATCCCAAAAGGGGAGATAAATAAATGAGAAGGGATTGTAAGGTGATTATTTCCCATTGGGTGCTTTCTCACTTTCCCTCTCTCACTCTGGTGAGCGCATGTTCCCTATGGCAATTTTATTATTTTTTAAAGAAGTATTAATGAGGCCAGTAGGTGGTATGGTGGTTAAGGTGCTGGACTCCCACATGCTTGACCATGGTCCAAGGACCTGGAAACTTGAAAATCATACCAAGCATATACACATGTGTGCTCAAAATCCCAAGAGAGGAATGGAAGTGAAGGGATTGTAGAGTGGCCATCCCCCAGGGGGTGAAAAATCACTTTCTCTCTCTGCAACTTTCTCTGGATAATGTATGTGCCTTATGGCAAAAACATTAAAAAAAAGAAAACTTACTGAGAACAATGTCCAGGGGAAAATATTTGCAAGCACGAGAGAAGCAGAGAAGGTGAACTTTGAAGTAATTTTAAAGTCCAGCTGGTCTAGAGCTGAGATTCCCTTTAGCATCATCTTTAACCCCACCATCTAATGGTTATTGATCATCTACTGCCCTCGGAATGGGGCATGCCCTCAAGTGAGACAGTTCTATTAGTCTTTGACAAATCCCCAGAGGGTATATCATCTATAAGTCCCAACAACTAAATGGCAAGTGCACTGGAATCTCACATGAAATACCGGAGTGATACCTGAGTGATACAGTGATACCTGAGTGTCTTAATGACTCACACACACACAGAGTCCTGGGAAGAATAAATAAAAAGGCAACAGCATATGTGAATTGACTCAAAAAATATAAAGTACTTTCTAATATGTAATTGTTATTTTTTGCTATGTCTCTTAAATTTAGAGCATTTTTTGTTGATAAACAAATGCAAACATACTTGTTCTTTGTTTAGGAAGATAATCCTTCCAATCCTTATAAGCTTTTGTTGGTTTCCTAGTAAACTCAAAATGAAGGTGAACTGAGGACACACATATGTCTGCTAGGTAAACGAGGCTGAAATACTCAGCTCAGTTTAGCTTTGTGTCTAAAAGAGTTCATGACATTCCTGACATGACTAATATGTTACTGAACAATAAATGAAACTCTGTAAGAATCAAAGCCTATTAGTTCCCTCGTAAACAGAAATACTTTAAATTAAACATGCATTTTGTTAATCTAAGCTGTGGGAGTAAACTAAGATATGCTGTATTAGAAATTATCATAGAATAATTGTAATTCCTATAATATGGAGCTTATGTTTTATCTTCTAGGAAGTATGCAAAAAAATGTTAAAGCAAAAAACTTACCTAGAGTTTACTTATAAATTTATTTACTTACTTTAGACCAACTTGGTGATGTTATCACTCATATTCGGTTTTGTGTTTATTCTTTACCTGGTGATTACGAACTTAATGTTCATATAGAAATTATTACCTACAGAGCACACATTATATTATGTCTTGGAATCCAAGATGAATCTTATCATAAGTATATGCTTATTAACCAGATTGCAGGTAAACATATTAAATGAATATATGATGTATATACTTAAAGAAAATTTAAAAAAAAGAAAATCACAATGAAAGTGGAATCTGAGATAAATGGCTGAAGCCCGACTTTTTTTTTTTTTTTTTTTGAGAGGTTTTCGCTATAGGGCGCGTGCGCTCGCCAGACAGACAGAGAGAGACATAGAGACAGAAAGCGAGAAATCACCCCCCAGGGGGGATGGTCACGCCGCAATCCCTTCTCCTCCATTCTCCTCTCGGGATCTTGGGCACGCACACACACGCGCCCGGCGTGAGTTTTAAGCCACCGGGTCCAGGACACGAACCGCAGTCGACTACGTGGGAGTCCAGCGACATAGCCATTACGCTAACTGCTGGTTCCCAAGCCCGACTTTTTAACATAGTAGCTTTGTGGTCACTTGAGGCTATAGAATGTTTGAAAATGAGGATCTTCTGAATGGTGATGTGTGGTCAATGGAAAATGAACAGAAGATTTTGAAAAATTAGTGTACACATCATGTAACAATTTCTGTCTTTTTATATTGACTACATGTAGGAATGGATGTATTACATGAAATAAACTACTGAGGACTGAATTCTGGCAACATTTTTTTTGTTGTTGGTCTAAAATTCCTTCCTAAGGGGTCTGGGGAGAGCCATGACTGCATGCAATCAACTTTTCTACAAAGGTCATCTTGCCTCAGTGATTGTGGCTTACTTCTCATTTCCCAAGTCTGACATAACATCACACGATGATTAGTAAACTCCTTTAGCTATGTTAAGCTTAAACTTTTCTTTCCATTGACTCCAAGTTTTAAGTAAAACCTTGCTCTTTTGGCCAATAATAAAGAACCTCTAAATCTACCTGTGACCGCGAAACCCCCAGGATACTTTGACTTTTCAGTTGTAAATCAATACTTCCATGTATTGTAGGTATTACCTCTATGAATTGATTTCCTGAAATGTATAAAAGAAATGTTATAACCCAACCTCCTTGGAACATTTTCTTTTTTCTTCTTTTGGAGAGATTTTTTTGCTACAGGGAGTGTGCGCTCACTAGAAAGACAGAGAGAGACCGAGAGACAGAAAACGAGAAATCACTCCCCGGGGGGATGGCCACGTGCAATTCCTTCTCTTCTTTTCTCCTCTTGGGATCTTGGACTTGCACACACAAGCACCCAGCGTGAGTTTAAGCCACCAGGTCCGGGACTTGAACCGCGGTCAACTACATGGGAGTCCAGAGACATAGCCATTATGCTAACTGCTGGTCCCCTTGGAACATTTCCTGAAGGCTGTTTTAGTTTGTGTTTTTTGGCCATAGTCACTCAAATTGATGTAGAATAAATCTTCAATACTTCCAGAGTTTAGTTCTTCCATGGACAGTACATAACCAAAATAAATATAGCCTGTTTCTTTTATATTTTTAATGTGAAACTAAAAATTGAAAGTATATATGTTGTGTGGACATAAATTATATATATGTAATTGGATGGCATGGATATACCATGTAAAATTTCTCATGTTGACCTGGCTGAAATGATTGTCTCTTATTATATGTTATTTAACCTTATAAACTACTTAACAGTCCCACATAAAATCATTAACATTCTGAGATATGTAAACTTACTTTACTACAATAGTTAGGTATTTTTGCTGAATCAAATGATTCAATAATTATTTATTCTAAAATAACAAATCAGGGCAGAGTTATTTTAGCTACTGAACATGTGATTTGTTCCTTTTATAGTTACTGTAATGTTGCAAATAAATTTGTTTATAAATGAAATAACAAAACAGTACACCCAAAAATTGTGAAAAGTTTCCAAGTGGAACACCAGCCCAAATTAACATGGAAAAACTCAATTACAACTTTTTTTTTTTTGAGAGGTTTTTGCTATAGGGTGCGTGTGCTCACCAGAAAGACAGAAATCACCCTCGCCCCCCCCGCCCCCCCAACACCCCACCACAGTTAACTACATGGGAGTCCAGTGACACAGCCATTAGGCCATCTGCTGGTCCCCTCAATTACTACTTTTAAATAATGTATTATGACTCAGTTCAGTGATGAAGACCAAAGAAGTCTCAAATGACATGGATATATCAGCTACTGCTACTAAGTTCAATTTCCTTAAAAATAGCATAGCAATCTGGGAATCAGCAGTTAGCGTAATGGCTATGTCGCTTGACCGTAGTCGACCGCAGTTCGCGTCCCGGACCCGGTGGCTTGAAACTCACGCCAGGCGCGTGTGCATGCGTGCCCAAGATCCCGAGAGGAGAATGGAGGAGAAGGGATTGCGGCATGACCATCCCCGCTTGGGGGTGATTTCTCGCTTTCTGTCTCTATGTCTCTCTCGGTCTGTCTGGCGAGCGCACACGCCCTACAGTGAAAATCTCTCAAAAAAAAAAATAGCATAGCAATCTAAAATCTGAAAGGTAAAATCTCATTACTAAGCATAGAGAATAAAAATATCTTGCATATGTATGATTTCCCTGTTATATTGATATATTTATAGTCTGTATAGTACTGCTTATATTATTTTAAAATCTGAGCTAATATAGTGATTTTATGGTTAACTGGCATTTGTACTTTAACTGAGGGGAAAAGAACAGATAACCGCTTTGAATCTATAACATAATTTAATAAAATTATACTTGAATTTTAAGATATTAAATGTATTTTCTTGTTATATCTACTATTTACTTTTCCGAAGTGTCTCAGTTATTTAACTTGATATGATTTAAGTTGCTGTAGTTGTAATTTACATATGTAAGCATATACATCTCTGAAAGAAGGAAAATCAAAAAAGTAATTGGCCTACATTTCAAAAATGCATAGTCCCATCAACACAGGAAGAACAAATTAATGCCTTTGAGTCTGAGGGATGGGCCTCACATTTGCATAGGACATTGCCTCTCAACCTTTGCTCTAGCTGAGCTTCTCAATCAATAAGGTCATTATTCAAGCCACAGATGCATGCCTGAGTTGTCTATTGTGCTCCTCCATCTCAATTCAACACTCCTGCAGCCTGCATCTCCTCTGCTCTGTGAATGGAGGCCAAAAATGGATGTAAATTATACCATTTCCTAATGTGAAGAAAAGATCTTTCTTTGGTATGTATTGAAGTTAATAATATTTATTAGGCACCTCATTTATATACCCTTGCCAAAGCAACACAGTAGGTAGGGTTATAATTTTCAAAATCTTGGTTGGTTTATATTTCTCAGTATCTGATGGCATGTAGGAGACAGATAAGCAAGCCACCTGCAAAAACAGGCAGTTGGGGCTTACCACACATGCTTATAGAGACTTTCAGGCTACATCTGTCACATCTTATTTGAAAAATCATCAGATGAACAGAAATGATACCAAAATAAGCATTGAATGTCAAATACTAAGTAGTTAACACAGGCAACAGAATAAAAAAATTTAAACCATTAATTTAACAGCTCAAGGATTAGAAGATAAAATTGAATTCAAATCTCCTATTCTGTATCCCTTTTTGAGAACCATTTTGGGCAAGGGTAAAGTTGCATTGTCAGTGAGTTCTGTGTGTCTTGTATACATAAAATAATTCTGCTTTCTCTGCTGACTAATTTCCTTCCTTATCATCACACCAAAATTTCATTTTCTGTTGAATCCGTTCTGTTGTCAGTCCCAGAAAGTTAATTCAGACTGCACTGAAAATAAAATGCAGGTCAGTTACATGGAAGGATGCATTATTTATACTAATGGTATGATCATAGCTCTGTAATCATTCAATAATTTATTTACAACTTACTATATTGTGTTGATCATTTTTCTGTGGAGTGGGATCCCATAGAAAGAATAGATATATTTTCTCACCAGTTGTTTATTTTTTGAATAATTGATGTCTCTATTCTTTGACCCCTTTTTGACTAATTATGTTTTAAAAATTAAATAATAACTGTGATGTGAATAATAATTTGTATTTCATGAAAAACTTGCTCTAAATGTATTATTAATTAAGTAGAAAATATACAATGTCATTCTAGAATACCATTTGAAGAGTCCTATGTAGTAGTGACTTAATATATGCTAACTTACCTGAATGTGAATAATTAATTTTATTAAATGATTATGACTTAATTTCAACTTGAAATAATTTCCTGAAAGAAATAAAATAAAACTAAATAAAAGATTAAGCCTTCCCTCGTTAACCCTGAGCTCTTTAAAATATTAAGCTTGAACAAATCATAGTATTCCTCCTGCCACTTATAAAATGTCAAAATATCACACACTGATAGAAAATCTATGTCTAGTTTTTAATTTAAATTTTATAAGAAGCAGCTGCTGGCTACCAATGAATTATGCTGCCAGCAAACAACATTCTATGAGCATCATCTATCCAATCTCTATCTCCATATAAGTAATAAACTTTATATGAGATTTCACATTATTTTTGCCCTCTCCATGAAACATCCACTGCTGAAATCATGGGTAAAAATGTCTTTTTCAGAGGGAAATAAAGAAAGTTAGCTAGTCAATAGTATTACATAGAGAATAAGGAAATGTAATCTTATGATGAAGGGAGAAGTATGAGACCTTTTTTTTTTTTTTGAAAACACAGAGTAGAACAAAACGTGCAGATTTAGACATCTAGAAATTAGTACCAATGAACAAAGGCACAATCATTGGATTAATGATGTGCTGACATGCTACCTTTTTACAATTTTATCAAGTTTGTAGATAAAACAAATTGAAGATAATTTTATGTTATCCTCTGTGTTCTTAAGTGTATTCAGTTGAAAAGACAATTCGCATTCCAAGGAATAGGATTTTTTTTTTTTTTCAAATTAAATGTTCTGCCCAAACTGGAAGCCAGCCAAGCTACTCTCTAAAAATATCAATTTAAACTACTGTTTTCTAAAATAGTGGGAAGAAGATTTTTATCTACTGGATTTAGATGATTCCTGTGTCCTTAACCTATTTTTCATATTCAACTTATATAGGTGTAGCAGTTCTAGTTTATGTGAGATGTTTAAGTTACCTTTTTTATTTTCTGTATCTTATTTTTTTCCCTTTCTTTTTCTGCTTTTTTTTTTTTTTCTTTTTTCTGCAGGGGGAACTCTTCAAGTGTTCACTAAAGTCAATGGACTCTGTTCCTTCAGCAGCATACTTCGATCCTTGCCACGGAATGATTCTTTCATAATAGAAACATTAAATATGTTGTTTTGTTGTTATTTTGTGTACCTTTTTTTTTTAGCTTTGCTATAGGGCATGTGTGTTCCCTGGAGAGAAGGGATGAGATAGAGAGAGGGAGAGTGAAAAATCACTCTTGGGAGGGAAGTGGGGGGTTGCACGCCACAATCCCTTCTCCTCCATGCTCCTTTTGGGATTTGGGGCAAGCATGCAAAGACACCCAGCAGCATATTTTTTATGCTGCCAGGTCTGGGACTTGAACTTGGCCATGTGAGATGTAGCTGCCTTAACTTCTGTGCCATCTGCTGGGCCTATTTTGTGTAATTTTAACTCTTCATTTGAGTCGCCAAACATTTTCCTTAAAAATTCACCAATTCTGAGGGAACATGACTATAGTGATTTTCATTTTATCTTTGTATTAGAAAGTTACCTCTCAGAGCTTACCAACTGAAAGCAGAAATATTTCTTCCATTAATGAAAAATTACCATTTTTATAACGCTTTTTATAAAACCATGCTCTATGGATTTGAACTATGACAATGTATACCTTTTTCTCATAATCAGATTTCAGAATTATGGGAAAATATCACTTCATTGAATAAGTAAGTAGTAGATAGGTAGGTAGATAAAAAGAAGTGTAGACCACGAACCTTACTCTTTCTAACACCACACAGTGAGAAAATAATAAATAAACATTTGGTGACCCAACTAATTTGAATGAATGTATTATTAATTATTTCTTATTAATTAGGAAGATGATTCTAAAATTTTAGCTATTCACTAGGTTTCTCTTAAAGTTTATTTACTTATTTATTTCATGAGTGAAACAGAGAAAGAGACATCCCAAGAGGGTCTACCCTCTGCAATCCAATCCAACTTTGGCCATCATTGACATGCATATGTTCAGGGAGGTTTCTGGATGGAATCCAGGACCCTCTCATATGAATCATGCATCATGTTTTATTATTATGCTACTGGTTAGCCCTAATAGTAACTAGATTTAAAAGGGCAATATGGGTTGAAATATGAGTTAATGGCATGCAAAAGTGTATTGCAGAAGTATTTCTTCTATCCCCTTCTAATCATGGTTTCCAAATCCTTATGAGCTCCTTCTCATGCTTTTACAAACTGCCTCTTTATATTTTAGGGTTTAACATCAGAAGCAGGGTCAAAACTCCAACATTATCTTTTCCCATTATTTTTCTAATCCTGCTTACAACACACACACACACACACACACACACACACAATCCATAAGCTGTTATCTCTCCCTATATCTAATGAAGGACACTAGCAAATAAAAAATTATTTTTAGATGTATTTTTGCTTAGGATGGTTGTTTAAAATCCATTTATTTTTTGCATACTCTTATTTAAAATCATGGAAGTATATATTTATTGCAATAATTTTTCCATGTTTAATTATAAGCTGCACATATTTGTATGCATTTAGAGAATCACACCATCGCATGAGGTTCGGATAGATGACACATGGGCTTACAAACGAGGTTCAAATCTTGGATCTTTCCCATATATTCATGAATATATTTATTATGTTTGATGTGTCTTCCTGTATCCAATTTTTAAAATAATACCAAACTGATGATGTTCTTGGATGAATTACTGGAGAAGGGTCTTCATATCACTTGACATAGTGATTAGCATGAAATAGGCACCATCAAATTGAAATTGTCACGATTTTGCCTATGAGGAAGGCCCTAACAGTTGTCCTTTAACCTCATCACTCCAAGAGTTGTATCTCCCTTTGCATGTCTTTCCTTTCCAATTCATGTTTAATACACATAAAAATGAATTTTCCCCAATTAGAGAAATCTTTATGCCACCCTTTTTCTCAAAACACTGACTTACTGTCTTTCAAGGAATTTATCCTGACACCATCTTACACATTTCAACATATTTCTTTATGAGCAGACAAGTCTTTTTCTTGAATTAGATCAATATCCTCCTTGTCAACAAATGTGTCATGTTAATCTGTTTTATTTATTTATTTTCCTTCATGGCAAAAAATGCATAAAAAAAGAGATCAAGAGAGAAGGAGAAAGAAATCACCCATCAACAGACCCTGGTTACACCACAATTCCCCTTCCTCCAGTTCTCTAGACAGGCAGGATTCTGGCCATGTGTGTACATGTTTTCAAAGCTGACCAGGGACAAGACCTGAACCCTGATCAGACAGTGGGATCTGACTTGCTCTGTGCAATGACCAACTGTGTGCCCTACACCCAGCCCCAATCTGGTTTAGCTCTTTCTGTTTCTCTTGCCTGAAGTAAGAGTTTCCCTTTGCTTTCTGTTTCCAAATCTTTCTACAGGAAATGCTCATTTGAGATTCTGCCTGGTCCTAAAACACACTCGTAAGTGCTCTCATCCTTATGGTTCTTCATATTCTGGGTTTCTTTAAGTAATGACCTCTTCTACCTTCTGATTTTTATTTCCTTCAGTAACTTATTCCTTAGTGCATAATTTATGGGCATCAATCCTTACTTCTTTCAAAGAATATGAACTGCAAAGATCATGCACATTTTGTCCTGCTTCCTTTATACATTTTATATCATTAACTTCAAATGGGAAGGATGCTCACACCCCCAGTGGCAATTGATTTGACTGAGACAGTGCTATAACCTGGTTTTCTTGAAATGTTTCCTTATCTTCTGAAAAATGTATTCTTCTTTCTTACAAAAGAAAGGCATTGCGTCTCACCTATCCTGAATCCTACAATGATGGTTGGCGGTCTATGACACACACAGAGAGTTTAGATAATGGACAATTCTAACTGGAGGTTGAAAATCCCTCCTATAAGTGAGGTTGGTTTCAATTTGTTGTTTTGTTTTAAATCAAAGGAGCACGTTATGAAATTGTCCGATAATAGATTGCTTGTGATCATTTTTTTCAAGATCCTCCAAAGCATAATTATACTCCAAAGCATAATTTGATCTAGTGCAGTTTAGTTTAAAAGTGTTTGCTGAATACCTACTCTGTTCAAAATTGTAACACTTGGAAGGAAATGAAAGGACAAGGGCAGAGTGCAAATAATTTAATTAGTAACATGAGATACAGACCATGATATCAACTTCAAGAACAGCAGAGAACAAAAAGGATGTGGGCAGTGTGGCGGTCTTACTAAACAAAAATTCAAGAAACCATGCTGCCATAAGGACAAGAGAAGGAACAGCTAATTCAGGTTGTTCCTGATGGGGCAGACATCAAGAAAAGGGATCCTAGTTGGGTTTTGAATGATAGGGGTGCTTTCCATAATGGAAGCAACCAGTGCAAGGGATGAAAAGGTAGTTTGATATGAAGTTAATCACATTTAGAGTTCACTTGGGAGCTTAGAAGCTGGCCAGGTCCTGGCACAGAAATAATTTCACAAATCATGAAGCATATAGATCATACAAACAATTTACAAAATTCTTTGTTGGCTCAAAACCATGTGTATTATCAAATGCAAATATCATTTAAAGACTAAAGCTTAGAGAATCATCTCTTGAAATATTTATTTTTATATCCTATTTTAAAATAAAATACTTAATATGCATTTGAATGAATGCTACGTCATATAACAATTCAGTCATTACATTAGTATTTTGAAACTATATAAAATATAGCTTGAAAGCAAGGCAGTTCTGTAAAGATAATTAGATTAATATTTTGCAGTTAAAACAAGTTTTTTTTATAATTTGTGATGATGAAGTGCTGATCCTGTAGACCTGATGCATTTTTCATTAATACCCTATGGTTGCCTAGTAACAACATGTATGTTGGCATAACCGGAATGAACATATGGAGTAGTAGAATATCTACCACGAATATCTTACCTCCTAGTTACCCTTTTCATTCTGAAGGTTAAATAGGCGTATAGTATGTATGGGCCTGGAGTGTGGTTCTTGGAACATGGGAAGGAAATAGGTCTGTGGATGGAAGGGAGAATATTCTCCAAAGCAGTGGGACAGAGTTTTCTCTCAATCATACATGTGTGCAGAAGGCTGAAGTACTTCACAAAGAAAAGAGAACTGTGGTGACCAGCAAGAGAGGAATACTATTTGATAATATAAAATTTATAGCAATTCATTGTCAGGATACTTGAAAAATATTCTGCCCATCTCTCAAAACTTTGCTTAACATACAGCTATACATTCATCTCATGCTTATTGTATAAATAACCAAGTAAATAAACTAATGATGAATGTGGGGACCAGCAGTTAGCATAATGGCTATGTCGCTGGACTCCCATGTAGTCAAACATGGTTTGAGTCCCAGACCTGGTGGCTTAAACTCACGCCGGGAGTGTGTGTGTGCATGCCCAAGATCCCAAGAAGAGAAAGGATGAGAAGGGATTGTGTGTGGCCATCCCCCTGGGGGGTGATTCCTCGCTTTCTGTCTCTGTCTCTCTCTGTCTTCCTGGTGAGTGCACGCGCCCTATAGCAAAAACTTCTCAGAAAAAAAAAAAAAAAGAAAGAAAGAAAAAAGAAAAAGAAACCAACAGGCTCATTTGTGTGTTTGCCTATGGTAGTAGAATAAGCCGATAAGCAGAGGAAGACAAGAAGTACACAGAAGCACCATGTTCTTTCCATTCAAGAAGTCTTTCTTGAGTCTGTTGTGTGCCTGGAACCATTCAATATCAGGGAAACAAAAATGCAGTCGTTATGGCTCATTACCTTGCAAGCCTTGATGCTCAGTGAGTTCTACATGATGAAACTTGGAGGTAATCATTTTTTGAGTCCCTTGTGTAAAAAATATGGTTCGTATTTCAGGCTCTCAGCACTCCTTCTGATGTGCTCTGTTTATCTGCTCTTCCCTGCATGGAAGGATTGAGGTCTGCCAGTTACAGTCAACCACTCATGTGAGGGAAAGGTTTTGGTGTTCCAGAATAGTTATTTACCTAAGGCATTTGAGCATGCTACTACTCAAAAAGTGTTCTCCTCACGGACACTGCTGTGATTGCTCTCCAGTGCTAGCACATCTTACGTGATAAATTAAACAAAGGGAAACAGAAGCCATTATTTCACATTCCTTGGGGTCCCTAGCAATTTTGACATATGATTTGGAGTCCTCACAGCTTACCTTAAGAATCAGGAAAATAGCTCGACTTTGGCTCATTGTTTGAAGAAAAGGCTAATACAAATGGCAGTATTAGTGAAGGATGTACTCTACTAATAAAGCCCTTGAAGGCAGCGACTTTCAAGGGCTGTGAGGCAAACACTTCACAGCTTGGGTTCTGTAGGCGACTGATGTGGTTCAAAATCCTTTGGCTCTAGACCTTGACTATTTCCTTTCTGTTTCTTGATTTCAGTTTTGTTAGTAAGATATGAGTAATCACATCACACACCTCATGACCTTGTAGTTAAGAAGGGATGAGATGATGCATATGAAGTGCTTGGAGAGGGGGCTGGCACAAATTCTGAGCGCTTGCACTGTACCTGATGGCTGTTTATCACTGTGACTAATAGGCTACTATTATTACTACATTCTACTAACATAATTACTAATAGGTACTTCTTTTTTTCAATGAGAAAATGAAGCATAAGGAATAACAAAACGCAATGTCCGTACTCTTGGCACCTTGAGTTAAATGGTACCCAGGACTACGTTTTTAAAACTTTAGAATAATTTGCTTTCTGAGGATCACTCATTAAGCATAAATATCTATGGATTAATATTGGGCAAAGGTATAAAATAATACTTACTGTATTTCCCTTTTCTAAAAATTTGTTTATGAATTTCTTCCAGAAATGAGAGAGACTCAATGCTAAACAGGTTCTCAATGCCACGATCCATCCCCCGGCCTTCACCCAGCCGCAGACCATGGGCATATGCATGCCTCGCCTACCCAGGAAGGTCTCCAAACAACTTTCCCATGTGGATCTGCCTTGCAGAGCATCACACTTTACTATTACACCACCATCTGATCCCTATTTTTTTTTCTCTTTAAATAAACACACTTGCCACAAAGAATATTGTCACTCTGCTTGTCAAAAGGAATTGCAATTCAATGAGCAGGTTAAGAGGCTTTCTAAATAAACTTCCAGTTATTGAAAAAGTGAACTGAGGCCTGAGAAGGCTAGTGGAGTTCATGGAGTTCCACAATGGTCTGCACTGGAGATCTGGGAGCCAAGCAACAATTACTTTCAGTCCTGGGTAACTTACAGTACAGCCTGCCTCCTACTCTGTCTTAAAATGTGAATTGTCACAGTCAAAATGTTCTAGTCAGCATTTTAAAAAGTTTATTTCATTGAAATTTAGCATGTGCTCTTAAAAAATAACTACTTTTCCACCCCCCCTAACTTCTACAGTATCTAAAAATACAAAATCTCATGATTGATTGAGATTGAAGAAACAAATGACATTTGTTATTTGTTTTACTCCAGAAACTAAAAGCTGCAGAGAAACTCTCTTACTTGGCACAGAAACGCCCTGGATTGTTACTGTTGACCCTCTCTCCCTCACCTCACACTCAATCATGTCCTGTATCTGTTGACTTAAAATGTATGTTTTATGTTTCTCATTTCTCTTCATTTCCCCACCACTTCTAGGACTATTTCTCTGAATTTCTCTAGTCCAAGCTGCAATACCTCACAATAAAACACTCCACTAACCTCTTCAATGCCAATGGTAGGTCAAGTCCTCTTTGCTTCTATGTAATTCATTAATTCTTTACTGTGTCACAGTCAGTTCCCAGAATACAAATATGATCATGTAATACCTCTGCTCACACATAAATCCAAGTCTTACCATGTACTTGTTAAGTTTATTATTATTGATGATAGAATGAACTTATGCACAAGATAGAGAAAGAGAGACAGAGAGGATAGCATCCTCGGCAGGATCTCATCATACTGTAACCCCCTTTCCCCAACCCTCTAGCTCATCATGATCTTCAAAAAGGACACATGCTCCCACTGTATTTTAGGCCACTCTTGGAATCAGCCTTGTGGCTTTCAGCTATACAGTTTGGTTTGTTACTGGCTATGCTACTAGGCCAGGTCCTCCCTTGTGATTTTAAGAAGAACGAAGTTGTGAGCATGGCCTGTCAGAATCTTCATGGACTGGCCCTTGCCTGTGTCACATGACTCAGAAGAAGTTGTAACCTTTTGTCTCATAGCTGAGTCTTGTGTCCACAAAAGACATTACACCCTACCTTGACCCTTGAACCTAGTTCACAATTGACTTCTGTATGTCAACTAACTATATCACTTCATAGCACTTAGTACAATGGTAACTACATAATTATTTGAGTATTTGCTTATATTTCAGTTATTTTCTTAACTGACAAAAAAATGAGTGACCAATGTGATGTTTTGAAATCTGAATACATTGTGGAATGACCAAGTTAAGCTAAATAACATATGCATTACCTCACATTCTTATTTAGACTTACTTATGAAATATTCTCCCTTAGCAATTTTTTTAAGAGACTTTTTACTATAGGGTGTGTGTGCTCTCCAGAGAGACAGAGAGAGATAGACAGAAAGTGAGAAATCACCTCCCGGGGGAATGGCCACTCTGCAATCTCTTCTCCTCCATTCTTATATCTCAGGGTTATTAGGTACACACGCACATGTGCCTGGGGCGAATCTTAAGCTGCCAGGTCTGGGATTTGAACCGTGGTTGACTCTGTTGGAGACCAGCGACATAACCATCTGCTAGTCCCACTCCCTTAGCGATTTTTAAATGTACAATACATGGTATTAACCACAGTCACTAGGCTGTACAGTAGATCTCATGAACTTATTCCTCTTGTCTAACTGAAACTTTGTATACTCTGACATACATTTCTGCACAGCCAGCCTCTCCAGTCTGTTGATATGAGTTCAGCTTTCTAAAATTCCACCTGAAAGTGGTTTTTACCTTGCTTTGCCTCACTTATTAAACTCTGCGTAATGTTCTCGGGGTTCATGCATATTGTGGCAAATGGCAGAATCTCTCTCTCTCTCTTTTAAGACGGAATGATATTCCACTGGATGTACAGTCATGCACTGCATAATGACACTGTGGTCAATAATGGACTGCACATGGAATGCTGGTTCCATAAGATTATACCATATCGCCTTCTGTGGGTATGCGGTAGTTTACACCATCCGTGTTTGTGTAAGCACACACTACGATGTTTGCACAACAATTTCACCCAACAACACACCTCTCAGAATGTATGGTCATTGATGTATGACTGGATGTACCACATTGTCTTTATCCCTCCAGTCATGGATGGCAGTTGGGCTGATGCCACATCTTGTCTATTGTGAATGATGTTGCAATGAGCAGGGAACACAGACATCCCTCCAACATACTGATTTCATTTCCTTTGGATATATGCTGAGAAGGAGTTATTCTGGCTCATATCATAGTTTTATTTACAGGATTTTATTTTGGAAACTCCACAGTATATTTTATAATAGCTTTACTAATTTTCATTCCCACTAACAATATGATTTTTTTTTTGACTGATGCCTCTTTCTTACTACAGTGTAAAGACCATTAAGGAGGACTGTATTTCGTTTTGCTCACTAAAAGCTTTCAACTTCCTAATGTATCTGCTCATGAAATGCAGGTTGAATGAAGGCTTGGAAACTGGTTTCTGAAATACCAGTCACTTTACAACCATGTTACAGAGAGCAGGCCGTTGCTCAGACAGACAAACTTCTATGCCTAAGACGAGGCAGTTTTCTAGATGCAGAGCTGAATAAGAAAAGAAATCTACCATCCATATATCTATGGTTCTAATATCAATGATCTCAACCATGTCTTCACAGCATTAAAGTCTCTTCTAGCTGACAACAAATACATAGATTTAAAAAATACCAGCCTTTGGGCTACATTCAGGAAAATTGCATTACTGTTACAGGGACACTTGCATCTCTTTTTAAAAATCTGAAATGGAAATGTTACTTTAAATACACGTCCTCAACAAGCAGCTCTACCGTGGGAGCGCCCAGTTACTCTACATTAGTGATTCATTTGGAAGTTATTAGTTGCCGCTAGGCATTTTCTACTCTAAGGAAAGAAATCCTGAAAAGACTCAGAATATTTAAGCATTAAGTAATTAAATGTTGAACCTCGCATGGGTTCCTGATTTACGCTTTACATTTTATTCAGTCAAATTAAAAATTGAGCAAAGTGAAAACCACCCCCATCACCTGTGTCCAGAATATCATGCTAGCTGAGAGATGATTATATTTGAGACATATAAGTGATTTTCATTTTAGAACAAAAATATTGACTCTACATGCTTAATGTTCCTGAGCTTGTTTTTATTGTTTCTGAAACAATGAGCACCTTCTTACTGAGGTTTTAACATATGAATGAGTCTGTGCTCATGCATTGGGCATGAGGGAACCTTGACATTCTGCCTCTGGGGTAGTTTTCTAATGCTGCTATAACAATTACCACAAGTATAGTGGCTTAAAACAAGACTAAGTATCATTTCCCTGTTCTATAGGTTGAAAGTTCCACATGTGTCTCATTGAGCTAAAGTCAAGGCATTGGCAGGGTGTGTTTCTCATGAGAGGCTCTGCGAGGAGCAATGGACTTCTAGCCTCATTCAGGC